>NW_024080695.1:649603-693071 GCF_003009895.1 Hyaena hyaena
AAAAAAAAAAAAAAAAAAAAAAAAAAAGAACGGCCTGACTTTTAAAAAAATGTTTTTGATGTTTTTTTTATTTTTGAGAGAACACGTGTGCAGGAGAGGTGGGGAGGGGCAGAGAGAGAGACACAGAATCCGAAGCAGCTCCAGGCTCTGAGCTGTCAGCACAGAACCCAACGCGGGGCTCGAACCCACGAACTGTGAGACCATGACCTGAGCTGAAGTCGGACGCTCAACTGACTGAGCCCCCCCAGGCACCCCAAGAACGGCCTGATTATTTGGGATCCCCAAACAATATAGTATGGTCATCTGTCCTCAGGTTGTTACGTTTCTGCAGATAATTCCCCGTGCCCTGCTTGGGCGAGAAGCTTGCTGCTATGGTCCTACTTGGGGCAAGGAAATGGCCTGAGGAGGAGTGTTGTACCGCCCTTTCCGCAGACTTAGTGAAGGCGGACGTTAGAAAAGGCCTTTCTTACCAGTTGTGAATTATGAAGTGATGAACTTATCTAATTTTGTGTTAAAAGTTGTCCTGTGTTATTAGTGCATATTCATATCTTGGTCAACAATATTTACCACATTATGAAGGTAATAAATCTTTACTCTTACAAAAAATATCCAACATATGCTGCCTTTCCCTGCCAGTTAGTTCTAAGAGGCTCCCAGCGTGCTGAGTGGCCATCACCAAGCTTAAATCCTCTCCAAGGTCACTGCCCACACCTCCCTGTGACCACTCACGCTCCTGCTGGACCGAGCTTCTCTTACTTCTAAGAGTATACAAGACCTTTTCTGGCCTTTATGCTCTACATTCTCTCTCGTGATGGTTAATTTCATGGGTCAACCTGACTGGGCTATAGGTGCCCAGACATTTGGTCAAGTGTGATTCTGGATATATTTGTGAAGTTGAGATTAGCAGTTGGATCAGTAAACTGAGCAAAGCAGATTGCCCTCCCCAGGGTCAGTGGGATGCATCCAGTCAGCTGAGGGCCCGAAGGAAACAAAAAGACGGAGCTCCTGCTGCCTAAGTATCCCTGAGCTGGATGGTTGTTTCCTGCCTTAGGACTTAAACTGAAACATCAGCTCTTCCTGAGTCTCCAGCCTACAGGCCTTTGGACTTGCACTGGGTCTCCAGCTTGCTGCCTGCAGATTTCAGGACTTGCCAGTCTCCATCATTTTGTGAGCCAATTCCTTGCAATAAATCAATCTCAATCCCTCTCTCTCTCTCTCTCTTTTTTTTTTAATTTATTTCTAGGAGAGAGAAAGAGACAGTGTGAGCAGGGGAGGGTCAGAGAGAGAGGGAGTCACAGACTGAAACAGGCTCCAGGCTCTGAGCTGGCAGTCAGCACAGAGCCCGACGCGGGGCTCGAACCCACGAACCACGAGATCATGACCTAAGCGAAAGTTGGACGCTTAACCGACTAAGCCACCCAGGCGCCCCTCTCAATCCCTCTCTTGCGCGTGTGCACAGACACACACACACACACACACACACGTGCATAGAGGCTGGTTCTGTTTCTCTGGAGAATGCTAATACATCCCTCAAGAGGGAGAAGATGGATTATTAGGGGGAGAAACAAATTTTAGATATTACAATGGTTTGTGGCCTTTCAGAGCTTAGCCTTACCAGACAAAATCTTTTTCCTTAGTAATTACCTTTCCCCCCTGACTTTCTTATGCATTTTTCCTTCGGGGAAGCTAATGAAATACAAAGGTTGAGAACAACTGCTCATGCTTTTGCTTTATCTCGTTTGCCAGAAGCACCGTCTGCACCCTACAAGGTTGTCGGAAGTGTCCTGCACCCAATCTTGCTCCCCTGACATCCATTCTCTATACAACATCCGGAGTTCTTTCAAAAATACACATCCTACCCTGACACCCTCTGTTCAGAACCCTCCATGGCTCCCAGTTGCACTGAGAACAAAACCCAGCCTCCTTACAGATGCCCACAGCTTCAGTCATCTTCGCTCGCTCTAGCCACAGTGGCTTTTATAGTTTCCTGGGACCTAGAGAGCCTTTCTCTGCTCCAGAGTCTTGCATTGCTGAAAGACCTTTTCTGTGAGTGCCTGGCTCTCGCTCAGTTCACCTGAGAGGCTTCCCCTGTCTGTGGCCCTCAGAGGAGCTCCCAACTATACCACCCTGTGCTCAGCCAGAACCTGAAAGTCACACCAGAGCCACACCTGAGTTGGAATTCGGGCCCTGCCTCAGACTATCAGGATGACTTTGGACAAATCCCTTAACATCTATGAACTTGTTTCTCATCCGTAATATAGGGCTAATGGCACCTATCTCAGGAGCCGTTAGATGCGGATTAGATGAGATGATACAGCAGCAGGCAGAGTGGCTGGTACATAATTGCTTGACAAATGGTCATTATTGTATCATTCATTCATCCAGCAAATACTGGATTGGTGTGTGCCCAGCCTTTGCTTGGCAGGAGCTGGGTCAGAGGTGCATGAGTCAGGGACTCCCATGCCCTCCCAGTCCCCTAAGACCTCTCTGGGAATACTGGTGACTAGCAAGAATCCCCATCCAGTGCCTGTGTGCTACGATAAAGGAAAGCAAAGGGGCTATGGCGGAAGGGAGTGTCTGACCCAGCCCGTGGGGTGGGGAGCAGCCCGACTTTGCTTACCTGGAGGAGTGTCAAAGGAGGTGGAGTACAAGGCAGGCGCCCGCTACCCACTCTCTCAAACCCCACCGTCAGGGCAGGGCCATCCAAAACCTTCTGGGAGGGGGAGGGGGAGGGACTTTATTTTGCTGACAAGCAGAGCCCTGAAGGGCTTGGAGCGGCGGGCTGACTTAGCTCATTCTGGTTGTGTCGCGGAGAATGGGTCAGAGGATCAGAGGGCTGTGGCTGCAGCTGGGGCAAGGGTGAGGTTAGAGACAAAGAGATGTGGGCAGGCCCAGAGCTAACGGTATCTCGGCCCCGTTAACCACCCACAGAGGCCGAGGGGGAACAGATGTCTCCGGTGCCTCGGTGACTGTGATAAAGAGGGGTGCTCAGGAACGCAGGGCCAGGCAAGGGGCCGCTTCTGTCCTCAGGGCAGAACCGTACCTGGGGCTTGCTGGTGATGGGCAAGCGGCCCGGGGAGCAAGAGAGTCCAGGCGGAGAGCTTAGATTTCTGACCTGGGCGCCTGAGGCCCCGCGGGGCAGAGAGCACTGGAAGGCCTGGGACTGTCTGGCCGGAGGCACGCCCTGTGAGGTGGGTGAACGCGAGGTCGGGAGGAATGTTCGGGCCCTCGGGGACCCTGCCCGGTCCTAGGCACCAGAGCCCCGGACGGTGGCTTGGCCAGCTCAGGTGCAGGGAGAGGGCGAGCTCGGGAGGGGCGTCTGCAGGCCCCGGGCTCCTACGCTAGCCGACAGGCGGGCCGGGCCGGGCCACGGCTGCTCCATCGCCCGGGGCGGACCCCGACCCGAGGCGCCTGGGCTCTCGGGAAAGCAGCTCCGCGCCCCGCTGGGCCAGGCGCCCTCCGGAACCCCACCCAAGCCCACGAGGCAGGTCGTTCTCGTCCCCAGCGAGTCACCTGGGCTCTGGCTAGGGGACCGGCCCAAGGTCACAGAGCCAGCAAATGGGGGACGCAGACTCGCACCCAGAGCCGGACCAAGGTCACCGGGCCCCTCCCGGCGGGCCGGGGCCCGGCTGCGGGCCTGGTGCATCCCGGGGGCCGGGCCGGCCTGCGACACTCGGGGGGGGGCGGGGCGCGTGCGCAGGACGCCGGGGCGTATGCGTGCCTGTCAAAGAGGCGGAACTCCTCGCCTCCAGCCCTGTAGTTCGTCCACCGCGGGCGACGGAGCCTGGCGCCGGGACGGCCCTTCCGCTCAACTACAACTCCCAGAAGGCCAAGCGGCGCGGGCGTGGCCGGGCTGTGCGGACAGCGACGGTGACGTCACCGGCGCAGCCGGCTCCCCCCCAACCCCCGGCTCAGCCCCTCGCGGCGTCCGGGCGCTCGGCCGCGCGAGGCTTGACGGGATCCGTGGTCATCCTTCCGTGTGCCCCCGGCGGCGACGCGGGCGCGCGGACTCCCACTCCCGGCGTGCCCTGCGCGCCGGCGCTCGTTAACGGCGGGAGGGGGCGGGCGAGGCAGAGGGGGAGCGGCGCTCGGGAGGGCGGAGTAAGGCGTGGGGGGGGAGGGCGCCCACACCCCTCCCCCTCCCCGCCGCTCCTTCCCCCTCCCCCGACGTAAACTGGGATCCCTTTCCCCTTGTGTCCGCCATATTGGACTCTAACTCTGGTCAGCGGCGGCGCCGGGCCCGGTGGACTCGCTGTTCCTCCCGCCCAGCGGCCTCCCCGCAGCTCCCGCCCGCCCGGCCCTCCCCGCCCGGAGGCGACCCCGCGTAGCGCCCCCCCCCGCCCTCGGCCGGCCGGAGCGCCCTGCCGCCGCCTCAGCCTCCCCGCCCTCCCCGCCCTCCGCCGCCGCCCGCGGCCCCGCGCCCGCTCCGCGCCCTCTCCCCGCCCGCCCGCCATGAGCCCGGCCGACGCCAAGCGCGGGGCCAAGCGCCGGAAGAACAAGCGGGGCGGCGGCGGCGGCTCGGGCGGGGGCAACGGCGGCGCGGGCGGCGGCAAGGCCGGCCCGGCGGCGGCGCTGCGCGGCTCCCAGGCCGCGGGCCTGGTGGCCCCGGGCGGCACGGCGGCGGCCAACGGGCCCCTCGGCGCGGGCGCGGGCGCGGGCGGCGCCGCCCCCGGAGGCTACTTCGAGGTAAGCGGCGGCGGGGCGGGGGCGGGGCGGGCGGACGCGGGCGGGCCTCCCGCCGGGGGCCGGGCCGCGCGCGGTAAGGAGCGGGCCCGGGCCGGGGCGGGGGCCGCGGGCGGCGAGCGCGGTGACAGGCTTCCAGCGGGCTGCCCGCGCCAGGTGCCGGCGTCTCCCGGGTGCGGCGCGCGGCGCCGCCCGTGCCGCTGCCCACCTGCGCGCCGCTGTCACGGACGCGGGGGTGGTGCCGCCGCGGCCCGCGCGGAGCCCGTCCTTGAAATTGCGGGTGTGCGGTTCCAGGAGAGAGAGGAGTCAGGTGACCAGCGGGCTCCGCTTCGGAGGCGCGCTCAGCGGGGGGTTCACGGCGCTGCCTTCTCGGTCCCTTGCGAGTGGCGACCGAGGAGTGCCTGCGCGAAGTTTTGCTTTCGGCCCCGACGCGGCGATTTGAGGGCGCCCTGACGGTCTTCCCCTGCTGGCTCTCCGCCTCCAGCCTCGGCAGAAGTTGTGGGGTAGTTGGCGGCCTGGTGTCAGACGCATGCTTGGTGCCTGATCGTACGCAGGTCGGGACGTGATCCCCCCGAGCCGTTGGGGGAAGCGGCCGGCGCGCGTCTCCGCCTGTGGGTTGCCGCACCTTTGTTCCGCGGCCGTCGCTGCGCTTGGGAGGCACAGTGGTGGTAGGAGGGCTCGCCCTCGACGTGGTCGTTTCCAGTCGCTCGCTTGGCTGCTGAAAGATGATGGACTTTGCGAAAGTTGGGTTTTTAAATTTTTTTTAATGTTTTATTTGTTTTTGAGAGAGAGAGAGAGACAGCGTGAGCAGGGGAGGGTCAGAGAGAGAGGGAGTCACAGGATCCGAAGCGGCTCCTGGCTCCGAGCTGTCAGCACAGAGCCCGACGCGGGGCTCGAACCCACGAACCGCGAGATCGTGACCTGAGCCGAAGTCGGACGCTTAACCGACTGAGCCACCCGGGCGCCCCGAAAGTTGGGTTTTTAGAACTGTTGAATTCAGTTCTTTTAAAGACATTTGCTATAAAGAAAAAGCCACATCAGGACTATTTGCGTGCCAAATTATGAGACGGAAATTGTTTTATGCAAGATTCTAAATATTGTGTTGGAATGATGTGTAGAGAGAGCACATAAATGATTGCGTCTGGTTCGGCTTTCTCATGCTTTTGCTATTGAGTGAACATACAGTAACGCATGTGTACTTTGGTTTTAGTTTAAAGTATTTTCAGTGTTCTCTGTTGTGTAAAAAGTGCAGTTATTGTTTGGGATCCTGGATCATAGCCCTGGACTTTATTCTACGGAGGTTACCCTTTTCCAGCACCCTGGAGAACAAAACAGGTATAACTGTTGGGATCAAGGATGAAGTTTGGGCATTTGGATCTTTGAGCTGTGAATTAAGGGTCGTGTTTGCTGCTGCTGTAGGAAGTCTGCCTATGCAAATCCTGTACAAAAATGTTGAAAATATTTGCTGTCGCTTGGTGTAAAATATACTACTTCTACCCATTCAGTAAAAACAACTTGGTGCTACTGTTGTTTCAGGTTTCAATAAATCCCATTTATTTTGCCACATTTAGCTGAAACAGTCTCTTTTTAGTTTATGATTTCAATCACAATAGTCAAGTTCATATATAACCATGTATCTAGTGTTATTTTTGACAGGACTGCCTTCCTCTGTTAAACTAGGAGTCAAGGTTTTTGACCATGATCCCCTGTGAGAAATAAGATATATTAAGACCTGTAGTGCCTGCTTCCTCTTACACAACAGAAGTTTTACAAAATGATATATATTTTTTTTAAACATTTTATTTGTTTTTGAGAGAGAGAGAGAGAGAGAGCACAAGCAGTGGAGGGACAGAGAGAGAGAGGGAGACACAGAATCAGAAGGAGGCTCCAGGCCTGCTGAGCCATCAGCACAGAGCCCGACCTGGGGCTGGAACTCATCAACGGTGAGATCGGGACCTGAGCCAGAGTCAGATGCGTAACTGACTGAGCCACCCAGGCGCCCCTATGAAATTATGTTCTGATATTCTTTGATCTTTTCTATTTCATTCCACTTCATTAATAAAATGGTTGTGGTACACAGAGTTACTTTACTGTGTACTATTGATTTGTGACTGGCACCCTGAGAACATTCTCTTTAAAGTTGTATTTTAAGTTTTTTCACTCATATGTGGAATTTGAGAAACTTAACAGGAGACCATAGAGGAAAGGGAAGGACAAATAAGTTACAGAGAGAGAGGAAACCATAAGAGACTCTTAAATACAGAGAACATACTGAGGGTTAATGGGGGGCGGGCAGGAGGGGAAAGTGGGAGATGGGCACGGAGGAGGGCACTGGCTGGGAGGAGCACTGGGTGTTGTATGTAAGTGATGAATCACGGGAATCTACTCCTGAAGCTAAGAGCACACCGTACACTATGTTAGCTAACTTGACAATAAATCATTAAGTAAATAAAATAAGGTATCTTAAGTTTTAAAATTTCTCCACAAGTATATTTGATAACAGTGCGTGAAAGATACCTATAGTGGCAGAGCTAAAAGTGTCCTTGACAACTGATCACAAACATTTTTACTGTAATTCTGAAACCTCTGAAGTATTTCCTCATAGATGGTGAGCTCTTTGGGGGAACCTTGTCTGGCGCAGAAGAGACACCCAAAGTAGTGTTTGTCAACAAAAGCAGAGTGGTACTGGCCTTGCATTTCTAGAAGCTTCTGATTGATTCCAGGGTTGTATCCTGTCCATTCTGTGTAGGGTCACCAGGGCAGAAGGCATCTGAGAAAGGAGCAGGAGAGGAAGCCCAGTCTGGATGCCCAGGAGGGCCCTGTGTTCTGGGCACAGCACCGAGTGTCACCCTCGGCCCACCTTCGTCAGGGCAGCTGCTCAGGCCCAGAGGGCCTTTGTGCATGTGGGTGGCTTCTGCACAGAAGTAAGGGCTGAGGGGTAAGTAGGAGAATGTAATGTAGCTTATAGAGTCTTTGGCCCACAACAAAACGTGGGTATACACACTTGATAGGCTCTGCACCCTCAAGCAATGTGTCAAACCTCCCGCCGCCTCAGTGTTCTGAGTGATCTGGCACTTAGCTCCTAGGGTTATTGTACAAATTAAATAAATAGTGCTTGGTGGCATGCAGTGTCATGTATGTACACAGTCATTATTTTCCAGGAGGCTGGGCTGGGCTTTATTAGGGACTTTGCCACAGGATGCTATTGATCAAGCTTTTCCCTCTTGTGGACTGGGAAAACAGTATGTGGTCAAGAAGAGTAGGCATGGCTGGGTCTTGGGCAAGCCCTGTTCTAGTAGCATTTTTTGGTGGTCTGCTCTGATACAACAGTAAAGGGTTGGCCCTGAAATGAAAAGCTGGTAGTGAAGGATATCATGAATATATCTCACTGTTTTGCATTTCTGTTTTAAAATATAATTTTCATAATGTTCATGATGTATTAAGTGAATAAGAAAGCTTATAAAACAGAAAATGTTTATATCTCATTAATAATTTTTTTAAGAAACATTTATTTATTTTTGAGAGAGAGTGAGTGTGAGCAGAGAAGGGGCAGAGAGAGAGGGAGGGAGACACAGAATCCGAAGCAGGCTTCTGAGCTGTCAGCACATGGAGCCTGGTGCGGGGCTCGAACTCACAGGCTGTGAGATCATGACCTGAGCCAAAGTCAGAGGCTTAACCAATTGAGCCACCCAGGTGCCCCTCATCAATAATTTTTAAAGATTCTATTTTTTTTTTAATGTTTGTTTATTTTTGAGAGAGAGAGAGAGAGAGCTCAAGTGGGGCAGGGGCAGAGAGAGGGGACAGAGGATCCAAAGCAGGCTCTGTACTGACAGCAGGGAGCCTGATGCGGGGCTCCAGCTAATGAACTGTGAGATCATGACCTGAGCCACCCAGGTGCTCCAGAGATTCTCTTTTTTAAGTAATCTCTACACACAATGTGGGGCTCGAACTCACAACCCTGAGATCAAGAGGCAGCCAGGCTCCCAGACAGAATAGAAAACGTTTGTAGTATGAACCCACATTTGTAAAATATCTGTGTGTATATATTTGCATAGGAAAGTCTGATGTGATATACATCAAAATATTTTGTGGTTGGGGTGCGTGGGTGGCTCAGTTGGTTAAGCATCTGACTTTTGAACTCAGCTCAGGTCTTCATTTCACAGTTTGTGAGTTCAAGCCCCATTTTGGGCTCCACACGTAGCCTACTTGAAAAAAAATATTTTGTCATGGAAATTCTGATGACTTTCTTTTTTCCTTTTTGCACATTCCTCAAGCTTCAAGACTTCTTTTCTCTTTTTAAATTTATTTCTGAGAGAGAGAGACGGTATGAGCAGGGGAGGGTCAGAGAGAGAGGGAGACACAGAATCCGAAACAAGCTCCAGGCTCTGAGCTGTCAGCACAGAGCCCAACGCAGGGCTCGAATCCACAAACCGTGAGATCCTGACCTGAGCTGAAGTCGGACGCTTAACCAACTGAGCCACCCAGACGCCCTGCTTTAAGACTTTTCTACAATGAGTACTACTTATGGAGCAAAAAGATGAGTGGTACTTTACAACCTGATCTTCCCAACATTTTTTCTTTTTCAAATAAAACTGATCTTGGCTTTTTCCACCTTTTAACAGTTAAACATTTAGGTATTATGTACAAAATAAAAATATTTATACCATCAGAATTCTGTTTTCTGTATGGGTGTGCAAAATTCATTCATACCCATATTATTTCCAAAAACCAGAATTCCTCTGTTATGGAAATTGACCCAATCACTGACCCAATTCAACTTGATTGACATATCAAGTTACATATAGTTTACACTCATGGAGGGCTCAAAAAGGAATTTAGAGCTGTTTTTGTAATGCTGTTAGAGATTTGTAAAAGGAAGCCATTTGGGGGTAAGGATCAAAGAACATTTCCAAACAGTGATATTAAAATTTTAAAGTCAGGGGGTGCCTGGGTGGCTCAGTTGGTTAAGCGTTCTACTCTTGACTTTGGCCCAGGTCACGATCTCACAGTCCTGGGATTAAGTCCTACATAGGACTCTGCTTGGCATTCTCTCTCTCCCTCTCTCTTTACCTCTCTCATATCTCTCTCTTTATATCTTTATATCTCTCTCTTCCTCACTCTGTATAAATAAATAAATCAGAGAAACCTGTCATAGTGTGGGGGCATTTGTAATAACATAAATCCTTTTCCTTGCTGAAAAGGTGGCAAGAAGGAGGTGCTGTGTGTAAGTTTAGAGGCCTTCCTATGGCACATCCATACCTAGTTAGATGGAATGGTTATGGATCTTGAGGTACATTGGGGTGTGTTGCAAAAATTGCTGCCATGATGAAATGAAGTTCAGTCATAACTTTCTCACTAGTTCACATTTGCCTTAGTGACCCGAGGAAGTATGTCAGATGAAGATCTAGAACCTTGTGTGCTTTAACTAAGATTAACAATTTGGTGCAGCTGCGGAGAGCACCTGTGTAATTCAGTATTTTATGCATGTGCACACCCATGTAACCAGTATACCAAGATCTAGAATATAGATATAGAATATTCCCTGTGACCTAAAATGCCCCCTTGTTGCCCTTTGTGGTCATCCACCACTGTTCCCCTGCGTTTGGGCTGTATTTGAATTTCTCGTGAGAGTGCTCTGCCGGTGCTCTTTGGCTAACATTGAGGTGTTGTTGACATGGCAAATCATCATTGTTTTCTTTTTTAAAAAATACATATTTTTAAATGTTTATTAATTTTGGGAGAGGGAGAGCACAAGCAAGGCATGGTGCAGAGAGAGAGAGAAAGAGAGAGAGAGAGAAAGAATCCCAAGCAGGGACTGCACTGTCAGCTCAGAACCTTGTGTGGGGCTTGAACTTGTAAACTGCAGGATCATGACTGAAGCTGAAATGAAGAGTTGGATCCTTAATCAACTGAGCCACCCAGGTGCCCCATCATTATTCTTTTTCATGGCATACACCTTTTTCCATTGTGTGAAAATACCACAGATTATCCATTCTAATATTGATAAACATATAGATTATTTTATTTACTTTTTTTTTTTTTTTCAGCTAGCCTCTATATGCCTCACGGGGCTTGAACTAACGACCTTGAGATTAAGAGTCGTGTGTTCTTTTTTTTTTTTTTTAATTTTTTTTAATGTTTTATTTATTTCTAGGAGAGAGAGAGAGAGACAGCGTGAGCAGGGGAGGGTCAGAAAGAGAGGGAGTCACAGACTGAAACAGGCTCCAGGTTCTGAGCTGGCAGTCAGCACAGAGCCCGACGCGGGGCTCGAACCCACGAACCGCGAGATCACGACCCAAGCGAAAGTCGGACGCTTAACCGACTAAGCCACCCAGGCGCCCCAAGAGTCGTGTGTTCTACCGACTGACCCAGCCAGCCATCCCAAAGTTATTTTGTTTTATGGCTGATATCCACATTCCTGTACATATCTTTTGGTGGACATGAGTAGTGGAGTATATAACCATATATATCTGGAGTGAAATTGCCACGTTAACATGTAGTTTGACTTTAGTAGATACTGCCAGGCAGTTTTTTAAGTGGTTTTATTGTATGCTAATCAAAAAATTTAAATGTAGTAAAATTGGTATTTTAAAACGTACAGAACTTTGGATTGAACACATATATAGATTAGTATAACCACTACCACTGTTAGGATACAGAACACTTTCATTACCCACAAAAGCTCCTTTGTGTAATCCCTATGAGATCATACTCTCTTCCACCCCCTAAACTTTTGGCCGCCTGTACTTTGTTATTATGATTGTATCTTTTGGAGGAGTCATATAAATGGAATGATATAACCTGTAACTTTTTGAGGGTAGTTTATTTCACTAAGCATAATCACTTTGAGATTCATTCTAGTTGCATATACCAATAATAAATTGTTCCTTTTTACCACTGAGTAGTATTCCATTGTATGGATATACCACAGTTTATCCATTTTCCCAATGGTGGTCATTGAGGTTCTTCCCAGGTTTTGGTGAAAATGAATATAGCTGCTATAAAAACATTTGTGTACAGGTTTTTGTATGGAAGTAAATTTTCATTTTTCTATAGTAAATACTAAGAAGTGGGAGCTGGGTCATCTGGTAACATTTATAAGATACTGCCAGACTTTTTCAGAGCGGCTGTACCTTTTTTGACTTTCCACCAGCAATGTTGAGAGTTCCAGTGACTCTGCATCCTTGCTAGCACTACTTGTCTGTAGTTTTTATCTTAACCGTTTTAATAGGTGTGGTTTCAATTTGCATTTCCCTAATGACTACTGATATTGAACCCCTTTCGTGTGTGTTTGTTTGCCATTCTTATATCCTCTTGGGTGAAGTGTTTATTCAAGACTTTGACTATTTTTAATTGGGTTGTGTATTTTTCTTGCTTTTGAGTTTTGAGAGTTGTTTATAATTCTTGATAGAGGAGTCCCCTTGTTGAATATGTAATTTGCAAACATTTTCTTATAGTCTGTAGCTTGTCTTTTTATTCTTGAAAAAAAAATAATTTTGATGAAGTTCAGTTTACCAGATTTTTCTTTTATGAATCATACTTTTTGCTGTCATATCTGTGAACTCTTTGTTTTATAAAACCTCAGGTTATAAAGATTTTTTTCCCTATGCTTTCTCCCAGAAGTTTCGTGGTTTTACTTTTAGATCTGTGATTCATTTTGAGTTAGTTTATATATGTACGAATATATATATTCATATTTTTTTCATAGGGATATCAGGTTGTTCCAAACCTATTTGTTGAAAGGATATCCTTTCTCCATTGAATTGGCTTTTCATCTTTGTGAGAAATCAGTTGACCTTATTTGAGTGCGGATTTTTTCTGTACTCTGTGTTCTGTTACATTGAGTTATGGGTCTGTTTCATTGCCTATACCACGTCTTCATTACTGCAGGTCTTAAAATTGAGCAAGGTGATTTCTCCAACTTGAAAGGAAAAAAATACATTGGCTGTTTAGTTGTTTTGCTTTTCCATACATTTTAGAATAAGTGTGCCTATATTTACAAATAATTTTTCTGGGATTTAAATGGAATAGTCTTAAATCTTTAGGTCAGTTTGGTGGGAAATTGACACATTTATTATGTTGAATTTTCCGATCCATGAAGATAGTATGCATCTCTATTTGGTCATCTTTGATTTTTTTTTAATTGAGATATAATTGACCTATAATTCATGTTTGGTTTCTTTCATTGGTGTTTTGTAGTTTTCGGCAGATGGATTCTGTACATGTTTTGCTGGATTTACACATAAGTATTTCATTTTTTTCAACCTCTGTAAATGGTGTTTTTTAAAAATTTCTGTTTCATTTATTCATTACTAGTATATAGAAATGTAATTAAATTGTGTGTGTTTACCTTTTGTCTTTTGATCTTGCTAAAACCATATTCTGGGAGTTTTTGGTGGATTCATTGGTATATTTGTAGACAGTCATTGTAGCTGAGTAGTGGTTTTTTTTTCTTTCTTGTTTTCCATTATGTATGCCTTTCTTTTTCTTTCTTCATTGCACTGGTTAGGACTTTTGTACAATTCCTTTGTTCCTGATTTTAGGATGAAAGCATTCTGTATTTCACCATAAAGTATGATGTCTGCTGTAGATTTTTGTAGATGACCATTATCAGGTTGAGGAAATTCCTTTCTACTTCTAGTTTGCTGAGAGTTTTGTTAATAGATGTTGAATTCTGTCAAATGCTTTTTTAAAAAAATTTTTAATTTTTTAAGTTTATTTTTGAGAGTCAGAGAGAGACAGCATGAGCAGGGGAGGGCCAGAAAGAGAGGGAGATACAGAATCTCAAACAGGCTCCAGGCTCTGAGCTGTCAGCACAGAGCCCGACATGGGGCTTGAACCCACGAACCATGAGATCATGACCTGAGCCGAAGTTGGATACTTAACCGACTGAGCCACCCAGGCACCCTGGTCAAATGCTTTTTTTTTTTTTTTTTAAATATTTTTATTTATTTCTAGGAGAGAGAGAGAGAGACAGCGTGAGCAGGGGAGGGTCAGAGAGAGAGGGAGTCACAGACTGAAACAGGCTCCAGGCTCCGAGCTGGCAGTCAGCACAGAGCCCGACGAGGGGCTCGAACCCACGAACTGTGAGATCATGACCTAAGCGAAAGTCGGACGCTTAACCGACTAAGCCACCCAGGCGCCCCTCAAATGCTTTTTTGAATCAAATTGATATGATTATGTATTTCTCTTCTTTAGAATGTTAATGTGGTAGATCACACGTTGAACCAGTTTTGCATTCCTTGAATAAACCCTGCTTGGTCATGGTAAATCACTCTTTTTGGTTGCTGGATTCACTTTAATATTTTGAGTGTTATTGCATTTGTTTTCATGAAATGTATATCAGTAGTTTTCTTGTACTGTTCTTGCCTGGTTTTGGTATTACTATATTGTTGACCTCATAAAATAATTTAGGACTTGTTCTTTTCTCTTTATTGTAGTGTGTGCTTTTCAAAGAATTGGCTCATTTTGTCTAAGTTGTTGAATTTATGTGTAGGGTTGTCAGTAGTATTCCTTTATTTTTGTTTTTTAAGGTTTTATTTAAGTTTATTTATCTTGAGAGACAGCTTCTAAATGAGTGAGTGAGGGGAGGAGCAGAGAGAGAGGAGAGAGCTGAAATCAAGAGTCAGACACTGAACTGAGCCAACCAGGCACCCCTTGATTTTATTTTTTAAGTTATCTCTACACCCATGGTATGAGTCAAATTCATGGCCCTGGGATCAAGAGTTGCATTCCCCATCGATTGAGCCAGCCGGGTGCCCCTGTAGCATTTCTTTATTACTCTTTTAATAGGTCTGTGAGGGTCTGCAATGACATTCTCTTTCTCATCCTTGATATTGAGAATTCTTTCTTTTTTTTCTACTAGAGATTCCTTAAGTTTTTCATCTTTTTGAAGAACCAGCTTTTTGTTTGATCCCCCACCATCCCCGTTTTTCTGTTTTTGATTTTGAATTTATTTTAACTCCGCTTTATTTCTCTGCTTTTGTGCTCATTTTGATTTTTCTTTTTCTAATTCCTTAAGATACAAGCTTAGATTATTGATTTGAGACCATTCTTCTTTTCTCTAATATATGTATGCAGTGCTATAAACTCCCCTGTAAGCCATGCTTTTGCTGTAACCTCCTGGACTCACAGGTTATTTAGAAGTATGTTTCGTGTTATCATTCTGTTACTGAGTTCTAGTTTCATTCCAGTATGGTCAGAAAATGTGCTTTGTGTGGTTGTAATTCCTTTTTTTTTTTTTTTTAAGTTTATTCATTTTGAGAGAGAGAGAAAGCCAGCGCTTGCTCACCACATGTGGGGAATGAGCAGAGAGAGAGAGAGAGAGAGAGAGAGAGAGAATATCTCAAGCAGGCTCTGTAGCGCTGGGGCTGGAACCCATTACTATGAGATCACGACCTGAGCCTAAGTTGGACGCTCAGCCGACTGAGCCACCCAGGCGCCCCTGTATGATTTTAATTCTTAAAAAAATTTAAGGTTGTATGGTCTGTCTTGGTGAATACTACTTATGTGTATACAACATATATATTCTGCTATTATTGAGAGGAGTGTTCTCTGAATGTTATTTAGATCCAGGTGGTGATAATGTTTTTTGAATTCTTTTATATTCTTGTTCATTTTTTGTTTGATACTAACATAACCACTCCAGCTTTCTCTTCATTATTATTTGCAAGGTATATCTTTCTGTTTCTTTACTTTTAACCTGCTCATATTATTGTGTTTGAAGTGTGTTCCTTTATAGAAAGTTATGTGATTTTCATTCATTATTTGTATTCATATTTTTACTTAAACTATAATGTGTATGTGAAATATACTTAGTAACTAGAGGCCTTTTTTTCCTGAGCCTAATTACTAGTTGAGTATCTATTTGGTGTTAGTATGGGTTGATTCTGCGCATTGTATAGCTTTCTTTATTAGACTCTTTTTTTTTTCATCTTTATTTTTGAGAGAGAGAGAGAGAGACAGAATGCGAGCGGGGAAGGAACAGAGAGAGAGGGAGACACAGAATCCAAAGTGGGCTCCAGGCTCCAAGCTGTCACACAGAGTCCAATGTGAGGCTTGAACTCACGGACTGCAAGATCGTGACCTGAGCCTAATTCAGAAGCTCAACCGACGGAGCCACCCAGGCGTCCTTTAGTGGACTCTTGACCCTGTAGAGGCCAGCTTTCTGAACTCCTTTGCTGGAATACACTAGCATGGAGACACAAGCTGTCTTTAGAGGGACCTTGATCAGTATGAGTTGGAATCAAATAATTTGTGTCTCATGGGCCTACAAAGCATTTATTTATTTATTTATTTATTTATTTACCGTAGAAATCAACTTTAGTTTCTAAACTGTCTTAGAGTAATTACAATAATATATGTGCCATTGGATTATCCCATTTCCTGTGGAAATTGACTTTTCCTGTTTAAGATTTTTAAATAATTTCTGCACCCAATGTGGGGCTTGAACTTACAACCCCAAGATCAAGAGCTGTGTGCTCTATCAGTTGAGCCAGCCAGGCGCCCTGACATTTTTCTCTTAAATATTTTGAGTACAATATAAGTTACATCTTGAAACTGAAGGAGAAATTGGGGAATTTAACTTCTTATGGCCCAGGATTCTTTTAATGACCTTTTTATTTTAGGGGCACCTGAGTGGCTCAGTTGCTTAAGCATTCGATCTCACAGTTCATGAGATCGAGCCCTTAACTGGGCTCTGTGCTGACAGTGCAGAGCCTGCCTGGGATTCTCTCTCTCTCTTTCTCTCTGCCCCTCCCCTGCTCGTGTGTGCATGCACACACACACACACACACACACACACTCTCTCTCTCTCTCTCTCTCAAAATGAATAAATGAACATTAAAAAAATAAAACCCACTTTCTACTTTAGAATAATTTTAGACTTACAGAAAAGTTGCCAAGTTACTATACAGAGTTCCCACATTCCCTTCAGCCAACTTTTTCTTTCTTTCTTTTTAATTTTTTAAAATATTTTCATTTATTTCTAGGAGAGAGAGAGAGAGAGAGAGACAGCATGAGCAGGGGAGGGTCAGAGAGAGAGGGAGATACAGACTCTGAAATAGGCTACAGGCTCTGAGCTGGCAGTCAGCACAGAGCCCGACGCGGGGCTCGAACCCACGAACTGCGAGACCATGACGTAAGCGAAAGCCGGATGCTTCACCGACTAAGCCACCCAGGCGCCCCTCAGCCAACTTTTTCTAATGTTGATATCTTATATAACCTTGGTGTGTTTGTCAAAACCAAAAAATTTTAATATTAAGAAAATTTAATGTTTTAAAGTTTTATTTACATTTGTGAGAGAGACAGAGACACAGACATTGTGCGAGCAGGGGCAGAGAGAGGTGGAGACAAAATCTGAAGCAGGCTCCAGGCTCTGAGCTGTCAGCACAGAGCCCAATGTGGGGGTTGAACTCACGAGCCACGAGATCATGACCCTGAGCCAAAGTCAAATGCTCAACCGACTGAGCCACTCAGGCACCCCATAAAATTGGTACAATATTATTGACCACAGCCTTTATTATTCATTTCACCATTTTTTCCACTAATGCTCTGTTTCTATTCCAGGACCGAGTTTAGGACATCACATTACATTTAGTGGCCCAGAATTTTAGTTTTAATTGTTTTTAGCAGCCTCATCTATGGAATGGGAAGATTAATTTTTAGTTTTCTGAAGGAAGTCCTACAAAAAACTGAATAATATTTATGTTTAAAGTGTGATAGTATTTTATATTAATGCCAAAATTCAGTGAAATTGTTAAGTAATAGTTTGCTGCAATGTAATTCTTTTTTTTTTTTTTTTTTTTTAAACCCCACTGTTGAAAGTAGCCCAGCCGGGTAAACATTCTCTACAAATTCTTGTTGAGAGGCTAGTCTCCTCTTTAGACGCTAATGAAGGAAGGTGAGGCCTTGTCACTGCAGGTGCGTCCCTGGCTGATGATCAGTACAGCTTAGAGAAGAGAGTCGCCAGCCCTTGCCAGAGCTGGTCGGTTGTCTTGGATAAAGAAATCCCATACATGAATTCTGGACCATGCTTATAATACTGTTGTTGCTTGTTTTTAGAAGCATAAAAAAACAGCATTGCTTATTAACTGGCTGAAATTGCAGCTACTGTCATTGTTTTCCCTTCTTTAAAAGAATAATAGGTCAGTTATATCTCCATTTAAAAAAGGTTGTTAGAAAAGTTGGATCTGTCAAGCAGTGATTACGGTTAAACGCCTCTGCACACGCTGCGAGTTGAACTGTTCTCCGTTTGCACGCTTTGCAGGTACCCACGCCAGTGTCGTGGTCGGAATGCTGGCATCGGCAGATTGTGAACTTGCAGAACTGTAGAACTGGACAGGCAGCAGCACGACACATATTTTTGCTGAGACCGTATTTGCTAGCTGGGGAAGCTGAGGCCCAAAGAGTTGAGCTGGGAAAATGCCTCTAATTGTCCCGATCAGCCTCTCGTCTTGCACCTTTCAGCTCCCGGCGGTGGTTATCCCCGTGATCGCCCAGGATGCGGGAGCCCTCCGTTACCCTCGTCTTCCTCACTCCCATCGCTGTCGATACATTTTCTGTAAGCTCGTCTCTGGGAGCGAGCTCCGCTCTACACTCTCCCCCCTTTCTGCACGTACCTCTGCCTGCTTGTCTGAGCATTGGGGGCGCTTTCCTCGGACGGCCCCTGAGCTTGCTCTTCCATGCCCCGCCTGGCAGCCTCTCTGGCCGGCCGAAGGGAGAGGACCTCCTCCTGGCTGCTGCTTCCTTCCCCTTTGTTGTGCTGCTGCAGTCGCCGCCTGTGTCTGGCCCTGTAGCCGTCACGCTGTCCTGCTTGTGTGCTGTGGCCCTGTCCCTCTCCCCTCCGTGCCTGTGGTGGCGCTGGCTCTGCACAGTGTTTCTTTCTCTTCTTCACCTGGTTAACCGCGGCTTCTTTCTCCGAGGCCATGGGCTGTCCCTCTGGGAAGTGTGCCTCCTTCATCCTAGGGCAGGCTGTCGCCGCCCTTCTGGGTTCCCTGGAGGTCTGTCCTTAGCTCGGCCACAACATGTAGACTGGGTTGTAATCCCTAGTTTATTGGAATGTTTGCTTCCAAACCCTGCTCTGTGGCTTACTTGGCACTCGGCGCGTGCTCACAGAGCATTGCTCTGCGCTCCGGTGCAGTTGACGTGCGCTCCGTACTTCCCGCTTTCCTTTCTTTCTGAAATGTGTTGTCCTCTTTGTCTGGTAGGGAAGAGAGCATTGTCCTCTTTGTCCAGAGGCGGCCTTCTGTCCCAGGGGTTCTTAACCGATAGATCTTAGTGAATCTGTTAACCCACGGACACTCAGCGGAACATTTATGTGAGTACATCATCTCGAAGTCTCCTCACAACCCCTGTGTTTGTTCTTTCTCTCCTGGGTCTGGAATCTTTCATCCTTTATTGGGTTATTTTTCTTAGCATTCAGATGTTTAATTTCCCATCTCCCTTCCCCCTTAGTCCTTCTGTGACCTTGCTTCACTGCTCCAGGTACCTTTCACTCTGACGTTGTCCTGCCTGTTGCCACCAAGTAACTTGAAATACTGGTTAATGGTATAGGTTAATACTGGTTGCTTCTACTTTCTTTATCCTCAGTTCCTATTTTACTACCTTATCCATCTGCCACTTGAATCAGCCTTCCCAGAGATGATTAAGTGATCATATTATCACCAAATCGTGTTGTTGTTCAATCCTGATGTCCTTTGAGCTTGTTGCATTTGATCTTTCTTATATACCCCTTTCTGGAAGTCTCTTTTGCCTTCTTTAAGTGGCACTGTCCTGGCTTTCCTCCTCACCCTTGGCTTTGGTTGTGCTCACTTCTTTCTTTCTTCTTTTTTTTTTTTAACATTTATTTATTTATCTATTTATCTATCTATCTATTTGTTTCTGAGAGAGAGAGAGAGAGAGAGCGTGAGCAGGGGAGGGTCAGAGAGAGAGAGAGAGGGAGACACAGAATCTGAAACAGGCTCCAGACTTTGAACTAGCTGTCAGCACAGAGCCCGACGTGGGGCTCGAAGTCATGAGCCCATGAGATCATGACCTGAGCAGAAGTTGGACGCTCAACCGACTGAGCCACCCAGGCACCCCTGTGCTCACTTATTTCTACCCTTAAGACTCTCACCTTGATGCAGGTGATTCTACGTCCAGTTCTTCCTCCCAAGTTCATTGTTATACTTGATAATTTTAGCATATGGTAGAGATTTCTGACAATAGCGACTGGTCTGTAACATTGGGGATATATGTACTTGCTTACTGAGTGATGGTTGAGGCCTTTTCCCCTCATCTCTGGCAAGTGAACTCAGCCTGTCCATGTTTAGACTAAATTCTTCTCTTCACGTTACAGAATAGTAGTGTGGTTTGTTTACTAATTTATCACAATATGGTTTTTTAATTAAAAATTTTTAAATTTTATTTTAAAAAATATTTATTTTTGGGAGACTGCAAGTAGGGGAAGGACTGAGAGAGGGGGACAGAGGATTCGAAGCAGGCTCTGCACTGACAGGCTCACAGAAGTGAGCCCCATGTGAGGCTCAGGCTCACAAACGCAGAGATCATGACCTGAGCCAAAGTTGGATGCTCAACTGACTGAGCCACCCAGGTGCCCCATCAAAATAAGTTTGTTTTAAATATTTTCTTCTATTTTTATGTATGTATGTATTTTTAAAATGTTTATTTTTGAGAGAGAGAGAGGGAGAGATATCATGAGCTGGGGGGTGGGGCGGGAAGAGAGAGAGGGAGACACAGAATCTGAAGCAGGCTCCAGGCTCTGAGCTGTCAGCACAGAGACCAACATGGGGCTTGAATTTACAACCCTGAGATTAAGAGTCAAATGGTCGACTGACTAAGCCAGCTAGGCACCCCTCAAAATAAGTTTTTGCCTAAAGATGTATGTGGTTGTGCTTTGGACACAGTTTCTGTATCTGTCAGATACAGGTAAGATTGCTAGGTAATCTTCAAGATCTTTTCCAACTTTGTTATTTTTTTGATTGTCAGTCCTTTGGTCACACACTTTCAGAGATTACCCATCGTCTACTGCAGGGGTCCCTTAAGTGAGGTGTGCTTGAGCGGCACACTCAGAGTAGGTAAGGTGCTCCCTGCTGCCGCGGGAAGAATGCGTTAGTCCTTCCATTTTCCAGGAAGACATAATGCTTAACAAACCCTGTTACGTGGATTGCGATTGGCGCCCGCCCTTGCTCTGAATTGGAGTCAGGAGTCTTGCATCATTGCTGAGGTATCCTGAGGCAAGAGAGGAAGTGCGTTCACTTACGGCGTGTTGAAGCCCATGACAGTGAGTGCTCATTAAGTATGTTCATGAATTCTGCTGTCTAATTTTAATTAAACTGGTCCTCACAAAATAGTCTCCCAAGAAACCCTGGATTGAAGACAGTGCCAGTAATGAGAGCATATGGAACAATCCGGAGATTGATGGCACCACTGCTGCTTCCTGCGTAGGCTCTTCAGTAGCCACATAATGAAGTTGGGAGAGTGATCTCAGCAGAGCCGAGAACCGACTCTCAAAGAGGCTTGGAAGTGTGGAGTTACGAGGCAGTTGTATTAACGGTGAGCCCTATCCAGAGGGGTTGTCTGCCTTGAAATGTTAGGGAAGGAGAGCAGTGAGCCCTTATAGTCAGCAAAATGTTTACAAACCAAGAGAGAAACAGCTGTGAATTCTGTATCAGTGTTTGAAGTTCTCTGTTACTCAGTTTAGTACTTGGTAAAATTTCATAAAGCTTCAGGATGAATTCCTGAGGTTTTACATTTCTGAAAGGGTCAATTGCAAAAGCAGCTCTAGCTAATTGCACAGACAGACATGTAACCTGGAGAATTAGGAGCATACGGCATTACTGGAACGACAGATGAAGCAGGTCTCTGGCCTGGGCTCCTGAGAGTGACTCCCAGAGGGAAAGTACCGCATTCAGCTGTGGGCTTGGTCAGGCCAATCTGCGGCGCCTGCTGCACTTACCCAGCGCCCAGAGACGGGGCAGCCACCTAGCACTGGGGAAAACTTGTTCTCCCGGGGGGGGGGGGGGCGGGGGCCAAGAAGGCCGAAATAGTTCATAGGAAACAAGATGGCACCAAAATAAATACATTACTTTATCAGCAAATACTTTTGGAATATTCATAGAAAGTATTGCAGGAGGTTTGGGGCACCCGGGTGGCTTAGTCGGTTAAGCGTCCGACTTTCACTCAGGTCATGATCTCGTGGTTCATGGGTTTGAGCCCCGCATTGGGCTCTGTGCTGACTGCCAGCCCAGAGCCTGGAGCCTGTTTCAGAGTCTGTGTCTCCCTCTCTCTCTGACCCTCCCCTGCTCACGCTGTCTCTCTCTCTCTCTCTCTCCTAGAAATAAATAAAACACTAAAAAAAAAAAAGTATTGCAGGAGGTTTAAAAAATTTAAGTATTAGAGTAAATTATGATGAACACATAATGGGGGTTTGCTCTGGGGTGAAGGAAACACATGCTTTTTTTTTTTTTTAAGTTTATTTTAAGAGAGAGCATACAAACAGGGGAGGGGCAGAGGGGGGGGAGAGAGAGAGAGAGAGAGAGAGGGATTGAGAGATTGAGATTCTCAAGTAGGCTCTGCGTTGTCAGTATGGAGCCCAACACAGGGCTGGATTTCATGAACTGTGAGATCTTGACCTGAGCCCGAACCAAGAGCCGGACACGTAACTGACTGAGCCGCCCAGGTGCCCCCACACATATGCTTCCAAACAGGGTTTGTGTAGGGTCCCCTCCCTAAGGAGGGAGAGGAAATTTCAAGGTAACCTGCCTATGCGCCTATGTGACAACATCCCTCATGACCTTGTGAACTGAGACGGGTTTGTGTGTGCTACCATATGTGGGAGACAAAGAAGCAGAAAATGTTTTTTTTAAAACTACGCCACATGACATTCAGGGCTCAGTTCTTTGGGTTTGAACCCAGCTGAGCGGCGCCGGAGCAGTAAAGTTGCTTCCTGGAAATTAAACCCTCAGTGTCTCTGCAGAGAATCCTGCTGCCGTTTCCAGCTGTGCTTCCTGTAGACTCAGGCTGAGGACTCTGGTGTAGTGTGTGTGTGACACTGAATAGCCTAGAGCATATGTATTCTAAAGCGATTTTTAAAAAAGTTTTAAGTAATCTCTACATGCATGTTGGGCTTGAACTCAACAACCCTGAGACCAAGAGTCGTATGCTCTACCAACTGAACCAGCCAGGTACCCTGAAATGATTTCTTTAATTAGCAGGGAGTTGTAGAAAAATAAGATATAATCAGTGATGGAACAGCCACTGTAATTTATTTAAAAAAAAAAAAGATTTTTGGGTAGGGTAGGATGGCAGAAAAAACAGCACATGTAAAGTTTATTCACCACGTGATGCATAAATAAGTTCTTATAGCAACGAATTGAAGCCAGAATCATATAAGGGATCAGCCTGAGATGTAATGAGATGGAGAATAACTACGAAAGTATTTGGCAAGACACAGAGCGTTGTTGGTTGTCTTGTGACAAAATTAAAAGCACTGCCAATTCTGAAGGTTTGCGTGTTGTTGTTTTTTTTTTTTACACAAAGACAAGTGGTCTAAATTTGCTGATCTTTTCTGTAATAGTAAGCGGCTTTCAGTAGAAAGCTACCTAGCAAATTCAGTGTTTTTGAGAAAATAAACACTTAATCTGCCCCCTCAAGGTAAAGTGACATTTTAACAATGAGTAGAAAATTGCTTTTTGAAAGAAACTCTTGCTGTAGAGAGCGTCTTGAAGGTGGATGCTGAGAGTTGTTTTGTTTTGTTGCTGAGAATAATGTAAATAGGCCTCTTACTGCACGCTGAGACTGGGGGTGAGATTGTTACACTTTCTACAAAAGCTTTTTGTAAAGTTTACTCTTGCGCTTATTAAAAATACAAAAATGCGATGCCTTCTGATTACTGTACAAACAGAGGCCTGTGAGGAAGATAAACATTGACTAGCTGAGGGGGCTGGGTGGTCACTCGGGTCCCTTAAGAGTTCGACTTCAGCTCACATGATCCCCGCGGTTCCGGAGTTGGAACCCCCGTCTGGTTCTCTGTTGTCAGCGCACAGCCCCTGGAGCCGGCTTCGGAGCCTCTGTCCCCCCTCTCTGCCGCTTCCCTGCCTGCGCTCACTCTCTCTCAAAAATAAGCACTTAAAAATTATGACTAGCTGAATTTCAACAAAAATCTGTGTAATTGATTGATGGGATTGAAAATCGAGCATGATTTAGTAAGTGCTAATGACGTATTTCTCCCATTTAGATTTGTGTATAAAGGGGAGGGACCTTTTTCAGCAAAGACTGCTGGTAAAACCAGCTTGCTTTCTTTTTTAAAAAAATTTTTAATGTTTTATTTCTGAAAGAGAGAGAGAGAGAGAGAGACTGTGAGCAGGGGAGGGTCAGAGAGAGAGGGAGACACAGAATGTGAAACAGCTCCAGGCTCTGAGCTGTTAGCACAGAGCCCGACGCGGGGCTCGAACCCACGAACCGAAAGATCACATGACCTGAGCTGAAGTTGGACGCTTAACTGACTGAGCCACCCAGGCACCCCAAAACCAGCTTTATTTTTTTTTTTTTATTTTTTTTTTTAATTTATTTCTAGGAGAGAGAGAGAGACAGCGTGAGCAGGGGAGGGTCAGAGAGAGAGGGAGTCACAGACTGAAACAGGCTCCAGGCTCTGAGCTGGCAGTCAGCACAGAGCCCGACGCGGGGCTCGAACCCACGAACCGCGAGATCATGACCTAAGCGAAAGTCGGACGCTCAACCGACTAAGCCACCCGGGCGCCCCCCAAAAGCAGCTTTCTAAGTAATTGAATTTATAGTGCTCCAAAGATCTGGTTTTAACACAAAGCATTATACCAAGATTTTGTAAAATGATAAAGTACATTCAATCACACTGGCTTACTTAAATTCCTTCTCATAATTCTTTGTGATATAAAAATGTTTTTCAGTATTGTTAATAAGTATGCAAAAATGATTTCATTTTTAAAAACATGTGTATTTTTGAGGGGATGAAGGGACAGTGGATACAAAGCAGGCTTTGTGCTGACAGCAGAGAGCCTGTTTCAGGGTTCGAACTCACAAACCCTGAGATTATAACCTGAGCTGAATCCAACTGAGCCACCCAGGTGCTCCCAAAATGATTTCATTTTTATCTTATTGTATGTTTTTCTTGTTTTGTGTATTTTTTATTGTACGTAAGTTACGTTCATCAACTGCGTCCGAATGCCTTCTTTGTTACTGCTGAGAGAGAAAGGCTGATCTCAAAGCCATGTTCTCGTGCCATGCCTGGAGGTACAGCCTGTTATGTGGGTGGGGGTCGTGCACTCAGGTCTTCCTAACGGAGAGTCCTTCCAGAGGAGTCCAGCTGCTGGTGAGTGAGGAAGACCTCCCTCCAGCTGGGTCCCCTCCTCCTTTCTCCCTTTACTTTGTATTTTCTCATTCATCGCATCTGGACCTTGGCTACCTATCTCTGCTCTCCAGGAAGCTCCCCCCCTCCTTTTTCTTTTCCTACTGCCCTTTCTTTCCTTCTGGCTTTGCCTCCTGAGAATCCTATTTTTCTTTGTTATTCCAGGTCTGGCTTGTTTCTGCCTTCTCCATTCAGCTTCCCCTGATTCCCTCCCAACTACAGCAGTTACCTTGAACGACACTGAACACATTTGTGTTTACCTATGCATTTATGGCCTGTGGCATTTATTATAGATTGGAAGTCTGTTGAATGGAGAAAAATTTTAAAGCATAGTACCTTGTTGAACGCTAATAAGTTTGTTGAATGAATCAAATGAGATGTAGAATTAGAAACTTTTTTAAGTTGTTTAAAAAACTTCACTATAACATTTGATATGTAGAAATTTTCTACCATGTGAATTTAGACAGTCTAGCTAATTTAGTCCAGATTTTCAAAAGTGCTTAGTGAAACATTCTAGACCACCATTTCCCACAGCAAGGTGTGAATGCACTTACCAGGTTACCACAGTGTAAGGGAGAATCACGAGGGGCATTACTGTGAAAAAGGAGGAGTGATTATTTGAGGGATTGGGACTTGGGTCTTAGGAGGTAACTGGCTGGATACGTTTTCTTGTGTACAAAGTCAGTTCCAGATTTTGTTTGATTCTGGAGTGTGGAAGATAGCGTTGTCCTCCCTTTCTCGTGGCGTGGAAACCCATGATTGGGTAGGGCTAAGTCTTCAGTTCACTCTGGGACTTGAACACAGTTTGTTTCAATATTGTCCCAGTTACTATTGAAACACCCATGGGTTTACTCATCAGACTCTTGTAAAAGAGCCAGCTAATCAGAAAGAAACTCAAGTGTGGGGCTGAGAAATTGTAGTAGAAATTTTGTTGCTAACAGTGGTAGACTGTAACTTTCTAAAAACTGAATTTTATTTAGCAGTAATACAAAAGCAGTTCAAAAGGGGTTTATTCAGTCATATTTAAACAAACTGTTTAATGAGCTTAGTGCTATTTGTCAGTTTTTTTATTTTTAAAAAACATTTTTTAATGTTTATTGTATTTTTGAGAGAGCGAGCAAGAGAGAGCATGAGTGGGAGAGGAGCAGAGAGAGAGAGGGGGAGACACAGAATCGGAACAGGCTACTACCGGCTCTGAGCTGTCAGCACAGAGCCCGGCACAGAGCCCGACGCGGCTCAAACTCTGAAACTGCGGGATCATGACCTGAGCCAAAGTTGGATACTTAACTGACTGAGCCACCCAGACACCCCCTATCTGTCACTTTTAGTAGTGAGAATTCTGGTGTTTAACATCCTGAAATACTCTTTCTTAAAAATGTTTATTTATTTTTGAGAGAGAGAGACAGAGCACGAGCAGGGGAGGAGCAGAGAGGGAGACACAGAATCCGAAGCAGGCTTCAGGCTCTGAGCTGTCAGCACAGAGTCCAATGCGCAGCTCAGACTCACAAGCCATGAGATCATGACCCGAGCCACCCAGGTGCTCCACATCTTGGGGTCCTCCTGAGAGCTGTGAGGAAGACTCAGGGTGTACCCGAGATGTGTCTTCCTTCATCATATATTTAGAACCTCTGTTATGTCAGGAGTTGTTCTTGGCACCGAGGACACATCAGTGAATAGAGCACACAGATCTCCCCGCCCCTTTTCATGGGAAGAGACTGTGAATTAATGAAGTGGTAGGATGGTGAGCGGTGAAGTAGGGTGTGTGGGCATGATGCTTCCAGGGTTAAGTGGGGGGATCAGGGAAGGCCTACTGAGCAGAGACGCAGAAAGGCAATGAGGGAAGAAAGCTGTGTGGACATCTGGATGAGAGTGTTGTAGACAAAGGGTGTCAAGGCCCTGGGACTCCTTTATAATTGTAGCCAATCCCACTGCTGTGAGAGACGCTTTCGTAATCAGGTGGACTGAAATATTGTGTAGAGTTTGGTCACAAAGTCACAGGTTTCTGGATGGTCCTCTTCATAAGTTCATCCTTAGAATTGTAGGACAGGCATATTGTCATGGTGAGCGTAATTTGATTTCATCTCAGTTAGATGCTCTTGAAAGTGGAGCTGTATTCTTAGGGTCAGATGCTGGATAACTCACATTCAGCTGGAGGTTTTCACACCGCATATTAAATAACAGACGCTTAAAGCATGGCTTCTCATCGTCACTTTTGAACGTCTTCTGAAATAGTGACTGATTTCTCAGTAGCCCAGCACTTCAGCAGCAGTGTGTGGAGTCTCTGGTTGCCGTGTGCTCGTTCTAGGGGCCAGTTAGAGTCTGTGCTTCTTGGACAAACCGGCTTGGATTCCCACCGGCAGGGTTGAATCCGTTGTGTTCAGGTCTTCCATTTGTAGGAAAGCAGCACGTCTGTCAGCCATTGCAGACTTGGTCATTTGAAGTCCGGAGAGTAATCCTGGGCTGAAGAAGCGACTCTGAATATCTTAAGAGTTTTGATGATGTGCTCTAAACCAGACCTCCATGTTTTTCTCCATATATTAATTCTCTGTGCTTTAAACATTTCCTGAGTATTCCATACACTGCGTAAGGACAGTAGACTCTTGTTCCCTTCGTCTGTTACTCCTCCTTGCGGGGGTCGTGGCATAGTCTCTGGTGTGTGACACCTCAGTTGAGGCCCCCAGGCCCCTCTCTTGACTGGAATGGTTGAAATCTTTTCCGCCCTTCATTACTCAAGTCCTGGTGATGCAAGAGAGAAACCTCCCCACCTTTGGATGTAAGGCCGTGTGCAGTTTGGAAGAAGGTATGCGCAGTACCCACTGGCGTGGGACTTGGAGGGCTCTTTCCGAGAGCAGGGCTTGGCTAGAGGGGCCCCCGCGGGCTGGGAGCCTTGTTCTAGCCAAGTCTCACATTCAGGCGGGCTGCGTCTGGTCGTCTCCCAGATCCAGGTGGCGCACTCTGCGGGCTGACCACACCAGTGCCTCATCCTCTCCCTCCGGCCCCTCCCCTCCCCGTCCTGCTCTCTCTTGTAGTCAGGGTTTTCAGATGGCAAGAAACAGAGGGCCACTCGGTTTCACCTCGAGCCTTGCCGTACATGGGCAGCGGTGGCCCCCTGCCTGTGCCACTGCTCCTTCTCGAGGTGAGCTGGCTTCCCTGAGCTGCGCTTCTGGCGGGCCTGCCTCGTCTCTGGGGTCTGCTCTTTGGTGACTCCGCCTGCAGTGGCCCGAGTTCTTCCTTTCGCAGCCTCTAGTGATTTCTGGCTGATCTCGCTTTGTATTTTGATTCACATTTCTCAGAAGTAGACCAGAACGTGTTTTTACGCTAGGTGTCATCTTGGGTCCCTGGGCACACTGGGGTGGGCTGCCTCTCCTCCTTACCTCCCACCCCTCCATAGACATGAAGGAGAGGGCAGGGCCTGGGCTACTAAGCAGGGGGAGACTGTGAGGACACTTTCCCTGACGAGAGCCACCTTGCAGACAAGTGAGGAGACACATACCTGTTAGAACAGTGCACTTCTGTTTGGTTCTGTGTAAAAAAGTAGGAGTTTGGAAGGGAGTGGCTTCTGAGATAGAAAAGTTAAAGATGTCTTGGGAGAGGAGAGCTGTTTTTTTTTTTTTAATTTCTGGTTTCACTTTTATTTTTGTTTTGTTTTGTTTTTATAAATAGTTTATTGTCAAGTTGGTTTCCATATAACACCCGGTGCTCATCCCCACAAGTGCCCTCCTCCATGCCCATCTCCCCCCCCCCCACCCCCATCAGCCCTCAGTTTGTTCTCAGCATTCAAGAGTCTCTCATGGTTTGCCTCCCTCCCTCTCCCCCACTGTTTCCCCCCTTCTTCTCCCCCACGGTCCTCCGTTAAGTTCCTCCTAATCCTCCCATACGTGCAAACATACAGTATCTGTCCTTCTCTGCCTGACTTATTTCGCTCAGCATAATACCCTCAAGGTCCATCCATGTTGCTACACATGGCCAGATTTCATTGTTTCTCATTGCCTTGTAGTATTCCATGGTATAGATAAACCACATCTTCTTGATCCACTTATCAGTGGATGGACACTTAGGCTCTTTCCATGTTTTGGCTGTTGTGGAGAGTGCTGCTATGAACATTGGGGTCCATGTGCCCCTATGCATCAGCACTCCTGTATCCCTTGGGTACATTCCTAGCAGTGCTATTGCTGGGTCATAGGGGAGTTCTATTGTAAATTTTTTGAGGAACCTCCACACTGTTTTCCAGAGGGGCTGCACCTGTTTACATTCCCACCAACAGCGTAGGAGGGTGCCCGTTTCTCCACATCTTCGCCAGCATCTGGAGTCCTCTGATTTGCTCATTTTAGCCACTCTGACTGATGTGAGGTGGTAGGGAGAGGAGAGTTTTGAGTGATCCCTGTACACCGTGAAACCCTAGACTAGAACTTTTTATTTATCACTTTCTAAATTTTGCTCAGGATAGCAAAACTGATTATAAAGACTGAATTTCAACCAAAAGGTAAGCCCAAAGTAACATTTCAAGCTTTCTTTTTAATCCCCTTTCCCCCTACATGAAGTCCTTCAGGCTACCTAAAGAAAACCACACTGTCCAAGGTTGTGGCCTCACAGCAAAGGCTGGACTGGGGACCTGGCATTTTTCCAGCCTTGCCAGGAATTCCCTGTGTGACCCAGAGAGGCTCTTGTCCTCCTCGGACTTGTAAAATGAGAGATTGAGCTAAGACTAACGGTTGCAGGCTAGTAGGCCTGGCTGCTGCTTGTGGGTGGGAACTGTCAGTGGGCCAGGTGGGAGGGAAGCTGTGGTGCGCCCAGCCCTGCTGGGGAGCTGGAGTCGGGCCTGGAGGAGGGGCCGTGGGAACCGCCCTTGTGTGACCTTGAGCGCTGGGGCCAGAGTTTGGGTCTTTTAATTAAGGGCAGATGGAGACAGGTAAGGGCTCTGAGAAGCAGAGTAGACCTACATCCCCGCGGCAGTGAGGGCTATGGTTTGCAAGGGTGATAGAGGGCACAGGGAGGTGGGGGAGAGGCATGGTGGCAGCGCAGATGGACAGAGGGCCCGCGTCTGAGACGCATGGGAGAGTGAGGCGGGTTGAATGTGGGAAGGTCAAAGCAGATTCTTAGGAGTCTGACTTCAGGCATGATTTCCCCCTGGGACAGGAGATACCCTGGAAGGGCGGGGACTGGTTCACAGCTGCTGCCCAGCATCAGATGGGCGTCAGGGTCCTTTTTCCTTCTTCCCTATTTGCCCCGCTTCATTTTATGCTCATTCCTCTCCCCCCATTTCTTAATCTGCTCTAGTCTAATAGGCTTATTTACTTGGATAGGTGCGAATCTCTGTTCAGAGGTGGCACATACTCGTTTATTACCAAATGGCGTGAGGCACAGGTCCTGCTCTCGATTCTTCGCGCAGCTCCGTGTCAGATCATCTGTTGGCGTGTGTGTGTCATGTTTGTCCGTCCGTCCCTTGAGTATCTGCTGAGTGCTGGATTGTCAGGCTCAGGACACGCACGGAGGGCCTTGTCTGACACTCTGACACTGGTTTTAATCTGTTAAAGGTGGGAACATGGTCTTGAGCAGAAGAGTGATGTACTGTGACTTAGGTGGGTGTAAGGGGCAGAGACTGAAGGAGGGTGACTAGTTAGAGGCCTGGAGTCAGGCGTGGGGTGGACATTTGACAGGGGGCAGGGGTGCACCCCGTTGATTTCTGCTCATGGGATGGCGGTCACGGGCATCTTATCAGGAGCACAGATGTTCTGCACATGGGCAGGCGGGCCCCTGCACTAAGCCTGCCGCGCCTACTCGCCTTCCGTTTCCTTTGCGTTGGTTGGATGGTGCCCAGGTTCTCTGGTTCGCTGCTCTACCGCACACGTTTGGTTTTGGACATGTAGAGCTCCCTGGCCTTGAGATGTCCACGGCAGACGTGGATTAGCAGTTGTACCATCAACATCTGATTTTTGCCTTTCTCTGTGCCACCGGCTCCCTTCCCACCATGGACGATGGTGTGCTTTGTTCCCAAGCTGGGTCTTCGCCCTTTCTACCTTCTTCGGTATGGCCTCTTCTCTACCTCTAACGGTGGAGTTTGTTCTGTCAGTCCTCGGATCGTTTTCTGGGTTATTTGCACCAGTGCGAGTGTTACCTAGTCGTATGTGTGGAATAAGGTGAGCTTAGGGCCCCCCTGCTCCCCCGTCTTCCCAGCCCTCTCCACCGTAGACATGGCAGCCCCAGCCCAACTCTAGAGGGCTGAGTGTGTCTCGATGGTGTGGATGTGGCTGCTGGAGGGAGGGCATTGGTGAGGAGAGGCCAGAATGGGCCCTTGCGGTTCTGTAACGCTCAGGAGCTATGACCCCTCTTACGTTATTAACGCTTACATCTAACTGCCTGAAATAGACTTTGAACACAGGAATTTTCAATGAATATTACATGCATAACTTCTTTTATTACATGAATTAATCATTTGGCATTAATTAAAAAATGAACATTAAAATCAGAAAAACCGTTAATTTATTAATTAATTCTGATTACCAAAGAATTGTTTGGGTACAGGTAGTAGGCCTCTTCCCTGTTGGAAGTATTGAAGAGCTGAATGAAATTAAAACTTAATTGTAATAAAAGATTCCCACCCTTTTGTGTTCACGACCCTCCTCTGGGAAAGGAGGCCTAACGTCTCTCTCACTGTCTGCTGGTCTACACGCCTCTCACTGACTCCCTTCCAGATAATTGGACTTGCTCCTGGCCCAGGCCCTGGGTTAGGGAGAGTGCTGATCCCCCATCCAGGGAAAGGGAGGGAGCAGGGGCAGCTCCTCGACCGTGAGGGCTCGGAGTGCTTCCCCAAGTGAAAGGAGTCAAGGTTGATGCCCAGTGAGTGGGCAGAATCTGGTCAGTGGCACTGTGTGCAGAGGTGTGGCGACTCACCAAGGGGTGTCAGGGCCTTGGACTTCAAGTTGAAATAGTTGAGAGAATGCAAATTTATTCATTGAGCAAACATTTATTGAGGTTTTTGAGTATGTGCTTGATGCCAGGGTTGTACCACTGGAAGGACATCCACAGTCCTGTGCGCTGCCCGGCACGGTCGGGTTGCCGGGGGGTGTCCCGTGGACAGGTTTCTGCTCTCAGGAGGCAGATGTTTGAGGTGCGTTGGACGCAGTGAGGTACTGATAGCAGCAGTGCAGAACGGTGGTAGAAGAGGGATCAGGAATTCGCTTACACGGTTCCTGCGGCGTTCCTTTACCGTGTGCGCGCTGGTGGCTGAGTGGCCCTGCCACCAGCTGACAATAACATGTGTTCACGTCAGCTGGCTCTTACACGGCACTTTCCGTGTCAGGCGCTCTTGTGCCATCCCTGTGTGTGTGTCCCTTCTGTCCTCACAGTGACCTGAAGCGCAGGTGCTCTGGTCCTTCTGTTGAGGAAACAGGCACGGAAAGGCTAAGGGCTTGTTCAAGGCCAGCTGCACAGCCAGGAGGAGCGAGGGGCCAGGGAGCACCTGCGCTTTTGGCTGTAAGGGGCTGGGGAGGTGCTGTGACAGGGGAGGCCACCTGAAATGGTGATGCGCGGATTCTTTGACCAGTCTTTGTGGTGTAGACAGTACTTTCCATATGGCAGTTTTGAGGATTTAATGTGGTCTCATGGGTTTTATTGGACTTTGTGCTGGTGTTGATCTCAAAGTTATATTACCTCAGTTTTTTAATTGACATGAGGACTAAAATACCTCAGAATTTTGAGAATATTTTGGAGTCCATGCAGTATTTATTTCAGATATTTGTTATTTTTTAATATATCTAATTGTTGCCATTCTAATGTCAATTTTGTGAAGGCATGAATTTGGAAAGGGGGAATCTTGAAGCCCCAGGTTTTGTGTGGAAATCACTTAGCTGCTGGCTGCTCCCCCCATCATCTCGTTTCAGCTGTGTTGTGGTTTTCCTGAGCAGCTCCTGAGATCAGTACACTCATGTCCACAATGCAGTGTATACTTAGAGGCAGAATTTATTTTAATTTTACGTGTTTCTTAAAGGTCTGATGAGGTCACTTAAATGTCTCAGTGACTTGTTATAGCCGGTCCTCATGTGCCCTCACGTCTTTGAGAATGTCAGGAGTCTGGTGTAGAAAATAAACTGACCTGAGCACATCCAGATACAGTGGGATGGTGGTAGGAATTAATTTAGAACCATGGCTTTGGAGAATGTGTGGGTGGTTTGAGGTAGGTGAGAGTGGGAATTTTAGTAGGACCCCACGAATGCTAATTGTTACCGTGTGTTTTTCATGATTCTAAGATGTTTCTGGTATTAGAGGATTGAATCTTTAACCCTGTAAAGTATGCACATTGTTGGTGTTAGGGAATATTCTGTTTCTTAAAGGATAATCACCCATTAAATTTTCTAGTCCAGTTCTCTTTTAATCTGTTTTGTTTTGTTTTCAGTATCTACTCCTCTTTAATTTGCCCTTTTCAAAAAAAAATCTATTTTCCAAAATTGTGGTAAAAACCTGTATATCATAAAATGTGCCATTTAAGCCATTAAATTTTTTTTTTAACATTTATTTATTTTTGAGAGACAGAGAGAGACAGTATGATCAAGGGAAGGGCAGAGAGAGCGAGGGAGACACAGAATCTGAAGCAGCTCCAGGCTCTGAGCTGTCAGCACAGAGCCTGACTCGGGGCTCGAACCCATGGACTGCAAGATCATGACCTGAGCCGAAGTTGGACGCTTAACCGACTGAGCCACCCAGGCACCCCCCATTTAAACCATTTTTAAGCATACAATTCAGAGACATTTACATTGTAACTACGTCTTACTGTTAACAATTTTCTAAATCATTAACTTTTCATATTTATTAATAATTTGTTCCTATTTTGGGGAAGATGGCTTTCTGAATTGATTTCTAATTGTGAGCCGAATATTTATTTTTTTCTTCCTTTGAAATAATATTAGTCGTTAAGCTATGAACTTAACTTTAAGTGCAGCTTTGGCCAGGTACCTAAAGTGTTTTGTTTTGTTTTGTTTTGTTTTTGCCTAAAGTTTTGATAATATAGTGTTCTCCGTTTCGTGTTTTTCTGTCTTACTCAGCAGACATTCAGTTAGTGCATATTAATATTATGTCCTAGTTACTGTGGTAAGTACTGATCCCTGTCCTGTAGTATTAAATATTGGTGGGACCGTAATTACAAATTTATGTCTTCATTAAAGTACTTGAGAGAGCTTTGAATATTGAAGCGAATTGGATTTTGAAATATGTGGCTTCAGTTTTATAAGTCCTACATTCCATTTGTTTTTGGTTTTTAAGTGAGTATGGCCTCTGCCTTTTGGAGTGTAGGCTTCTGTTTATTTTTTGGTAGCCTATTTGATCAACTTTCCAAATGTTTAATGGAGTTTAACACAAGAAGTACTCAGTGGAGTGTAAATCTTAACATAAATCCAACAATTAAGCCTTATTTAAATTTTTCACTTAGGTTTTTGTCTGCTTGGTTTGTTACAGATTGATAGGTGACCTATTTGACCGTTGGTAACATCCGTTAATTTTTACCTGGAGACTTTACTGGCTTTGCATTATGTATTTCAACATGTTTATTTTTATATTGAGTTGTGACTTTCACGTTTTTATTAAAAATATACTCCTATTAACAGAGTAACCTTGTTACTTATAATGTTTATCTTTTCTTTAAAATTTTATTTTTTAAGTAATCTCTTCACCCAACGTGGGGCTCGAACTTATGATCCCAAGATCAGGAGTCGCATGCTCCACTGACCGAGCCAGCCAGGTGTCCCACTTATTATATTTTTCTGATTTTAAATTGCTACCCATGCATTTATTTTATTTGCATTTGCCTGCTTTATTTTGCCCATTTAAAACATTCTGTCATTTTCATGGTGATAAATAGCTGCCATTTTGACTTGATGATTACTGTGTCCTAGACTCTGTGAAGCACTTCACTTGTCATATCTCACTTGATTCTGTGGCAGCCCTCTGAGTGGATTTTTTTAATCCTCTGTTTGCAAATAAGGAAACTGAGGCTTGGAGGGTTAATGGCTTGCCTAAGGAGAAACAGTGAGTAGTTTTCAACCACAGTTGTACTGTACTTTAAGTGTATATTTTCTAAGCAGCCACAGGGTTCAGTGTTGCTTTAAAAACTAAACATAATTTTTTTTTTTTTTTTTTTTTTTTTGAGAGAGAGAGCAGGAGAGAGAGCTGGGGAGGGATGGAGAGAGATGGTGACAGAGGGTCCAGAGCAGGCTCTGCAGCCTCAGTGCAGAGCCTGACACAGGGCTGGAATTCAAGAACTGCGAGATCATGACCTGAGCCAAAATCAGAAGTGGAACGAACGGTCAGCCGACTGAGCCACCCAGGTGCCCCTAATGCTGTTGTTCTTGCAGGAGGTGTGAGCATTTTTGAAGGAAGTTTAATGTAGAGATACATATTTTTAAAGATATACTTTTTGGGATTCCGCAACTTGTCTCATGTGTCTCTTTATCTTTGACCATCACAATATCTAGTCAGTGTTGTTGTTGTTGAACTTGTTGGTTTGGAGGAATGATGAGTCCAGATGGTCAGACTAGCTTCTTATATACTGAAACTGTTATCACCTTGTACAGGTTTTCAGCTCTTGGCTGCTAAGAGTTCTAACGTAAAGCTGTGGAGGTGGGAGGGAAACATTTTCTGGATTGGTCGTTAGGTGTAAGTGAGAGATGCTATTTGCATTTGGACCCTTCTTTCCTGGAGAAGCAGCACCATCTCTTGGGCCTCTGTGCACAGTCTGTACTGGTGCATTTTATAGACTGGCTCTCTAACCCCAAAGGTCTCCCATTTAATGTGGTGAGTCCCTAGAAGGCCATTTCACCATTCTCTACAGCCAGCTGTTTGGGGTGATGGGGTGTGTGACGAGACGAGTGAATTCCATGACCATGGGTCATAGCAGTGAAGAGTTCTACAGGAAGTCCCTAGTGGTGACATGGGAGAACTGGCTGTATCTGTCTGGGTCCAATCAGGAAACAAACCTTATAGTAATTTAAACCATGGAAATTTAATATATTAAGAAATTAGTAAGCTCTGATAGAGTAACTGTAAACTGGAAAGGGAACTCTAAAGTATGCTCCAGGCTGAGGGAGAGATAGTACCCCCATGGAAGGATACATTTGGAAGGGGGCCGCACCCCAGTGCTGGGGTTCGTACCTTGTTTGGAGCATGTGCGGTTGCAGCCAGGTTGCCTGGGCCAGAACTAGTCCACAGTCACTGCGGAAGCAGGATGGGTCTGGGGTGCACGCGAGCTGAGGCTGGCGGAGGCGGGGGGGGGGCCGTGCACTGGCAGTCAGGGAGCCCCCAGGCATGGGATGCGTCCTGTCTGTGTCCGGAGGACCATGGGAAACATACCCGTAGGGTTCAGGCGAGCCAGCGTCGATGGCAGGTGTGCAGGAGTCTGGGAAATAGCGCCAGAGCCGGCGCCGGAGCGGTAGCCCCTGCCCAGGCATGCACACATTCTGTGTATCACGTGGGCCGGGGCGGCTCTGGACCACTGTGTGGCACAGGGTTGGGTAGCAGGCTCACTAGATAGCCAGCCCTGCAGGACCCCTCACCTGGGCTGAGGCAGGGCGGCTGAGGAGAGGGTGCAGGAAGCAGTAAATGAGACGGGGGCGCAAGTCCGGGCGCTCCCAGCTATGTCGCTGCTTGCCGAGTGAGTTCAGTGCAAAAGAAAGCACGAAATACCCAACGCCAGACAAGCTGTGCCCTGCAGATACCTGGCACTGGAGAACCCAGATCACCCTTGGTGGAAGTTCACGTCACTGAGCAAATTCATCACTCCCATTCTTGCTGCCATGAGCATATTTGAATAAGTGTTGGGGAAGGAAGCTCAGAGACGTGGTGCGGCTCATCTTGTCCACTGAGTTTTGAGAGCTGCTTTTGCAGTGGAGGTTCTTACTGAGCATTCCGAAATCTCAGTAAGAACATCAGACATAGAGACCCTTGCATTCCCAGTCCATCCCCACAGCCTTTGTCTAGAGCCCTTTGCCACCAGTTATCCCTTCTTGTTCTTTACAAATTCCTGACCATCCAGCCAAACATTAGCTTCTGTCAGTGATAGGGTGTAGATCTGCACCTCTGGCCATTTCTCCTTCATGGCAAGGGGTACATCCAACCATACTTCTCAGACCTGTGCCCACTGATTGGATTCTCTTTGCCACTGGGCCTTCAGGACCGTGTCTGAATATAATGTCACATTCCAGCTGCTGGCTGCTGCCAACACATCATTTTAGCCATCTGAAAACGGGCGCCTGGGTGGCTCAGTCGGTTAAGCGTCTGACATTGGCTCAGGTCATGATCTCGCAGTTCGTGAGTTCAAGCCCCACATCAAGCTCTGAGCCTGGAGCTGCTTCGGATTCTGTGTCTCCCTCTCTCTCTGCCCCTCCCCCCTCACACTCTGTCTCCCTCTCAAAAATAAAAACAAACGTTAAAAAAATTTTTTTAAACCATCTGAAAACAGACTCAGCATTTTCTTCCTTTATCATTGGTCTTAGGAAACTCCTCAAGAGGCTGTAGGTATAGTTTTTGAAGTGGCGGTGCAGGAACTTGATTCTGCATTGTGCATGTGATTTCAGGGTCTTCTTGCACAAGTTACCCCGATGGGCAGCTCAGCTCCCGGGTCAGGCAGCCAGCCTTTCCTGTCTGCTGCCATCACTCTGAAAACCACTGGGGAGCTGCGTGTTCATCCAGTGACTGCTGCCTGCCCTAGGAGTGATGCTATGGAAGGTGTTAATGGGAAGAATGTGATTGGGACAAAGTCTCTGGTCTCCGTGAGCTCGTGGTTGGTTTCTTGGGAGAGAGGTGAGTGCATGTGCTTGAGACGTGCTGTGGGAGCAGGAAGGCAGGCCTGGGCGAGAGGGAGCGGGGGTGAGTCAGCTTTGAAAGAGAAGATGATGCAGGAGCCAGAGTGCCAGTGCCCGATATGAGAGGCACCTTCCAGGCGGCTAACGGGAGGAGGAGCCTTCCCTGGCCCCTCCCAGGCAGCGGGACTGGCAGAGAGGCAGTCCTCTGTCAGGTTGTGAGTGCAGGCGTGGGGCTCACACCGCCCAGATTGGAATCCCAGCTCGGTAATGTTAGATGAGGTTCCCTGATGGGTCTTTTCCTTAGATGTCACAGCTTTAAAATGAGACAATAGTGCCTACTTTGGTGTCATTGTAAGAGTCATAGAAGGAAGTACATGTATGGCATTTAGTATAATGCCTGGCACTTGGCTCTTGGCTTTGTAGCCTTGATATGAGTCATTTCCTCTCCTTGGAGCTTTGGTAGTAACATGCACAGGTTTTTATATTAATGCTCTTTCTTTCATTATGTTGGAACAGTTCACTCCTGTGGCATTTCTCAAGAGCCAGAGTATATATGTGGTCTTTGGATCCATCTCTAGCACCTCGTAGGTCTTCCATAAATACTGACTGAACCATATAGAAGTAGGAATGTAGGAGAAATGGATTATTTTCTAACTGTGAGGTTTGTTTCTGACAATAAATTTCTGGTAATATGTTTTTTCTAAGTTTATTTATTTTGAAAGAGAAAGAACAAGGGAAGAAAGGAAGGGAGAGAGAGAGAGAAAATCGCAAATGGGCTCCATACCAGCAGCGCTGAGCCCAATGTGGGGCTCAGTCCCACGAATGTGAGATGATAACCTGAACCGAAACCAAGAGTTGGCTGCTTAACCAAGTGAGCCAACCAGGCACCCCTCTGGTAATGTTTTATTTGTACCTAACCTTTCTTTCTACTCACCATAGACCATCAGGTGAGAACAGACACTTAACGAGGATGTATCACTTAACGACGTGATTCCTTGTCAACTTCTTTTGCATCAAGCCGCTGATCTTCAACAGGATCTGGCACAGAGTTTCCAAACATGGGTCTAAGTAGGTAGTGCTTGGTCCTGAGATCTCTGCAACCCCTTTATGAATGCATCTGGAAGAGGCAGCTTCTCCGAGTGGAGGCTTCCAGAGCTTTCAGCTCATGATCACTGAGTCTCTTCTCACTTAATTTTCATTAAGAATGCTAAAAAACATTATAGAGCAAATATTTTAAAAAATAGAATATAGGGAAACCGGGGTGGTTCAGTTGGTTAAGTGTCCAACTTTGGCTTAGATCATGGTCTTATGGCTCATGGGTTTGAGCCCTGCATCAGGCTCTGTGCTGACAGTTCAGAGCCTGGAGCTGCTTCGGATTCTGTCGCTCTGGCTCTGGCTCTGGCTCTGTCTCTGCCCCTCCTCTGCTCGTGCTCTGTCTGTCTCTCTTTCTCTTAAATATAAATAAACATTAAAAAAGTAAAATGTAGGGGCGCCTGGGTGGCTTAGTCGGTTAAGCGTCCGGCTTTCGCTTAGGTCATGATCTCGCAGTTCGTGGGTTCGAGCCCCGCGTCGGGCTCTGTGCTGACTGCCAGCTCAGAGCCTGGAGCCTATTTCAGAGTCTGTATCTCCCTCTCTCTCTGACCCTCCCCTGCTCATGCTGTCTCTTTCTCTCTCTCTCTCCCCTAGAAATAAATAAAAATATTTTTTTAAAAAATAAATAAAATGTAATTTAACTTGAGTAATGCCTGGGTGGCTCATTTGGTTAAGTATCTGAGTCTTCATTTCAGCTTAGGTCATGATCTTATGGTTTGTGGGATCAAGCCCTGTGTGGGGCTCTGCGCTGAAAGCACAGAGCCTGCTTGAGATTCTCTCTTCTTCTGTCCCTGTCCATTCCCCCCCCGCCCCCGATAAAAAAATAAAATGTATCTTAACTCAAAAAACAGAGTAATTTTAAAAATATATCTTGAGATAGTAAGAATATAGTACACAGGTGGTATGCTTTTTTTTTTTTTTAGTATTTTTTATTTATTTCTAGGAGAGAGAGAGAGAGACAGCGTGAGCAGGGGAGGGTCAGAGAGAGAGGGAGATACAGACTCCGAAATAGGCTCCAGGCTCCGAGCTGGCAGTCAGCACAGAGCCCGATGCGGGGCTCGAACCCACGAACTGCGAGATCATGACCTGAGCGAAAATTTGACGCTTAACCGACTAAGCCACCCAGGCGCCCCAGGTGGTATGCTTTTTGATCTGTCCACAGTGACTTTTGAAAATTCAGTCTTTGAGCATTTTTTTTAATGTTTATTTTTGAGGGAGAGAGATAGCAAGCAGGGGAGGGGCAGAGAGAGAGGGAGACAGAATCCCAAGCAGGCTGCAGAACCTGACTCAGGGCTCGAAATCACAAACTGTGACATCATGACCTGAGCCAGAACCAAGAGTTGGATGCTTAACTGACTGAGCCACCCGGGCGCCCCTCAGTCTTTGAGTCTTTAGTCAGATGGCATTTATTTGACTAGAGCAGAGACAGTGTCCTCTTCCTCAAGGAGCCACCATATGTGGTCCTAGTTGAAAACGTGGGTCATTCTTTATTAATCATAATGGTAGTCAGCACTGGATGGACTCTAATGTGCGCCAGCCCGGGGCTTGGAGCACTTACTACCTCCTCCCGGCAGGCCCGTGAGGCTGGTGTTTGAGGACAGAGAATGAGTGATGCCCACGCTAACATGCTGTAGTAAGTGAGACTGGGCAGTCCAGCCACGACCGGCATTCTTAGTCATTTCAGTAGAGTTGTTTTTCCTTTAACTTTTTATTCTTTATTTTGAAAAATAAACTTAATTGAGTTATAATTTGTACACAGTAGGATGCACTCTTTTTTTTTTTTCAAGTTTTTTTATTTTCGGAGAGAGAGATAGTGCATGGGAGGGGGAGAGAAAATCCCAAGCAGGCTCTGCACTGTCAGCGCAGAGTTGACAGTTTTCTGAGTATTGATGAGTGTTTACTACTCCAGTTAAGACTTAGGAAATGTCTGGGCCACCTAAGTGGCTCAGTTGATTAAGAATCCAATTCCTGTTTTGTCTCAGGTCATGATCTCACAGTTCATGAGTTACAACCCAGTGCTAGGCTTGGTGCTGGCAAAGCAGAGCCTTCTTGGGATTCTCCTTCCCTCCCCCGCCTCGCTCTGCCCCTCCCCTGCTTGTACTCTTTTTGTCTCCCAAAATGAACAATCTTAAAAAAAAAAAAAAACAAAACACCCCACACAACTTAGGAACTGTCCATGACCCCACCCAGTTCCCTCATGCCCCTTTGCCAGTCCATCCTCTCTCCTCTGGCCTCAGGCAGCCATTGATGATTCTTGATAGGATTTGACTAAAATCTTCCATCTTGCTAGCTATATTTTCATTTATTTTTTTGTTTTCTTTTTCTGCCTCTTCTGGGTTTTATCTAGCATGTTTTATGATGCCATTTATTTTATTTTATTTTATTTTATTTATTTATTTTTAAATGTTTTATTTATTTCTAGGAGAGAGAGACAGCGTGAGCAGGGGAGGGTCAGAGAGAGAGGGAGTCACAGACTGAAACAGGCTCCAGGCTCCGAGCTGGCAGTCAGCACAGAGCCCGACGCGGGGCTCGAACCCACAAACCGCGAGATCATGACCCAAGCGAAAGTCGGAAAGTCAGACGCTTAACCGACTAAGCCACCCAGGCGCCCCGATGCCATTTATTTTATTGACTTACTGTTCATACCTCTTAAAATATTTTATACTTGTTGCTTTTGGGTTTACAGTGCACATTTTAATTTTTAAAAATTTGTTCATTTTGAGAGAGAACATGTACTTCTTTCATTTCTTAGTGCATCTTGGTGACACTCGCGTCCCCACCAAGGTGTTAAGAAAACAGCAGATTTGAAACTCCCACTGGGTTACAGATCACAGTTACTTCCAAGTGGTCATCACAGTCAAGATGGGCAGACGTTTCAGTAGGCTCTGGGCTCCCCTCTCTCTTCACACACCCCCTCATGCACACCCTCACACAGACCCTCACAAAGTGGGGACGTCGTTCAGCCCTGGGCATGGCTGGCTTGCACCAGGTGCTGCACCACAAGGACCATGACCACACAGGTGAGCAGCGTTCCCGCCGTCGTACAGCATGTGTTCTGGAAAGCCCGCTCTTCACTGAGCCATGTCACTGTTGGACAAGCCCAGCATGTTGGCAGTGTCAAGGACCTCCTTTTGAGTCCTCTTCAAGGTCAGTCTCTGGGCCCTCAGTTCTTCCAGAATACTGTGTCTGACTCCATTAGTGGTCTGTTTTGTTTTTTTCTTGTTTTTAAAAAAATTTTTTAAAAATGTTTATTTTGAGAGAGAGAGAGAGAGAGAATATGAGTAGGGGAGGGGCAGAGAGGGAGACACAGGATCTGAAGCAGGCTCCAGGCTCCTAGCTGTCAGCACAGAGCCGGACACGGTGCTTGAACTCATGAATGGTGTGACCATGACCTGTGCTGAAGTCAGATGCCTAACCGACTGAGCCGCCCAGGTGCCCCTGGTGCTCTGGATGGAAGATCACACCAGCCACAATATTCCCTTAAGCCAAAGCCTCTTCCACAGCAAGGCCCTGACTCTCTTCAATTCCATGGAGGCTGGGGGAGGGGAGCAAGCTGCAGAAGAAAGGTCTGAAGCTTGCAGAGGTTGGTTCATGAGATTTAAGGAAAGACGCCGTCTCCGTAACACTAAAGTGCAAAGTGAGGCAGCAAGTGCTGGTGTAGAAGCTGCAGCAAGTTCTCCAGAAGATCCAGCTAGGATAATTCATGAAGGAGGCCACACTGAACAGCTGATTTTCAGTGTAGACGAAACAGCCCTGATTTGGGAGAAGATGCCATCTAGGACGGTCATAGCTAGAGAGGAGAAGTCAGGGCCTGGCTCCAGAGTCTGAAGGGACAAGCTGATTGCCTTGTTAGGGGCTAATGCAGCCGGTGACTTGAAGTTGGAGCCAGTGCTCATTACCGTTCCGAAAATCCTCGGGCCCCGAAGACTGTGCTACATCTACTCTGCCTGTGCTTTACAGATGGAACAGCAAAGCCTGGATGACTGTGCATCTGTTTCTGACGTGGGTCACTGAATAATTTAAGTGCCCTGTTGAGACCTCCTGCTTAGAAAAAGGGTTCCTTTCAAACTATTACTGCTCATTTACGTTGTACCAGATCACCCGAGAGCTCTGATGAGGTACAGCCAGATTAATGTTGTTTTCATGCCCGCTGATACAGCATCCATTCTGCAGCCCACGGAGCAGAGTAATTTTGACTTTGAAGTCTTCTTATCTGAGAAACACATTTCATAAGGCTGTAGACGCCCTAAATAGTGATTCCTCTGATGGATCTGGGCAGAGTAAATTGAAAATCTTCCGGAAATGATTCACCATTCTGGATGCCATTATGAAAACGTTCCTTCCCGTGGCTCAGAGGAAGATGTCAACATATCAATATCAACAAGAGTTTGGGAGAAGTGGGTTCCAGCCCTCATGGAGGCCTTTGAGGGGCTCAAGACTCAGTGGAGGAAGTCACTGCAGGTGGAAGTAGCAAGAGAACGATGATCAGGGGCTGAATTTCTGCGATCTCATGATAAAACTC
>NW_024080695.1:694561-819499 GCF_003009895.1 Hyaena hyaena
CCCCCGCCTCGCTCTGCCCCTCCCCTGCTTGTACTCTTTTTGTCTCCCAAAATGAACAATCTTAAAAAAAAAAAAAAACAAAACACCCCACACAACTTAGGAACTGTCCATGACCCCACCCAGTTCCCTCATGCCCCTTTGCCAGTCCATCCTCTCTCCTCTGGCCTCAGGCAGCCATTGATGATTCTTGATAGGATTTGACTAAAATCTTCCATCTTGCTAGCTATATTTTCATTTATTTTTTTGTTTTCTTTTTCTGCCTCTTCTGGGTTTTATCTAGCATGTTTTATGATGCCATTTATTTTATTTTATTTTATTTTATTTATTTATTTTTAAATGTTTTATTTATTTCTAGGAGAGAGAGACAGCGTGAGCAGGGGAGGGTCAGAGAGAGAGGGAGTCACAGACTGAAACAGGCTCCAGGCTCCGAGCTGGCAGTCAGCACAGAGCCCGACGCGGGGCTCGAACCCACAAACCGCGAGATCATGACCCAAGCGAAAGTCGGAAAGTCAGACGCTTAACCGACTAAGCCACCCAGGCGCCCCGATGCCATTTATTTTATTGACTTACTGTTCATACCTCTTAAAATATTTTATACTTGTTGCTTTTGGGTTTACAGTGCACATTTTAATTTTTAAAAATTTGTTCATTTTGAGAGAGAACATGTACTTCTTTCATTTCTTAGTGCATCTTGGTGACACTCGCGTCCCCACCAAGGTGTTAAGAAAACAGCAGATTTGAAACTCCCACTGGGTTACAGATCACAGTTACTTCCAAGTGGTCATCACAGTCAAGATGGGCAGACGTTTCAGTAGGCTCTGGGCTCCCCTCTCTCTTCACACACCCCCTCATGCACACCCTCACACAGACCCTCACAAAGTGGGGACGTCGTTCAGCCCTGGGCATGGCTGGCTTGCACCAGGTGCTGCACCACAAGGACCATGACCACACAGGTGAGCAGCGTTCCCGCCGTCGTACAGCATGTGTTCTGGAAAGCCCGCTCTTCACTGAGCCATGTCACTGTTGGACAAGCCCAGCATGTTGGCAGTGTCAAGGACCTCCTTTTGAGTCCTCTTCAAGGTCAGTCTCTGGGCCCTCAGTTCTTCCAGAATACTGTGTCTGACTCCATTAGTGGTCTGTTTTGTTTTTTTCTTGTTTTTAAAAAAATTTTTTAAAAATGTTTATTTTGAGAGAGAGAGAGAGAGAGAATATGAGTAGGGGAGGGGCAGAGAGGGAGACACAGGATCTGAAGCAGGCTCCAGGCTCCTAGCTGTCAGCACAGAGCCGGACACGGTGCTTGAACTCATGAATGGTGTGACCATGACCTGTGCTGAAGTCAGATGCCTAACCGACTGAGCCGCCCAGGTGCCCCTGGTGCTCTGGATGGAAGATCACACCAGCCACAATATTCCCTTAAGCCAAAGCCTCTTCCACAGCAAGGCCCTGACTCTCTTCAATTCCATGGAGGCTGGGGGAGGGGAGCAAGCTGCAGAAGAAAGGTCTGAAGCTTGCAGAGGTTGGTTCATGAGATTTAAGGAAAGACGCCGTCTCCGTAACACTAAAGTGCAAAGTGAGGCAGCAAGTGCTGGTGTAGAAGCTGCAGCAAGTTCTCCAGAAGATCCAGCTAGGATAATTCATGAAGGAGGCCACACTGAACAGCTGATTTTCAGTGTAGACGAAACAGCCCTGATTTGGGAGAAGATGCCATCTAGGACGGTCATAGCTAGAGAGGAGAAGTCAGGGCCTGGCTCCAGAGTCTGAAGGGACAAGCTGATTGCCTTGTTAGGGGCTAATGCAGCCGGTGACTTGAAGTTGGAGCCAGTGCTCATTACCGTTCCGAAAATCCTCGGGCACCGAAGACTGTGCTACATCTACTCTGCCTGTGCTTTACAGATGGAACAGCAAAGCCTGGATGACTGTGCATCTGTTTCTGACGTGGGTCACTGAATAATTTAAGTGCCCTGTTGAGACCTCCTGCTTAGAAAAAGGGTTCCTTTCAAACTATTACTGCTCATTTACGTTGTACCAGATCACCCGAGAGCTCTGATGAGGTACAGCCAGATTAATGTTGTTTTCATGCCCGCTGATACAGCATCCATTCTGCAGCCCACGGAGCAGAGTAATTTTGACTTTGAAGTCTTCTTATCTGAGAAACACATTTCATAAGGCTGTAGACGCCCTAAATAGTGATTCCTCTGATGGATCTGGGCAGAGTAAATTGAAAATCTTCTGGAAACGATTCACCATTCTGGATGCCATTATGAAAACGTTCCTTCCCGTGGCTCAGAGGAAGATGTCAACATATCAATATCAACAAGAGTTTGGGAGAAGTGGGTTCCAGCCCTCATGGAGGCCTTTGAGGGGCTCAAGACTCAGTGGAGGAAGTCACTGCAGGTGGAAGTAGCAAGAGAACGATGATCAGGGGCTGAATTTCTGCGATCTCATGATAAAACTCAAGTGGATGAGGAGTGCTTCCTACGGAGGAACAAAGAAAGTGGTTTCTTGAGGCGGATGCTGCTCCTGGTGAAGATGCCGGGAAGGTGGTTGGAATGACAGCAAGGATTTAGAATGTGGCATAAACTTTGTTGGTAAGAGCGGCGGGTTTGAAGGGATCTGACTCTAATTGTGAAAGAAGTTGCGCTGCGGGTAGAATGCTGTCAGCATCACGTGCTACAGAGAGAGCATTTGGGAAAGGAAGAGTCAGAAGATTCATTCTCTTGTTTTAAGAAACTGCCACAGACACCTCAGCCTCCAGCAACCACCACCCTGATCAGTCAGCAGCAGTCTGCATCGAGGCGAGACCCTCTGCCAGCAAAAGGATTAGAGCGCGCTGAAAGCTCACACGATGGTTAGCGTTTTTAATAGATAATTGTATTTTAGTAATTTTAAAATAAGGTATTTTACAATTCAAGTATGTACATAATTTTTATGCTATTGCACACTAATAGGGTATAGTATAGTAGAGTAATGGGAAAAAGAAATTCGTTTGAGTGGCTGTATTTGCAGTGGTCTGGAATTGAACCCATAGTCGCTCTAAGGTATGCTTGCCAAAGGGCTTTACGCGGTATATTCCCAATTTTTCTTTGTGATATTGATGGTATTTATTTTGCATCTATATATGCTGTTAACACACAGTACTTACTATTTTTGCTTTTGAAAGTCAGTTATCTTTCAGTGCAATTCTTTAAAAAAGAGAAGAGACTCTTTTTATTTTACTTGTATTATGTTTTTAGGGCTCTCCATTTCTTTTTGTAGATCCAAGTTTCAGTCTTATTCAAATTCTTTCTGCCTAAAATATCTCATATTTCTTGTAGGTTAAGTCTCCTGGCGGTGAATTTCTTCAGTATTTGTTTCTGAGAAAATCTTTCCCCACTATTTTTAGAAAGATATCTTTGCTGGGTATAGAACTTTGACTCAACAGGTAGTTGTTGCTTTTTCCTTTCAGTACTTTAAAAAAAAATCACTGTCTTCCGGTTTTCATGGTGGTTTCTTTATCCCCACAAGGAGCCTGCTGTTGGGGCACCTGGGTGGCTCAGTTGGTTGAGCATCAGACTTCGGCTCAGGTCATGATCTCACGGTTCGTGGGTTCGAGCCCTGCATCAGGCTCTGTGCTGACAGCTCAGGGCCTGGAGCTGCTTCGGATTCTGTGTCTCCCTCTCTCTCTGACCCTCCCCTGCTCATGCTCTCTCTCTCTCTCTCTCTCTCTCAAAAATAAAAAAAAAATTAAAAAAAAAAAAAAGCCTGCTGTTATTCTTGTTTTTGTTCTTCTGTGTCTAATGTCTCATATCTCTGGCTGCCTTCAAGATTTTCTCTTTTTTGTTTTTAGCATTTTGGAAGTGATATTATGAGGCAGATTTGTCTTTTTTTATTTCTTTGTTTTGTTTTTATTTATCCTAATTGATGTCTGTGCTTCTTGGATCTGTGGTTTGATGTCTCATTAATTTTGGAAAGTTTTCAACCATTATTTCTTCTGCTCTGTTCACCTCTTGCTAGGATTCCGACTCCCTATATGGGAGAATGTTTCCTATTGTTTCACACTTCTTGGTCGTCCCCCCACCCCCTCCACCTTTTCTTTCTCTGTTTTAGTTTGGGTGAGTTGATCTACCTTCAGGCTCATTGATTCTCTGGCGTTCATTTCCCTGCTGAAGTTGCCTATCTGATGTAGCATGTTGTCCACCTTTTCTGTTAATAGTCTAATTATAATTAATATTAATTATATATGGTTATTTCAGATTCCCTTTTAGTTCCAACACCTGCTTCATGTCTGAATCTTGTTTTGATGATTGCTCTGTCTCTTGGGAGTGTGGTTTTTTTCATTCCTCTTGTATGCTTCATAATTGTTTTTCAAAGCCAGACATACTGTATAGGACAGTAGAAGGCTGAAGTAAATAATTTTCATGCCTGGGAATTAGACGCAGCTTTCTTTCTACTCGGTCTTTAGTGCTGTAGTTTGCATTACTCTTGTTAAAAGTCACCCTAGGGGCGCCTGGGTGGCTTAGTCGGTTAAGCGTCCGACTTTCGCTCAGGTCATGATCTCGCGGTTCATGGGTTCGGGCCCTGCATTGGGCTCTGTGCTGACTGCCAGCTCAGAGCCTGGAGCCTGTTTCAGTCTGTGACTCCCTCTCTCTCTGACCCTCCCCTGCTCACGCTGTCTCTCTCTCTCTCTCTCTCTCTCTCTCTCCTAGAAATAAATAAAACATTAAAAAATTTAAAAATAAATAAATAAAAGTCACCCTTGGTTTAGGACTGGTTGCTGTGGTTATGGCCAGTGCACCACAGCTGTCAAACTTCTGTCGCAATGCTTATGTCTAGTGTGAACTCTGTAATTCTGAGTTTTAAGTCTTCCCTGTTTGTAGTACTTCACAGAGTATATCTGTGCCCACCCTTATTTCTCTCCTGTCCATCCTAGTAGTAGTCTTCAGTTGGCTGTTTTTTGAAGCTTTTTTATTTCGACATATTTGGTGGTGGTGTGGTGCTGTTTCCATTATTCTGAGTAACATTCAGTGTTAGGCATGGATGGCGACCCTGAGTCTTGGGGTGGGGCCCTCCTGGTTCCCCTGTCCCTTCCCTGACTGAGATCATGGGCTCATTGTGTGATCCTGTCCCTTCTCCAGGAGTAAATGCCACCGTGCCCCTATCCCCTTCCCCAGCTGGTAATGAGTGTTCACCAAAGCCCTCCTCTGTACAGATTAAGGCTTTTGTTCCTTAGTGGAGATGGAGGGGAAGGACCTGCATGGAATTTTTTGCCCCTCCCACGTGGCTGCTGCTCCCCTGCCCAGTTCTGAACTACTATCCATGCCTCTTAGGGCTCTTTCAGATCTTTTCAGTGACCTTCCAGTGGGTTTCATAGACAGGTTGCAAAGGGATACAGACTTCCCCAATTTCTGTGACCCCAGTAATTGTCCTGACACCTTGCAGTCTTCACAGTTTGTCATGTGTTCACAACAGAGTTTTCTTACCAGTGTCACATTGCATCCACCTTAGGTGAGTGTGTGTGCTCTTTCTTTCCTTGCAGGCACTTAGAGTTTGAGCGAATTTGCTCTCTGGCCTCAGTTCCCTGGTAGATTAAAAAAAAAAGTCATGGACTTGAAATTAGTTGGTTTTCATTGTAAGTATGGGAGCAGTGCTTGCTTACTATCTCCATCCTGGGGCATAAGCCAGAAGCAACCTTCCTCTGTCTTGAGGGACAGAGAGAAGTTTTATTAAGCTTGATGAAGTCCAGTTCATCATTTTTTTTTCTTTTATCATTAGTGCTTTAAAAAATTTTTTAAATGTTTTTATGTGTGTGTGTGTGTGTGAGAGAGAGAGAGAGAGAGAGAGACAGAGCACGAGCAGGAGAGGGACAGAAAGAGAGGGAGACACAGAATCTGAAGCAGCTCCAGGCTGTGAGCTGTCAGCACAGAGCCCGATGTGGGACACGAACCCACAAGCTGTGAGATCATGACCTGAGCCACCCAGGTGCCCCTCATTATTGTGCTTTTTAGAGTCCTAAGAAATCTCTGTGTACCCCAAGGTTGAAATCTTTTGTCTACTTTTAGGTTAGGAAAATTTTTTTACTTTGTTTTCTAACTAAAGTGTTATAATTTTAGCTTTTTTTTTTTTTTAAATAAAGATTTTATTTTTAAAGATTTATTTATTTGGTAATCTCTATACCAAATCAGGGGCTTGAACTCATGACCCTGAGATCAAGAATCACACGCTCTACTGACTGAGCCAGCCACTGCCCCTATAATTTTAGTTTTTATGTATAGGTCTGTTATCTACCGTGGTATTAGGTAAGGTTGGAGGTGTTCTCCTCCTGTGGATTTCCAGTTGTGTATCATTTATTGAGAAGCCTCTTCCTTACCAACTGAATTAACTTGTTCTTTTGTCAAACATTTATTTTTTTCAAAACTTTTTATTGTTAAATACGGTAAAAGAGCATAAAATGAATGTATAGCTCTGCAAATTATTTGAATTTGGCCCCTAGTATGAGTGCCGGTCAGATAAAGAAATAGAATATTCTGGGGACTCTAAAAGCCCACTAAAGGTCGTATCTTTCTTTCCCTTTGTAGGTAATCACTAAGCATACATACCTAAACAGTATAGGTTTGCCTGTTTTTGAATGTTACATAAGTGTAAGCATACTACCCACAGTCTTTGGAATCAGCTTTTTTCGTGCAATAATATTTTAAGATTTGTTTTGAACTACAATTTGACCATTTTAATTGCTGAGTAGTGTTTCACTTTATGAATAGACTACAATATATTTATCCATTCTACAGTTGATGGGTATCTGGGCTATTTCCAGTTTGGAGCTAGTATGAATAATCTTGTACATGTATCTAGGTGCTTACAAAACTTAATATCAGGAAAGATATGTATTTAGAAAAGAAACTACTTGGTCATAATATATTGTGTTTCGAAGGCTCAATATAAGTGTGTGTGCTCCTGCATGGTATAACTATTTCCTCTCCGTCAGCAGTGCACGGCAGTTCCTGTAGTTCTGTTTTTCTGCCTAAATTGCCACATTTTTAAATTTAAGCTACTCTGCTTGGTATTTTACTGTGATTTTAATTTATGTTCTTTGACTACCTGTGAAATTCTTTTCTATGTTAATTGACCATTTGGATATCCTTTTTTGTGAAAAGCCTGTTCAAGTCTTTTGCTCATTTATTTTCTGTTGAGTTTTATATCCTTTTCTTACTTTTTTTCCTTAATGTCTTTTGTCTAGGAGTTTATTTTTAAATAGTTAGATTTATTCACTCCTTTATGCTTTAGTTGTTTGATGTCTTGCTTAAAAATATTTTCCTTCACTGGACATCTTGAAGATACCAATGTTATCTTTCATATTTAGGTCTGTAATCCTGAAATTGATTTTTTAAAAAAATATTTAATGTTTTTTAAAATTTATTTCTGAGAGAGAGACAGCATGAGCAGGGGAGGGTCAGAGAGAGAGGGAGACACAGAATCTGAAACAGGCTCCAGGCTCTGAGCTAGCTGTAAGCACAGAGCCCAATGTGGAGTTCAAACTGTGAGATCATGACCTGAGCCGAAGTCGGACGCTCAACCAACTGAGCCACCCACGTACCCCATCTGAAATTGATTTTGTGTATGATGTGATATAGGGATTCTATTTTATTTTTCCTTCATTTGCATACATAGTTGTCTTAATACCATTAAAAAGAATGTTCTTTCCACAGTGCTATGGAATGCCATCTCTGTTATAAATTTAGAGTCCATAAATACCTTGGTTCTGTGTTCTTCCTCTGTCTGTCTATCTTTGGATCAATACCATACTCCCTCAGTTAGTGCAGCTATTTTTTTTTTAATGTTTATTTATTTTTGAAAGAGAGAGCATGAGCAGGGGAGGAGCATGGGGAGAGAGAGAGAGAGAGAGAGAGAGGGAGAGAGAGAATCCCAAGCAGGCTCCACACTGTCAGCAAAGAGCCTGACACAAGACTCTATCCCACAAACCATGAGATCATGACCTGAGGTGAATTCAAGATGGACATTTAACTGACTGCGCCCCCAGGCATGTTTGATAAGTCTTAGTAGTCCTTATTCTTCAGGAGTGTTTTGGTTACTCTTGGTTCTCTTGTCTTTTTAGATAAGTTCTAGACTCTCTCAGTTTACATGTACAGATTTGTTTGAATTTTGATTCAAATTCCATTGAATATATAGATCAGTCTGAGGAATGTGGACATTGTCACCTCGAGTTTTTCATCTTTGAATGTGATATTTTTTCCCATTTATTTGGAGATCTATACTTTTCTCCATAAAAATGTATAGTTTTCTCTAACTTTGAGTTTTCATCAAATGAGCGTGCGATTTCCATTTACTTTGGGTGTCTACTTTTGTCAATAAAGATTTATAATCTTCTCTTTAAGTGTAGTTTTCTCTTATGAGGGAAAATCTTATGAAGGAAATCTCTTATGATTTCCCTCTTTAGATTTATTCTTTGGTACTTATTAATTTTTAAAATCACTTAACTTAGAAACAGTTTTGAATTTATAGAAAATACAAAAATATTACCGAATTTCTATATCCCCACTTGACCCAGATTCTCCAACTTTTGACATTTTAGCACATATGCCTTATCATTATGTCTCTCTCTTCCCCTTCCTCTCTCTCTACACACATGTATATGTTTTACGATTTTTCTCTGGCCTCCCTTGAAGAAAAATTATAAACATAATGCCCATTATCCCTAATATGAATGTGTATTTTTCTAAAAACAGGAACATTCTTCTCCATATAAATTATATACCTGTCAAATCAGAAAATTAGCATTGCTACAGTATTACCATCTCACCCACAGCTTCTTTCAGATTTCATCATTTGTCCCCAAAGTGTTCTTTTTTTTTTTTTTTTTTTAAGTTTATTTTATTGGGAGGCAGGGCATGCAGAGAGAGAGGGATAGGGAGACTCCCAAGGAGGCTCCATGCTGTCACTGCAGAGCTAGACCCAGGGCTTGATCTCACAAACTGTGAGATCATGACCTGAGCCTAAATCAAGAGTCAGATGCTTAATGACTGAGCCACCCAGGCACCTCCCTCCACCACAAAGTGTTCTTAATAGCAAAAACAAACAAAAGAACTTTTTTTCCCCTTTCTTTTATGGTCCAGGATAAGTTTTGAGGTCACTCACTGCATTCAGTTGCCATATTTGGAATTTCTCAGTCTTCTTGTCTTTCATGACCTTGACGTTTTTTAAAAAAGATTTTATTTTTGAGTAATCTCTACATCTAATGTGGGGCTCGAACTTACAGTCCCAGGATCAAGAGTCACATGCTCCACCATCTGAGCCAGCCAGGCACCCTGACCTTGACATTTTTTATGAAAGACTACACACTTGGTAGAATGACCCTTAATTTGGGTATTCCTGACGTTTCCCCCTGATTAGACTCATTTTGCATTTGAGCAGGAATATTATACAAGTATGCTGTATTCTTTGTAGCACAGTATCCCAGGAGTTCGTGATTTGTTCCATTATGGGTGGTGGTAACTCTCACCTAATGGTTAAGATGTTACCTGATTGGTTTCTTCACTATAAAGTTAATAAGAATCTTGTATTTACTAGTAGTAATTAGGTATATGTCTTTTGTAGAGAAATACTTTGAAGTCATTGCAAATGTCCTGTTTCTCATCAGACCTTCTTCCTCTAGTTTCAGCATCTATTGGTGATTCTTAGTTGAGTCCAGTAATTCTGTGGTAGCCAACTGGTGACCTTTTAATTTATTTTTTTATTTTTTTTTATTTTTTATTTATTTCTAGGAGAGAGAGAGAGAGAGACAGCGTGAGCAGGGGAGGGTCAGAGAGAGAGAGGGAGTCACAGACTGAAACAGGCTCCAGGCTCTGAGCTGGCAGTCAGCACAGAGCCCGACGCGGGGCTCGAACCCACGAACCGCGAGATCATGACCCAAGCGAAAGTCGGACGCTTAACCGACTAAGCCACCCAGGCGCCCCGCCAACTGGTGACCTTTTAATGCTGTCATTCCTTTAGCATTTATTGACAGTCTGCAGTAAGGTAGGGTTCTCCTTTCTTGTTATTTGTGTACCCCCTATGTAAATATGAACTTATGGGTTTCTGTGTTATGCATCACATCAAATATAGCCAGTCAGAGGCCCTTCATGCTGGCTGCTGAATCCTTTAGACATATCTTTATTGTTCTCTGCATATTTCTGTACTTTATAGTACTTGAAGTTCCATTCTTATCTTAAGTTCTTTTCTGCCACAGCCCTGAAATCAGCCATTATTCTAAGAAGCTGGGGTTTCTTTAGTAGACAGTGGTATTTACAAATCAAAATTTGGGTGCTAGATGTTCTCACACCCAACAGAGGTAGGAAATAAATGTATGTATGTATACACTCATACACCTGCATCGGGTTACCAGATCTTTTCAATTCTGGTCCAACATTTGGAGTTTTATGGCCTTCTTCCATGCTATATTTGTACCTCTCTAATCCTGCAGTGAGAAACCTAGCTGCATTATCTTCAGTATATTTACCTATTTACTCAGTCCTCGTGTACGTAATTAGTCTCCAACTGCCAGCCCCGTTTCTCAGCCCTGGCCCCGCTGACTCATGCTACCCTTGCTTACCGTGCTCCTCTGCACCAGCGGTACTGGTCCACACTAGTGGTACTGGTTCACACCAGCGGTGCGGCCACTTTCCGGGGGCCAGGCATAGTACCTGATGGGGTTTTCTTGGGTAGGTGTTATAAGTGATACCTTAAAAACTTTTAAATATTTGTTGTTGGTATATGGGAATATAATAAATTAAAAATTTTTTGTTATTAATATTTGGAAAGTATTCTACTTATTTACTTTTACATCCTTTTGGATTTTCTGTATGTACAATTATATCATCTACAAATAACGACGCTTCTTGTTCCCTTTTCTAATCATTAGTCCTTTATTTTTCTTCCCTTATTATCCTGGCTGGGTCTCCAGGATGAAGCTGGATAGAAATGATGGTTGCAGGGGCGCCTGGGGGGCTCAGTTGGTTGAGCGTTCGACTTCAGCTCAGGTCACGATCTCATGGTTCATGGTTTCGTGTCCCACATCGGGCTCTGTGCTGACAGCTCAGAGCCTGGAGCCTGCTTCAGATTCTCTATCTCCCTCTTTCTCTGCCCCTCCCCTGCTCATGCTGTCTTTCTCTCTCTCTCAGAAACAAATAAAAACATTAAAAAAAAAAAAAAAGAAATGGAGGTTGCAGATACTTTCAGTTTCATTCCTGGTCCCAAAGGGAAAACTTGGACTGTTTGTTTTTATGTTTTTTGTTAATAGAGTTTTTTTTTTTTTTCTTAAGATAGCCTTTATTTATCAGCTTAAGAAAGTTATATTGTATTCCTAGTTTATGAGGAATGCTTTTATTAATGAATGGATGTTCAATGTTATCAAAAGCCTTTTCTGGCGTCTGTTTAATTACATGGTCCTGGTGTCTTGTTCTGTAATGTGATAAAGTAATTAGAAAATTAGCTTAGTGGTAAACTATGAATTCTTGGATAAAACCCACTTTGTCATAGTAGTATCCTTTTCTATTGCCAGATTCAGTTTGCTCATAACATTTATTTAGAATTTTTTGCATTTTCATGAATGAGAGCAACTAGGAATTTTCTTTTATCTGTTGGATTTCAGGATATAGATTATGGTTAATTTTCAGTGTGTACTTTTTCTGTTATCTGGAAGAGTTTGTCTAAAATTAGACTTCTTAAACATTTTTGGGTGGGGAATGTTTATTTTTGAAGGAGCGAGAGACAGAGGGTAAGCGGGGGAGGGGCAGAGATGGAGACACAGAATCCGAAGCAGGCTCCAGGCTCTGAGCTGTCAGCCCAGAGCCTGCCGCTGGTCTCTAACTCATGAGCCGGGAGATCATCATGACCTGAGCTGAAGTTGGAGGCTTAACTTACTGAGCCACCCAGGCATCCCTAGACTTATTTCTTTTTTTTTTTTTTTTTTTATATTTTTATTTATTTCTAGACGAGAGAGAGACAGAGCGTGAGTTGGGGAAGGGCAGAGAGAGGGGGAAACACAGAATATGAAGCAGCTCCAGTCTCCTGGCAGTCAGCACAGAGCCCGACGCGGGGCTCGAACCCACGAACCGCGAGATCATGACCTAAGCGAAAGTCGGACGCTTAACCGACTAAGCCACCCAGGCGCCCCCCTAGACTTATTTCTTATTAAATTTTGGTAGAAGTCATCTCAGCTTGGAGTTTCATTGGGTTGAGTTTATTTAATCATTAGAGTATTACTCCAGTTTCTATGTATCTGTTCTGGTAAATTATATTTTCTAGGAATTCTTTGAACATTTCATCAAACTCTCACTAAAAGTTTGACGTAAATATGTTGATATTATTTTATTGTTATTTATTCTTATTTTAAGTGACAGTTTAATGTAACAATGTTTTCATTTTTAACCTTGGTGTTTTGTACTTTCTCCTTCCTCAGTGAGTCTTACCATTATCTGTCCGTGTTTTTGGTCCTCTGAAGAAGCAGCTTTTGGCTTTGTTGGTCTCTGCTAATGCACATGTATTTTGATTTTGATACCCCACCTATTCTCCACCTCCCTTAACTGGCTGGCTTATCCATGCCCCAGCTGATGTGAGCCTTAGGGCTGACAGCTGCATTTTGTGAAGGGTGCCTTTATCTGAGAAGCTGCCTTGCCCAGGAAGTGACTTCCGCACATCTTCCAGTGGTCTGGAGCCAGCTTGCCTAGATTTGAATCCTTGTTCTGATACTTCCTAGTGTGGACAAGTTTCTTAAACTCAGCACTTTAATTTTCTCTCAGTGAAGTGAGGATGGTAATTGGACTAACCATATAGGGCTGTGGGATGACTAGAAGCTCCTGTACATATTTAGGAAGTTAGCCTATTGCCTCTGTATTACAGACACTTTCTCTAAGTTGATATAAAAAAAACCTTTGTGCTTTACAGAAATTTTAAATATCTGTGTTAAAAAATTGGGGTTTAAAATGATTCAAGTGTTTAGAGCCATTGTCAGCAGTAGTCAGATTCTGATTTTCTATTTGTAAATTATTCCCTGTGGCTTCATTTCCTTCTGCTTAGGGTTGGGTATTTATTCTTTATTAGCTCATAGAAGAAGGGAAAATAGTGACTTTCCAGCCCAGTACTGCTCAAGAGAAATGGAATGTAAGCCACATATGTAATTGTAAAATTGTTAGTAACCAGGGGCGCCTGGGTGGCTCAGTCTGTTAAGCGTCTGACTCTTGATCTCAGCTCAGGTCATGATCCCAGGGTCGTGGGATTGAGCCCTGTGTCAGGCTCAGTGCTGAGTGTGGAGCCTGCTTGAGATGTTCTCTTCCCCCCACCCCCCGTCCTCTGCCCCTCTTATTCCTTCACTCTCCCTCTGTCCCTCCCCTGCTCTTTCTCTCTCTCTCAAAAAAAAAAAAAAAAAAAAAAAAAAAAAATGGGGAGGTGGAAAGAGTAGATGAAACATAATTGTTGAAGCTGAGTGATGGGTACATGAAGAGTTAATTATACTATTTCCTCTCTTAATGTGTACTGAGATATTTCCATAATAATATTTTGAAAGTGTACTGAGGGAGTGCCTGACTGCAGCTTGTGACCCTTAATCTCAGTTTGAGCCCCATGTAGGATGTAGAAATTGTTTTTAAAAAAAGAAGGTGCCTAGGTGGCTCAGTAGGTTAAGTGTCCGACTCTTGATCTCAGCTTAGGTCTTGATCTCAGGATCATGAGTTTGAGGCCCACCTTGGGCTCCATGCTGGGTGTGGAGCCTACCTAAAAATTATTTTTCTTAGTAACCACATATTATAAAGGTAAAAAGAAACAAATACAATCCGTTTTATTTAGCAGTGTCTTTTACTTAGCCCTAAGTGACCAGCCACAGTGTTATTTCAGCATGGAATCAGTATAAAAATTATTGAAATATTTGCATTCCTTTTTTCATACAAGTGTTTGAAGTCTGGTGTGGATTTTACACCTTGGCACATCTCAGTCTGGACTGGTCACATTTCAAGTGCTCAGTAGCCGCATTTGGACAGTGGCTACCAAGTTGGATCTTGTGTTAGTTTAGGGATTAGCTTAAAGCTGTCTAAAATTGCTTTTGACTTTTTTTACTTGAGGTGTGATATACAACATTATATTAGTTACAGGTGTACGACGCAAGGAGGCAGCATTTGCACACACACGATCGCCACAGTAAGTCTGGCACCTGTCACCACGCACAGTAGCAGACCTTTCTTATGATGAGAACTATTCAGATCTCTTCTCCTGGCAACTTTCACATCTCCAGTACAGTATTGTTAACTGCGGTTGTCACAGTGGACTTACTTTATAACTGGGGGCTTGGACCTTTTGACCCCGTCACCCATTTCACTCGCCCCCCAGCCCTGCTGCTGGCACTGCCCGTCTCCTCTGTCTGAGCTTAGCATGTGTTGTTGTTTCTGTTTTCGTTTTTTAGATTCAGCCTATAAGTGAAACAATGTGAGATTTGCCCTTTCCTGACTTATTTCACCCTAGCATAATGCCTTCGAGATCCATCCATGTTATTGCACATGGCAAGGTTTTGTTCTTTTTTATGGCTGAGTAATATTCCATTGTGTTTTATCCATTCTTCCATTAAAGGACCTTTGGGCTGCTTCCATGCCTTGGCTCTTGTAGATAATACTGTGGTGAACATGGGGCTGCAGATAATGTTTTTGAGTTATTGTTTCATTTTCTTTGGATACATGCCCAGAAGTGGAATTGTTAGATCATATGGTAGTTCTGTTTCTGATTTTTTTGAGGAACCCCCATCATGTTTTCCACAGCAGTGGCACCAATTTATATTCCCACCAGCAGTGCACGGTGGGGAGCTGGGGGGGTGGGGTGGGTTCCCTTTTTCTCCACATCCTCGCCAACACCTGTTGTTTTTTGGCTTTTTGAGGATAGCCATTTTAGCATGTGTGAGGTGAAGACTATGCTCTTTTTGAATTAAGCTATTATTTGTAATTCAGGTGTGATGGTCAGCATTAAGAGTTTAGATTTCAAAAGCTCTTTGGAGTCAGTTTTGTTCAGCCATTTATTGTTTTATATATGGTATTGACCATTGTATCTCACAGATATGATTTTATAGGTAATCACATATATTTCCTACTTAATGCCAGAAAAATGCTTATGCATATATTTAAAGACTATACAGGGGCATCTGGGTGGCTCCGTGGGCTAAGCATTTGAGTTCGTTTGGCTCAGGTCATGATCTCCTAGTTCGTGGGTTGGAGCCCTGTATCAGGTGCGCTCTCTCTCTCTCTCTCTCCCCCTCCCTCCCTCCCTCCACCCCCTCTCTCAAAAATAAACAGACATTTAAAAAATTGAAAAAAAGAATATACAGTCTTTGTTTTTCATCAAAATATGAGATTCTAGTTATTAAAATACTGAAAGTGAAATGTAGTACATTTTTAGAAATTCTGATAGTGTGATTAAATGCATTTCACTGTAAATGCAAAATTTTCTATACCTGAGGCATCAAATAAAGGTACAGTAAATCTTCTTGCTTCTGGGCATGTCAGTTTCCCATTCCTTACCTGACGCCTGTGGCCAGTTTTTATCTCTTGGTAAAATTGTTGAAGTTTGTTACCAGAGCCTTGGAGCAGCAGATGCAGATTATCTGTGTTCCCCTGTCGGCAGTGAAAGACTTTATTCTTGTGCCTATTTGGAATCCACAGGGGCTGGGGTTGTGCCGGCAGGAGGGCAGGGTCCTTAGCCTGAGGTCGGGTCTGTCGTGCAGGTGGAATGCCATCATGTGGGGACCGGACTCTCTGGGCGGGCCCCTCCAGTGCACCAGTGCCCACTGGTGTGGTCCGCAGCTGGCAGGCCACCTAGGCAACAGAGGAGATGGTGTCTGTGATCCTGACCGAGCAAGGACAAAGGTGGCCCAGACCTGAATGCCTTCTGCCAGGAGAGCACTGAATGTAAGGGCTCCTTCTCATCACCGGCTGGCCTACCTCTTGAGCTTCCAGAAGTCTTTTTAGGAAAGTTCGCTTTTCTCGTGACAGAAGTGACATATGCTTCTTGAGACGTAGCTGGGAGCTGATTGTCCCGTCTTCTGTACTTTCTCCTCTGTCACTGAAGCCTGGCTGTCTCTCTCCTGAGTCCCCGTCTCCATGTATAGGGCCATCCAGGACTTGAGGTAAAGGCATTTTATTCTACTCCTCTTCCGTGAAAGCTACCAGGGAAGAAAGAAGATCTCTTCCCTGAAACGAGGGACGTGCTAGAAGCCTGAGGCACAAACTGTGAAAGAAGGAGATGGGAATTGACCCTAAAGTTAGGAGTCGCAGTCTGGAGGAATATGTGGAGCCATCTTTGCCTAGAGTCACAGCATCGGGGGTTGGGGTGGGTTCTCGGAGGAATCAAGAGGGTGTGATGAGCAGCAGGCGAGGGGAAGAAGGACTGTCCAGTAGGAGAGAGTGGACCCTGTGCTGTACGCTGGTGGAGTCCAGTGTGAGGCTGCAGGAGTGGCAGGGAGCGAGAGCCTTACAGGAAGGAGAGGGCTGGAGAGGGAGCGTGGCCCTGTACCTTTTAGTACGAGGCGCCTGGCTGTGTGTGTAGAGCACCTGAGATGTGCTCTAAGTGTGCAGTGCACCCTGCATATTGAAGGCTCAGTATGAGAAAAGAATGTGAAATATCTCATTAATAGTTTATATTGGATACCTTTGATACAATATTGTGGGTGTTATTGAGTTAAATAGTATGTTATTAAAATTCACCTGTGGGTGTTTTTTGGAGTGGGGGCTTAATAGACTTCATTTTTTGGAGCATTTTAGGTTCACAGAAAAATTGAGCAGGAAGTACAGGGAGTTCCCATGTACCCCCTCCCCCGTCCTCACACACACATATATATGCTTCCACACTGCCAGCATCACCCGCCAGAGTGGGACATTTGTGACAGTTGGGATGCCTACACTGACCTGTCATCAGCTCAGAGTCCACAGTTTCCATCAGGGTCACTTGGTGGTGTGCATTCTGTGCGTTTGGGGTCACTTGGTGGCATACCTTCTGTGGGTTTGGGCAAATGTCTAATGACAGGTACCCATATTATGGCTTCATGCAGAGTAGTTTCATGGCCCTAAGAGATCCCCTGTGCTCCTCCTGGACCTCTCTCCTTCCCCCAATCCCAGGCAACCACGGATTTGTTTTACGGTCTCTGTGGCTTTGCCTTTTCCAGAATGTCCTGTACATGAAATCATACAGTATGTAGCCTTTTCACATTGGCTTCTTTCCCTTAGTAATGTGCATTTAAATTTCCTCCATGTCTTTTCCTGGCTTGATAGCTCATTTCTTTTTAGCGTGAATAATATTCCACTGTTTAGATGGATCATAGTTTATCCATTCATGTTCTGAAGGACATCTTGGTGGCTTCCGTTTTGGAAATTTTGAATAAAGGTGCTACTATAAACATTCATATGCAAGTTTTTCTGTGGACCAGAGTTTTTAGCTCCTTTGGGTAAATACCAAGGAGCATGATTGCTGGATCATATGGTAAGAGCATGTTTAATTTTGTAAGAAACTGCCAAACCACCTTCCAAAGCAGCTGCACCATTTTGCATTCCTGCCAGCCTTGAACGAGAGTTCTTGTGGCCCCACTTCCTCATCAGCGCGTCTTGGACTTTGGCCTTTCTGATGGGTGTGAAGTGGTACCTCGTTTTCACCATTGTTGTTAGTTTGTGTGTGTGTGTGTCTGTGTATTTTAGTTTGCTATATAGCTCACATTTGTGGCTTGCATTTAATTTCTCTTAGGAAGAGCTGGGGTGCACAGCTCTGAAGGAGTTGAAAAGGAAGGAAAATAGGTTCTTAGTAGGTGGAGGTGGAAGTATGGTCCCGAGGAGGGTGTTTTGTTTCTTCAGCCTGGTAGTAACAGTGTGCTTGTATCCTCATGGACATGATGCAGGAAAGAAGGAAGGATTGATGATCCGAAGAATGGAGGGGAGAATCCACAGCACAGAGTCCTCAAGCAGATGGCGGGGCCGGGTGCGTGAGCAGAGGCCTCCCCTAGGCGGGGATGCGTGTGATGGGTAAGCATGCCGAGGGGCGCAGCTTCAGGTGGACGGCTTGGAGCCTCTGGAAACAAACTGCCAGTGGGTTTTCAAACAGGTTGTCAGGCCTTCACACCACCGTCGGCAGGATGTGGGTATGCCGTGCCCTTCGTTCCTCCTCACTGAGTGGTGTCGTAGTCCGCAGCTGTTCTCAGTGTGAGCCGGAGCTCTGCGCCCTGCCCCTTGTTGTGAGGCCCACGACACCAGGTGCGTTGACAGGCGCCCGCTCACCTGGCCGGGGCGCACTGTTGAGACGCCATCCAGTGTGCCCCCCTCCTGCTGCTGCCCGCCTGTGCACGCGGTTCGCATGTCAATCTCTGCTCTGTGTCTCCTCAGCTTGCTTCTCCACACCTCTCCCTTTATTTTGCAGCTCCTGCCGGGAGGCACCCCTTCCTGTTCCTTCATACTCTTTTTTTTTTTTTTTTTGAGAGAGAGAGAGAGACAGCGTGAGCAGGGGAGGGTCAGAGAGAGAGAGAGGCTCTGAACTGTCAGCAGAGCCCGATGTGGGGCTCAAACCCACCAACTGCGAGATCATGACCTGAGCCGAAGCCGGACGCTTAACTGACTGGGCCACCCAGGTGCCCCCCTGTTCCTTCATACTCTTAGTTAGCCTTCCCATGAAAGTTTCTGTGCCTCCTTTCCCTGCCTTGTGAATTTCTTGGACCTTAACAATTTTGGTAACAATCCTGGAGGCCAACTCAGTGTTTTCCCATTCTGTGTTATGGGAAGTTGAAGATTCTGTAAGAGGCAAGTACTTTTTGTGGTTATTATTTTAGGTCACTGGCTAGGCTCTGGTGTGGCTGTCCTGGGGCCAGGTGCCTCCCTGTGGCCGGGTGAGTGGTGGTGATGGGTGTGGGGTGGACGGAGGGGCTGCCCCTGGCCTGGGTGCCCAGGTCAGCAGGCCCATGTTGGTGATGAGCTTGCCAAGTGTGTTGAGTGGCTACCTTTGGAATTTCCTCGGGTCACCCAGTTTTCAAACTGTTGCCTATGCTACTTACGGTTTCTGACTCAAAGCCTTTCCTGGCTTCTGTTCTCTTTATGGGGTTTTTCTTCCCCCTCTGGTGATATCTGGGTATTGCTATAAAGACTCTTAGCACCCTATACTAAATGACTGGTTACTGGGATTTTCAGATTTTAAAGGGGGTGCAAACTATAGCCTGAGAAGTTAGTGTACTTTGATACCAGCATGTCATTTGATCACAGTAGATTATTTGTATTTTCCAGATTGGTGAAAAGATTGGTAAGAAATATATATTTCCAAGGCTGTAAACTGTCTTTCTTAACTGTCTGATTTGCTGCTATTAATAAATTCAAGTTCTTTTTCTCTTTTGCCATATGGAGCTTAAATGCAGAGACCTGAAGTATTCTGTAAATATTTGAATGTGTGAATTGCCGTGTGCCAGATGACGGAGCAGTAGTGCTGGACTCGCCCCGGCGTCCCGACGTGGTCCGAGGCTGCTTAGACATTTGTCTTCTTCCAGAGAAGCAGAGTCAGAACAGTCATTGCATTGTTTGCCAGACCTCACACGGGACTCCCTCTGTATAGAAAGAGCATGTTGATAACAGCTACGTGCTTGAAACCATGTTACGGAACTACAGTTGTGGCAGAGAGCAGGGACCGCTGCGCCGCCAGCCGTGTGCGCGGCCGCCTGCTGCAGATCCACTGGGCACTTGGGGGTGGGCCTGCTCAGAAGGTTCACCCTTGCAGCTGTAAGAAACAGTGGTGGCAGAGTTTTTTAGGCTTTCTCTACTTTTTAAAATGTGTAAACTGAAATTGAAGTAAATCCTAAAAAAAAAAAAAACACCTCACTTCCACATTAGGTATAAAATGAATGCTGTAATAGTTTAATAATAGGGAATAAATAATTAATGTTTATTGAATTTTTAGGGTGCACCTTTGAAATCTTTAAATTGCTAAGTATATTTTATTCTGTGCAATGATATGAATTACATGTTCCAAAACATTAAATATTTAAATAATTTTGCACTTAACTCATGATTCTGTTCGTAATTTTATGGTAACTAATTGGAAGAGAACTTAAATATTAATGTTAGTAATTATTTCTCAAGTAGTACCACTTGTATACAGAACTTGCATGTGCTTTGGGGAAGCTGAGTTCAGGAAGGAAGCAGAAAAGACTGTACATACTTTAGTGACCACACATGCAGTCATCCCTGGACACAGGTAGCTCACAAAAGATTGTAAACCAAGCAAGGAAAATCGTGGTTGGAGTAGGGGACACAAAAGGTGAATTACTGATGTGGAGCAGTCCCTTCATTTCCTTCATTGAGCATTTGCTGGATGCCTCCTGGATGCTGGGTGCTTTGTGGGGCTTAAAAATTGTTGATTGTCTCATGAGAAGATGGACGCTGAAAGCCTAAGGTAGTCTGTGTTGAGTATAGAGGGGGTACAGGAATTGGGGTAATTAACTCTGTGGGGCTGTATTGCTTGAGGGGTGGGGAGCAAGTTGGAAGAGAGCACAATTCACAGAAGAAGAGTGACAGCACAGTGAGGTTTGTAAGGGTGCCTGACAGCTGCCTGGCACAGGACGGGAGACTGGGGTTTCAGGGAGAGAAGTGGCAGGTACGAAGGCCCCACATTTGAATAGGGCAGAGGTTTGGAATTTTAAGGAGTGTCAGCTGGGTAACTCTGTAAGGACGGAGGGACAAGGGCCACGCTTGCATTTGCAAAGCCGCGGCTCGGTGTGTGTGTGGGGGGTAGCCCACAGACAACCTGGTGGGCTCCTTGAGTTGACGAGACCAGGCAGGGAACTTGGAGAGGCCAAAGTAAGTTTGCAGGGCAGAGTACCAGAGAGGAGAGGGCTGCAAAGAGAAAAAGAGAGTTTTGGAGAGCCACACGGGATCCTCCTTGAATATTCAGCCGTGTACCGATGAGCTCATGCCTGCGTGGAAACTGCGTGTCAAGGAAGGAACCCAGGATGGGAGTAGTGGATCAGTCCTTGGAGCTCATGGAGGACCCCAGACAGTTTGTGCCTCCCCGGTCAGAGCGGGAAAATCTTGTAACACGCAGAGAGCGCACTCCCAGGGTATTGCCTCAGTACGGGGCAGATTAAAGTTGCTCTGATCCGGGGAGCGTCTCTCTACCTACCCAGTAGGATGCTGCCTGATGCATGAATCGCCTAATAAAGCCAATTAGAGCTTAAGAAAAAAAAAAAGGTGTTCTGATCCCACCTCTCAAATCTTACACGGAAGCCATGGAAGGACCAAACTCTTCCCAAGTAACCTAACTATGGCCCAGAACAAAGTTTAGAAATATTTGAAGGAGTAAAACAGTACCCATCACCTACCACGGTAGAACCTACAGTGTCGGGACTGTCTAGGCGGGGACCGTGAGGCAGGCAGGCACGGAGGCGAGCGCACAGTCCACGACGAGGTGCCAGGCAAAACAGAGGCAGACCCAGAAATGACACATGTGATGGAGTTATTAGCTAGACACTAATGCCGTTGTTATCACTATATTCTGCATATTCAAGACGATAGAGGAAAGCATGAGCATGTTAAAGAGAAACACAGAATAAAAGAGAACCCAGATGAACTTCTAGAGTTGCACGCCCCAGTGTCTGAGATGAAAACGACATTCCATGAGGGTTAGTAACGGATAGGACACCACAGAAGGAAAGGTGAAGGAACTGGAGACGGCGATAGAAAGTATGCAAAAAGAAGCGTGAAGGAGAAGCCCGTGGGGCGGGGCGGACAGAGCACCAATGACCTTCGACACCGCCTCCCGCGGCCACCGTATGTGTATGTAACTGGACTCACTGAGAGAAAGAATGGGAATGAGGAGTATGAAGAAACATTTGAAGGAATAATGGCTGAAAATTTTCCAATCTGTTGAAAACTATAAACCACAAATTCAAGAAGCTCAGTAAGCCTCAAGCACGAGAAGGATGAAGAAAATCACACCTAGGGGCGCCTGGGTGGCTTAGTCGGTTGAGCGTCCGACTTTCGCTTAGGTCATGATCTCGCGGTTCGTGGGTTTGAGCCCCGCGTCGGGCTCTGTGCTGACTGCCAGCTCGGAGCCTGGAGGCTGTTTCGGAGTCTGTGTCTCCCTCTCTCTCTGACCCTCCCCTGCTCACGCTGTCTCTCTCTCTCCTAGAAATAAATTAAAAAAATATTAAAAAAAAAAAAATCACACCAAGACACGTCATCATTGTGTCAGTGAAAACAATGGATAAAAGAAAAATGCAGTCAGAAAAAAAGATGCATTGGGGCGCCTGGGTGGCTTAGTCAAGTGTGCAGCTTCAGTCAGGTCATGATCTCACAGTTCGTGAGTCTAAGCCCTGTGTTGGGCTCTGTGCTGACAGCTCAGAACCTGGAGCTGCTTTGGATCTGTGTCTCCCTCTCTCTCTGCCCCTCCCCTGCTCATGCTCTGTCTGTCTCAAAAATAAACATAGAAAAAAAATTTTTTTAAAGATGCGTTATGTATTAAACAAAGGTAAAGATGGCAGACTTCTCGTGGGAAACAGTACAAACTAGAAGATGCTGAAAGAACAGCTTTAAAGTATAGAAATGGAAAAGCATAACCTGGAATTCTAAACCAGTAAAAATATCTTAAAAGTGAAGATGAGATCAACATTTTTCAGACATTAAAAGCTGAAGGAATTCATGGCCAGTAGATCTTCATCACAAGATATGATAAAGGAAGTTCTGAGGCAGAGAACAAATGACAGCAGATGGAAATCTGTCTACACAAAGAAATAGAGAACACTGCAAATTATAAATGTATGCAGAAAGTACTTTTTAAATTACTTTAAAATACAGTTGTGTATTTTTTTAATGCTTATTTTTGAGAGAGAGCGAGTAGCGTAGGGGCACAGAGATTGGGGTACAGAGAATCCCAAGTAGGCTCTGGCTGCCAACAGAGAGCCCGACACAGGGCTTGAACTCATGAACTGTGAGATCCTGACCTGAGCCAAAGTCAGACACTCAACCGACTGAGCCACCCAGGCGCCCCTACAATTGTCTATTTAAAAGAAAAATCGTGGTGCACCTGGCTGGCTCAGTCAGTGGAGCGTGCGACTCTTTTTCTCGGTCACAAGTTCAGGCCCCAGGCCCTATGTTGGGGGTAGAGATTACTTAAAAATAAAATCGTAAAAAAAAAATAATAAAGCAAAAGCAACAACAAACCATGAGACTTACATGTAGAAGGAAAATGTCTGACAACAGTAATGTGAGGGCCAGGAGAGGGAATGTAGGGCTCTTGTTATGTTTAGTGGTAGAGTCTTACTTGATGACTGTGGTAAGTTAAAATGTACACCAGGACAGTAAAGTGACCACTTCAGACAGAAAGTGTAGTTCACAGTTCAAAAGAGATATAATAGAATCATTGAAAATACTCAATTTTTTAAAAAGCTGAAAGGAAAAGGAAACAAAAAACAAATGGGTCACTTGAAAAACAATTAGATGATAAATTTAATAAACTTAACCGTATCCACAATTATATTAATATAAGTGGTCTAAACATGCCAATTTTAAATTAAAAATTTTTTTAATTGTAATGTTTATTTATTTTTGAGAGAGAGCCAGAGCTAGAGCAGGGGAGGGCAGAGAGAGAGGGAGACACAGAATTGGAGGCAGGCTCCAGGCTCCAAGCTGTCAGCACAGAGCACAGTGTGGGACTCGAACCCATGAGCAGTGAGATCAGGACCTGAGCCAAAGTTGGACGCCTAACCAACTGAAACACCCAGACTCCCCAAACATGCCAATTTTAAAAGATTGTGAGATAGGCCCAACCATATGCTTTCTGCTATAATGTGCTTTAAACAGTTTATAGAGATGCAAACAGTAAAGTTATAAGGAAAGATACGCCTTGCTTATGTAAGTGAAACACTGGAGTAGGTCTTATTTATTTGTTTATTTCTGAGAGAGAGAGAGAGACAGCGTGAGCAGGGGAGGGTCAGAGAGAGAGGTAGACACAGAATCTGAAACAGGCTCCAGGCTCTGAGCTGTCAGCACGGAACCCGATGCTGGGCTCGAACTCACCAGCTGTAAGATCATGACCTGAGCCGAAGTCTGGACGCTTAACCGACTGAGCCACCCAGGTGCTGCTGGAGTAGGTCTTTAAGTATCAGAAAAATAGATACCAGAGCAAAGAGAGTAATTTCATACTGATATTGGGGTCAGTTTATCAAGAGGACACAGCAGTCCTAAATGTCTTTGCACCTAAATACAAAGCTTCAAAGTATGTGGATGAAAAACTGAAATAACCTCAAGGAAAAACATTGCTGGATCATAGGGTAGTTCTGTTTTTAGTTTCTTGAGGAACTTCCACACTGTTCTCCAGAGCGGCTGCACCAGTTTGCATTCCCACCAGCCGTGCAAGAGGGTTCCCCTTTCTCCGTGTCCTCACCAACACCTGTTGTTTCTTGTGTTGTTAATTTTAGCCATTCTGACAGGTGTGAGGTGGTATCTCATGGTGGTTTTTATTTGTATTTCCCTGATAATGAGTCATGTTGAGCATCTTTTCATGTGTCCGTTAGCCATCTGGCTGTCTTCTCTGGAAAAGTGTCTATTCATGTCTTCTGCCCATTTCTTAACTGCGTTGTGTGTTTTTTGGGGTGTGGAGTTTGGTAAGTTCTTTATAGATTTTAGATACTAACCCTTTGTCAGATATGTCATTTGCAGATCCGTAGGCTGCCTTTTGTTCTGTTGATTGTTTCCTTTGCCTGTGCAGAAGCGTTTTATCTTGATGAAGTCCCAGTAGTTCATGTTTGCTTTGGTTTCCCTTGCTTTCCGAATCATGTCTAGTCAGAAGCTGCTGTGGCCGAGGTCAGAGAGATTGCTGCTGTGGTTCTCCTTTAGGATTTTGATGGTTTCCTGTCTTACATTTAGGTCTTTCATTCATTTTGAAGTGATATTGGGGTGTGGTGTCGGAAAGTGGCCCAGGCTCATTCTTCTCTGCATGTCACCCTCCAGTTCTCCCAGCCCCGTTTGTTGAAGAGACTGCCTTTTTTTTCCATTGGATACTCTTTCCTGCTTTGTCAAAGATGTTGACCATATAGTTGTGGGTCCATTTCTGGGTTTTCTGTTCTGTACCATTGATACATGTGTCTGTTTTTGTGCCAGTACCATGCTATCTTGATACAGCTTTGTAATATAGCTTGAAGTCTGGACTTATGATGCCTCCAGCTTTTTTTTTTAGGATTGAGTTGGTGATTGGGGGGTCTTTTGTGGTTCCATACAAATGTTAGGGTTGTTTGTTCTAGCTCTGTGAAAAATGCTGGAAAATGTTAAGTGAAATAAGTCAGTCAGAGAAAGGCAAATACCATATGATTTCACTCATTTGTGGAATTTAAGAAACAAAACAGATGAACACATGGGAAGTGGGGGGAAAAAGAGAAGAGAGGGAAACAAACCACCAAAGACTCTTTAACGATAGAGACCAAACTGAGGGTTGATGGAGAGAAGTGGAGGGATGGGCTGAATGGGGGATGGGCACTAAGGAGGGCACTTGAGATGAGCACTGGGTGTTGTATGCAAGTGATGAATCACTGAGTTCTACTCCTGAAACCAATACTGTATCATATGTTAACTAAAATTTAAATTAAAAAAAAAAAAGAATTACAAGGAAAAACAGATAAATACAAAATTATGGTTGGAGATTCTAACACCTCTCAACAACTGATTGAACAAGTAAACAGAAAATCACTAAGGTTATAGAAGACTTGAATGACATTGTTAGTCAACGTGACCTGACAGCTGTTTTTAGAAAACTCTACCCAACAATAGCCAGCATGCTTACAGATCCTTTAAGTGAATGTTAGACATTTACCAAATAGGCTACATTCTGGCCCATGGAAATCATATTAAAAAAATATTTTGAGAATGAGAGAGTACTCACAAGCTAGGGAGGGGCAGAGAGAAAGGGAAGGCGGGGGAGAGAAGAAGAAAAAGAAGAAGAGAGAGAATATGAATCCCCAGCAGGCCCCTTGCTGTCAGCACAGAGTCCAGTGTGGAGCTCAAACTCACGAACTATGAGATCATGACTTGAGCCGAAATCAAGAGTCAGATGCTTAACTGACTGAGCCACTCAGGCACCCCAAAAATGTCTTGATAAATTTGGAAGAATTCAAATTGTACAAAGCAACTTCTTTGACTATGTGGAATTATATTAGAAATCACAAATGAAAGACGCTTAGCTACACATACAAGGAAATCATGTCACATGCTGAAGAGCCTGTGAGCCAAACAAGAAGTCAGGAACATAGTTAGAAAATATTTTGGACCTAGTGAGAATGGAAACACCACATATCAGAATTTAAGAATCACTGTCAAAGTGCTGCTTATAGGGCACTTCGAGCACTGATCACCACTTGTGCAAGAGAGAGGGCTCAATGGGGCGCCTGAGGGGGCTCCGTCAGTTAAGTGACTTCAGCTCAGGTCATGATCTCATGGTTTGTGAGTTCGAGCCCTACGTCGGGCTCTGTGCTGACAGCTCAGAGCCTGGAGCTGCTTCAGATTCTGTGTCTCCCTCTCTCTCTGCCCCTCCCCGATTCATGTTCTCCCTCTCTTTCTCTCCCTCTCTCTCAGAAATTAAAAACAAACATTTAAAAATAAAAAAAAAGAGAAAGGGCTCAGTGATTTGTTCTCTCACTACAAGAAAGCAGATCAAAGAGCCGGTTACACCCATAGTAACCCATAGCAAGGAAATAATAACATAAAGGCAAAAATCAACAAAACAAAAATTTTTTAAATATGGAAAATCCACAAAACCAAAAGCTGATCCTTTTAAGAGTGATAAAATTGATAAACCCTGAGCCAGGCCAAAGATTTGAATAAATACCGCATAAGCCTGTGAACAAATATTTAACATAATTAATGCTTAAGGACAACCATAGTGAGACAGTGCTATGCAGTCATTACGATGGCTGCCATGAAAACAACTAGCCACATTGATGAGGATGTGGGTTACTGGAACTCTACAACACTGCTTTTTGGGAGTAATTTGGCAATTCCTTAAAAGTTAGACATGCACCTACCATATGACCCAGTTATTCTCTTTCTTGGTATTTATCCAAGAAAAACAAAAGCATGTGTCCACTCCAAGATTGTACATGAATGTTCATAGCAGCTACTATTTGTAATAGTCAGAAACTGGAAATAACCCAAATGTCTCTGAATGGGAGGATGGATAAACAAATTGTGGCTTAGCCACGTAATGGAATACTGCTCAGTAATGAAAAGAAATAAAGTCCTGATGCATACCTGGGAAGCATCTCCAAATAACGGTGCTTGACAGAAGAAGCCAGACAGAAGACGTTATGTTGTGTGTTATAACTTCTGCACAATTCTAGAATTTGCGTAGTAATCAGTAGAGGCAGAGCTCAGGCCAGTGGTCACCTGTGAATGAGGGTGGGAGGGGGGAGTGAGTTCAGGAGGAAGGGGGTACCGGGGGCACAAGGAAACTTGAGGGTAATGGTAAATGTTCATTGTCTTGGTCACCGAGGTTTCACAGCTGTGTGCATATGTCAGAAGTACTCAGATTGCACGCCTCCTGTATCTTCAGCTTGTCGTAGCTCGGTTGTGCCTCAGTACAGCTGTAAATACTTTTTGAAGAATCCGTGGAGTTTATATTTGTGCCCTACATTTGGTCACAGATAGGAGTATAACCATGGGGTGAGGTGCTAGTATTTGGTTACTTTGAATTTCAGTCCCGTGTTGTAGCGTACCCGCATGTGTGTCTTGTAGTGTGTTGCTTGCTTTGTCTGAAGAAGGTGTGGAGAGGGAGGCTGGCACCCTTTCGAGGAACAGCTTCATGGTTGAGCATGCTGGTCAGGGTGGAGTTTTGACTTTGGTTCAGGACGCTGCCCGCCCTCTCCGTGGGTCACCTGGCTGCTTCATGGCTCTACGTGCCACACGCGCTCTTGATTCCGAATGACATATCCAGGCGCAGCCTATTCCCCAAGTATCTTACTTGTGCAAAACAAACTCACCGCGTTACCTGGATGTGTACATGAACTTCGTATGAAACAACCTCTACAGCAAACCCCTGGCTCTTGCCGCGGCCCCAGCTACGTGTGGCAGCCCCGCTGTGGGCACGACCGCCGCCCAGGCGGCCCAGCCTGTCCTCGTCACATCCTTGGGTTTGTCGGCAAGTCCAGTGGCTCTGCCTTCAGTGCTCCTGAGTCAGACTGCTCTGCTCCTCCACGGCTCCTGCCTGTGCCCGGAGCCGCCTGGAACAGCCTTCATGCACACCGGGTCACCACGTCCTGAGAAACCTTCAGCCTCTTCCCACAGCCCACAGCCTGAGCGCGGCCCGGCCTGCGCCCTTCTCCGGGGTGCGGCGCCCCCGGCCTCCGTCCTGCCCTCCCCCAAGCCTGCAGTGCTTGTCCCGCGGGTACGCAGCCGTGTGCGCGTCTGTGTTGCTTAGCCCTTGCTCCCTTTGCTCTTGTTAGAATGTCCCCTGGTAGCCCTGCCCCCGGGCCGACTTCTTTATTCTCCACAAAGAAGTGCCTCCTGCCGTTGGGTAGCAGGCGCTCACGTCTGAGTGCGCCTGTCTCTTGTCTCCCTGGAGCCCGCAGGGCCTCTGGGCTTTTCGCAGGTGCACCTCTGGTCTAACCGGTCGGGGTGCCGGCACGCTGTGTATTTCAGATGTTTATGGAAGAGGCCTTCCTCACCTCAGAGCCCCTCCCTGCACGCGGTCCAAGGGAGACTTGTGTGTGCCTCTCCACCTCTGCTCGTCCTCGGTCGACGTCTGGCTCCTTCACTCCTGGGGCGCACGCAGCTTCCCCCTGACCCCCCACCCCGTTCCCGTCGCAGCCCTTCCCCTCAGACAGCCTCATCTCCCTGATGGAACCTCTCCCACTCCCTGCCCTGTCTCTTCCTGTGGCCTCCTGCCCCAGGGCCTTGTACTTGCTCTCACGAATGGCCCTCTCCCACGTATCTGTGTGGCTTCCACCAGCCCCAGACGTCAGGTGTCTCCTCGAGGAGGTTTACTGATGGGAGGGCATGTCCCCAACCCCAGACGCTCCTGCCTGCTTTCTGTTTTTCTCCTTTCGAGTGATCACTGAATCTACTGTTCTGTAAGTTTTCCCTTCTCTGTCTTGTTTGTAGTCTTTGTCTTTGACAGGGATATTAGCTCACAGTGGGCAGGGAACTTTGTTTTAGTTACTGCTGTGTCCCCAGTGCCTGGACAAGTGCCTTGGCAAATGGTGGCTTCCAGTAAACACTAGATGGACAGGCTGACTGGTGAGTGGACGGACAGATGATCTGGAGCTGAGGTGGTTATCCTCAAGTCAGTTCTGGCTCTTACGGTATAATCTCTGGCCTGGAGACTTTGTAACCTTGGAGTCCAGCACCTCCTTCTCTGAGTAAGAAGGTGGCCTCGAAAGAGCTGAAGGCTGTGGCTGTCCAGTTAGTGATGGGTTTTTCCATAGGCCAGGGGATGAGAGATGGTTTTAAATCAGTGTGATTTTTGAAATTGTCATAATTTCTGCATCTTGGATCTGTTGGGACAGAGAAAGACATCTGTCCCATGGTGTTCTGTGGTTTGCGTAGTCTGGAATTTTCTAGAATACCACTCATTGGGATACAGTACTCACTTCCCTCCCCTCCCAGCCCAGACATTCATATGGCTGCTGAGCTGGCTTTGGTTCAGTCAGTGGAACCTGCAGATGTGACAGATGTAAACAGTTTTGGTCACTGGATTATAAAGGCAGGTGAGAGTATATGTGCAAGTCTTTTGAGTCGTAGCGGTGCTGTCATTCACTCAGTTAATCATTCATTCATTCATTCATTCATTCACTCAGCTCCCCTGCTGAAGCACCTGGCACCTGCCAGTCCTCCTGGGATTTAGGGATGGAGCCTGCGGCCTTTTGAGAGTACTCACTCGGCCGTGGAACCAGCCATGTGGGCGCACACTTGTCCAGCTGACAGACACAGCCAAAGACACGTGTGAGCCCTGGGGCGGGAGAGCAGAGAGAGCGCCAGGGACTGAGGGAGGAGCCGGGGCTGCTGGCTGGGCAGGGCGGGGTCAGGTATTGGGATGAGCCTCTGGGCGGCACTGGAGACTTTGTAAAATCCCCCCGAGTTCCAGCCCGAATAACCCTGGCGTGGGTCCCCGTCCGCCTTTCCACCCGATGAGGCCCATGGCAGAGGATGGCAGCAGAGGCCTGGGTGTCTCTGTCGCCGTGGCTCTGCATGTGCGCTGGCTGGGAGCCTTGGTACAGCTATCCTGCCTCTGGAGGCCATGCCTGCTTTCCCCCTCACCTGTTCCCAGGTGCGCCTCTCAGGATTCACAGGCTGGTTTCTCTGTGGTGCAGATGACCAGTCCTGGGCTCACATTCATTTGAGTTAAAATCTTGAGGCGCCTGGGTGGCTCAGTCGGTTAAGCATCTGACTTCAGCTCAGGTCATGATCTCACAGTTCGTGGGTTTGGGCCCCGCATCAGCAGGCTCTGTGCTGACAGCTCAGAGCCTGGAGCCTGCTTCAGATTCTGTGTTTCCCTCTCTCTCTGCCCCTCCCCTGCTCATGCTCGCTCGCTCGCTCTTTCTCTCTCTCTCAGAAATAAATAAAACATTTAAAAAAAAATCTTGGCCCCTGCTTGCTGACCTTGTGGCTTTAGGCCTGTTTTAAATCTGTGGAGCTTGTTTGTGTATTTTTAAGGCTAATTTTTCTTTTTGAATAGGGTGGTTGATACCGTTGGAAGAGAGTGTAGGGTAATGATCTTGCTCTTACCTATTTGAAAAAGCAGATGTTGAAGTCAGGTAGCTGGAGATGCACTGAGCGTAACTGCTGCTGCGCTGGACGGGAAACCGGGTCTGGGGTGCGCGGCGCGGTCAGGCTCCTGCTGTTTATCTCGCCTCTGGAACGGGAACACCACCTCGGGGTGGTTGGGATCTGCACACACACTCACACAGGCCAGAATTACTTCCCTGGATGTGAGCCCTATTCCAGGCACACACCTTTGGAATAGTGGCTTTCAACTCTGCTGATGGTCAAGGGTGGGGTGTCCTCCATGTGGAAATACAGATGCACACTTTTCAGCAGGTGGGGAGAGTAATAACAGGCGTCTGGGTGAAGGGGCTAAGTGGACAATTTTCTAACTCCTTCTAAGATATTCTTTATGGTGCTACTGTTTATTTGAAGTACGGTGAGTTTCTAGAACATTAGGTACAGTTTTATTCAACAAATTACCTATTAGATGCTTATATAAACATGCACATACATTGTGACTTTAAAACTATATAGTATTTTTAAATGATCTTGGCTTTGTGGATCATGTTTTGAAATTAGAAATTTTTTTTCTATTTCAGACTCCTTTTAATTTTGGCATGAATCATAGAACACCATCCTACCCCGCTGGGGATTATTGTCTTCTGTGCAGAAGTGAGCGGAAAGACTCTTCATTCTTAGAGAGTGGAATTAAGACTGCGAGCAAATTGGCCCTTTCCATGGCCCCCAAGGGCAACAGCGTGCTGCACCTGCCGCTGTGGGTGTGCCCGGACTGCCGGCGGACTGTGGAGAAGGAAGAGAGGCACAGCGGCCTTGACCCGCCGTCGGTGAGTGTCCAGCGTGGGCTCCTCGGCCTTCTTACCCCGTGGGCTAATTGGGAAGTGAGAGCATTCACTTGGGTCAGCTTTCTGGAAGGAAACCCCTCTTCTGCCATCTTCTAGTCCCTTGCTCCACCCTCTGGGGCCATCTTCCTGGTCTTCTGTCCAGACGTGCCGTGGGTAGTGGGGGAGACCTGCTCTCCTGGGTCGAAGAGCTCAGTCAGCAAGCTCAGGCAGGGGACCAGAGGATGTGTTCTGGCTCTTTTAGTCTGGTCTCCGGATTTCTTTGGCAAGGCAGTTGCTGAAAAGCTCAAAGGCTCTTTGTGTCTTTGGTTCTAGCCAGGTTTGTGTGCTGGTAACTCACCTAAAATTTTTCTCCAGACACAGTCCTTACCTCTGCCCCCCGACCCCCGATTTTTCCTTGATTTTTTTTTTTTAATGTTTTATTTATTTCTAGGAGAGAGAGAGAGAGAGACAGCGTGAGCAGGGGAGGGTCAGAGAGAGAGGGAGTCACAGACTGAACAGGCTCCAGGCTCTGAGCTGGCAGTCAGCACAGAGCCCGACGCGGGGCTCGAACCCACGAAACACGAGATCATGACCTAAGCGAAAGTCGGACGCTTAACCGACTAAGCCACCCAGGCGCCCCTTGATTTCTTTCCTCAACTGAATGGAGGCTTTCTTTTTTCTTTGTTTTTTAATGTTTTATTTATTTCTGAGAGAGAGAGAGAGACAGCATGAGTGGGGGAGGGTCAGAGAGAGAGGGAGACACAGAATCCAAAGCAGGCTCCAGGCTCTGAGCTAGCTGTCAACACAGAGCCTGGCGTGGGGCTCGAACCCATAAACCATGAGACCGTGAACTGAGCCGAAGTCGGACGCTTGGGGCACCTGGGTGGCTCAGTCGGTTGGGTGGCCTGTTTTGGCTCTGGTCATGATCTTGCGGTTTGTGGGTTCGAGCCCCGCATCAGGTTCTGTGCTGACAGCTCAGAGCCTGGAGCCTGTTTCGGACTCTGTGTCTCCCTCTCTCTCTGACCCTCCCCTGCTCACGCTGTCTCTCTCTCTCTCTCAGAAATAAATAAAACATTAAAAAAATTTTTTTTAAAAAGAAAAGAAAAGAAGTCTGACACTTAACCAGTTGAGCCACCCAGGCGGGAGGCTTTCTTGAGGACTTAAGGCTCACATAGGAAGGCTACACCTTAGTCTCCTCTTTGGCCCTGATGTGTGTTAGCGGCTCTGGTCCTGAAAGGGCTCTCTGGTCTGCTCTTTGGGTTCTGAAAAGACTTGGCTTTTGCAACCACAGGAGGCCCCACATTCTAGGCCTTTTCTGTTCCTTTTATTTCTGTCTGTAAGCAGCGGTCTGTTCCTAAGCCGTCGTGCTCTGATGCCTCACTGCACACAGGCGCCAACACCAGCATCCATTACCGCGTGTTCTGACCGGGCCTGCCTTCCAGGCCGCATGTGCTGGGTTGGCGAATAAATGTTTTGCTGCCGCACAGTGTGAATCTTCCTCCTTTTCGCTCTCTGTGGCCTCCTTCCCGCCCGCTGCTAGGCCAGGGACTTCTGTTCTCGGGGTTCCGTGAAGGCAGGGCCCCGGCTCACATGCCAGTTTCTGCATGTTTATCAGAATAAAAATTGGTTTCTCTCTCCACCTCCTCTCACGTGCCCCTTTTCCTGAGCGTTCTCTTCAGCACCTCTTTACTTTCTTTCTTTTCTTTCTTTTTTTTTTAGTTACTATTATTTTTTTAAGTTTATATCTTTATTTTGAGGGAGAGACAGAGAGTGAGAGCAGGAGAGGGGCAGAGAGAGAGAAGCAGAGAGAGCATCCCAAGCTGGGCTCAGTGCTGTCAGCGCAGAGCCTAGCACGGGGCTTGAACTCCCGAATCGTGAGATCATGACCTGGCCCAAACTCAAGAGTCGGGGGCTCAGTCGCCTCCCGTGCCCGGCACCCTCCTCAGCACCGCTTTCTGACGTGGTGCGCACTCGCCGCTCCATTCTCCCCGGCTTCTTCCCTGGCGCGTACGCTCCAAGCGCAGCTGTTTCTGTGGGTTTTCTGACCGGGAACAGTGCCTAGCCTGGCATGTTTGGGAAACCCAAATATTTGAGTTAATAAATGAGTGAGTGCACATGGAAGCGAATAAACCGTGGAGCCCCCTCAGTAGGATTAAAAAGATGGCATAGTCAGTCTCAAGGCTTCACCCTCAGATCATCTTGCTTTGATCGTTTTATTATTTCACTTTGTGTTTTTTGTGTGTCCCCCTAAACTGTGTGACTGTTTCCCCGTTTCTTTCATGGGAAGCGACTGTGCGGTGCTGGGTGCTGGGTGCTGGTGTTGGCGGCCCCTCTGCCCCCGCTGGCTTCTGCCTCCTGCCGGGAGCACTCCGCCCTCCGCCCTCTGCCTGGCCGTGCCTTTGGAGGGAGGACTTGGAGAGCAGTGGAAATAGCTGACGTCCCAGAAGCTGTCTTGCCGTGGTGACAGTCTCATTTCCTAACCCCCACTTTGTCCCGGACAGTGGTTGTCAAATGAGGCTCTCTCTTGTCACAACAGTGACCCTGGGCACCGCAGAGGAAATGTTGACTTATGTTTGTAGATTTAGATCTTCTGTTGCTTTTGTAAAGTTGGCCTCTGTGCTCACGTGGGCAAAGTTGCTGGCCTGTTTTAAAAAATGAGACCTAGGGGCACCTGGGTAGCTCAGTTGGTTAAGTGTCCAACTTTGGCTCAGGTCACAGTCTCGCGGTTTGTGAGTTCCAGTCCCACGTGGGGCTCTGTGCTGACAGCTCAGAGCCTGGACCTTGCTTCAGATTCCGTCTTTCTGTCTGTCTGTCTCTCTCTCTCTCAAAAGTAAGTATTAAAACAATTTTTTAAAAAGTTATAAATTACATCTAGTAAAATTCACCTTTTGAAAGTATATATATATATATATATATATATATATAGTTCAGTGAGTTTTGACAAATTTATACAGTGTGTAACCACCACTGCTGCAGCTAAGATGTAGAACATTTCCATCGCCCCCAAAAGTTCCCTTGTAACCGTTGACCTGATTTTTGTCCCCATGGTTTTGCTTTTTCTAGAGTGTCACATAGGCTCCTTCAACTTGGCATAATGCTTTCGAGAGTCTTCCCTCAGTAGTTTGTTCCTGTCGTTTGGTGGATGGATTGTAGAGCTGTACTACACTGTTTATCCAGTCGCCGCTGGTGAACCTTTGGGTTGTTTCCAGAATTGCACTGTTGGCATAAAGCTGCGTGAAGCTCGCACATGTCTTTCTGTGGTTGCTGGAGTGAGGACGCCCTTTCATCCGTGCTCAGGAAGGATGTCTGCCTGAGGTCTTCTGTCTTTAATGTCTTTCAGGGCCTCCTAAGAGGAGTTGAGATGTGCTCCTGCTTCTTCTCTTTTCTGGAAGAGTTTGTGTAGAACCGGTGTTGTTTCTTCCCTAAGTGTTGTTGGTTCTTGTTTCTGTCTCTCTCAGCCTGGTGCAGTGTGAGGCAGTGCGCGTGAGAGAGCGCCGCCCCAAGGGGGCACTGACGCAGCGGCCACCCTCCGTGCCCCCGGGGGATCCGGTCCGTGCGCCCAGCCCTGGAGCTGGCCTAGCTCTGCTCTGGTTGCACACGGTCATTTCTGGAGCGGCGTGTGGGCCGGGGAGGGGTCTCCCTTCACATTCTGTCCCCCTTGTGTGGTGGTGGGCTGCCCTCGCTTCCCCTTCAGCACGAGCTTCCCGCCCGTGGCATTTTGTCTGTCCGTCCCCTCCCCCATTCACCCTCAAGCCTCAGGCAGCCCTGTGTCTGGGACACGGGGGACAGCTCTCCCACTGCCCCTGCCCCTGCCCTGTGATATCAGCCAGTCTCTGCCTGTAGCTGTAGGGGTCTTGGGTGGGACAGACCCCCGTACTTCCCCAGGGTGGCTGACCTGTCCCTGTGTCCGTGGGGGTCCTGGGCCTTTCTCCCACGGCGGAGAGCTCCGTTCTCTCCTCCCAGTGGATAAGCCCTGGGCCCTGGGTCGAAGGCACCAGCCGCCCCCACAGCAAACGCCTTCTCCAAGAGAGAGCGTGGACCTGGCAAGGCCACACTGGCCACAGTCAGCCTTTAAGAACTCATTACAAATCTCGTTTCCTTCTAACCCACATTAAGGCTGCACTCCTTCCTCTGCCAGAGGTAAAATAGTGCATGTATCGCCTTGTCCTCAGAGGGGCTCAGTGTACGTGCCCAGCTCGTGTGGTCACTTCGGCCCTCTGGTGGCCCGGAGTTATGAGTTCTCACGGTCAGTGTGGGAGCTCTGAGTTACTAAGTGGGAGCGGAACTGAATTGTTCTTTTCTAGGTGAGCATTCGCCCCCCACGAGCCGTGGTAGAGTACCAGGAAAAATGTGCCCGACACCCTGCCTTACAGTGTGCGCTGTAGATTTCCAGCCTCCCTAGACCTGGCTGTGTCCAGACCCCCCGGAAGTCTTCCCTTGAGATGCCCCCTGCACACTGGCACGTCCTGGTCCTGCTTGTTTATTGTGTTTTTTGTTTTTATTATTTGTGGGGTTTTTAGGGGGCTGTGGGTGCAGGTCCTTCTGACCGCACTATTCTAGAACAGCCGGAGTTCCGTGACTCAGCATTGCCATCACTCGCTTGCAAAGCCCCCTGAGCCCTTTGCCTGGGACCTGGTTCCACGCTGCCCCTCCTCCACCTGGTGGGGACCTGCTGGGGAAAACCGGGCCCTGGGCTCCCTGCCGCCCCTCGTGGCTCAGGGCTGGGGCTGGGCCTCTGCGGTGTTGCCCCCTCGTTACCACAAAAGGGCGTGAACCTTTGTCCTTCTCCGGTCTTCCCAAACCCACCACACCCTCTGCCCTCCTCGGCTCAGCTCACACTCGCGTGGGGGGAGGAAGCTGACACTCAGGCCCTGGCTCGCCTCCCACCCTACAGTCATGGAATTGGGGTGCCCCTCCCTTTTCAGCCTCTCCACGCCTTTGTTGCTTCAGTTCATCTTTTCTTCTTACGTGCCCACACGTCTTTTTTTCTGCCCTGGCTCATGCCCAGGATGGTGCAGACGCTCTAGAATTGTCCATCTTTCACATGCCCCGCCTCTGAGCTCTGAGCCCTCCCAGCTGTCCCCACCTTTCCGCAGCCCTGCACACCTCGGGGAAAGTGATAAATTTCCGGTTCAGCTTCTTCAGTGGGTAAGAGGCTTTCCATTTCTTTCCCAGGTAGTTTTAGTGAATTATATTCTGAGAAACTGTTAAGAGTTACTGGTTTGAAAGCGTGTGGAGGCGGACTCTTCCCTTCTTACCATATCTGCACGTACAAATCTTTATTCCTTACTTGTCCTGTCGCTTTCTTTTAACAGTCTTGATAGAACTCTGTCAGTTTTGTCTTTTCAAAGAACTTTTTAGCTGAAAAAAAATCTCTCTCCTTTCTGTTTGATTAATTGCCACTGCTGTGTGTGGTGTAGATCCGATCAGTCAGTGCCGAGGCATAGCCGAAAGCAGTGCTGATCAGCCCCTCGGACTTGTCTCCTCCTCGTTCGCCGTCTTCTAGAGGCTCCCACTGCTCACAGATCATGTCTGTTCCTCCAGGGACATTGTGTCCTGTGTATCACAAGGCGATGGTGGCAGACACCACGGTGCCCTGCATCAGAGACATCCATCAAGAAGTGGAGACATGGGCTTCTCTCACTTTCTCGTCCTTGGTAGAGGGCTCAGAGGCCATGGCAAGGTGGGGTGCTGTCCGTCTCTAAGCCTCTCCTGAGGGCTGCTGACAGGTGTCTGGAGCGGGGGTGCTAGCCGCTTTGGGGCGCTGCGTCCCTCGCCCATCTCCCCTGGGGCCCTAGTGGGGACCTGCGCGTGCTTGGCCAGCCTGTGTGGGGGCCGGCGGGGAGACAGCCCTGTCCCACTCTCTGGCTCCCTGGGAGGGGCTGCGGGGCCATCACACGGCTCCTGCCACTCGTGACCACAAACCTGGTTTTTCCCTTCTTTCTCTCTTCCGCCTTCCTGAACCCAACGGTTTTTCTTGCTCTGTTCTGATACGTGCTGGAAACCTGTAATTACTGTACCAGGTTCTGAAATGTTGGTTGTATTGGCTCAATTTTAAATATTTTCTAATTTTCATTATTTCTCTTTTAAACCATGACTTGTTTAGAAGTATTTGTAAATACCCAAGCATAGGTCTTTTGGATGACTTTTAATCATTGACTTTTAATTTAATGCTGTTGAATATCATAGTCTCCATTGTGACGATTCCTTTCCAGTCAGTTCTACTAATGCATATTAAGTTTTCCTAAATGTCCTGTGTGTGCTTGGAACTGTGCTCTCAGAGTAGGAGAGCTCTGTGTTCACCCGTTAGATCAACCCCTTGTTAATCGTGCTCTTCATTCCTTCTGTGCTGTTACTGATGTTGTGTGCTTATTAATCTGTGGGTTTCTGAGTCAGGTCGGCTCAACTCCTACCCTGCGCGTGTATCTGTCCTCCTTTCTTTAGAGGTAATTTCATTTTTGCTCTGCACTTGAGAGCTGCACAGGTAAACACGTGTGAAAGTGACTAAATCTTGGTGTGCGTGCCCTCCTCGCACAGAAGCCGTGTGGGGCTTCTCCGGCCCGTTTGGTTTGCTGTGCGCAGGTGTGCGCAGGGCTGCGTGAGCTCCCCTTCCGCTTGCGCTCCTCTCCCGTGGCCCTGGCCGTGGCGTGTTTGAGGCGGGCTTGTGCAGTCAGCATAAAGGTAGACTCCCCTCGGTCTGTCGCTTCCTGCGGTTGCTGGCCTGTTCGGGTTTATTTCTTCCAGCACGCAGGTCATGGCTCAAGCGTCTCCTGTAGCTCCCTCTTGGGCTGCACCCGGTGCCGCCCCTGTGCCCAGAGTTTGCACCCTCCCTGCAGTTTGCACTGCTCGTTACCGGTTCCGGCACCGTGCGCCTCTGCACCTGCCGTCAGCTTTCCTGATGTTCTGAACTGTATACAAATGCCATACCATACGCATTATTTTGGGCCTGATTTCTTTTGTTCACTGTTATATTTCAGATTCGTGAATGTAGTTTCTTCATTTTCATTCTATCTGCTGTTCACCTTTTTGAACATACTATAGTTATTTCCAGACTTTGCTGCTGTAAATGCTGCTCTTAGAGCACACGTTCTCACATGATGTTGTGTGTACGTGTGTGAGAGAAATCACTGAGTCCTGGAGAGTTTATAAAATTAACTCAAGATTAATAGCATACTTTTTAAATGAAAATTATTTTGCAAAACAAAAATAATTTCATGAGTAGAGAAGCATTGTTTTGTTTGGGTAAAATACAAGATAGCTAGATTCTCATACTGTTTCTGTGTTTGGTCTGTCGTTATAGGTTATTTTGGTTGAAGTGTATGAAGAAAGTAGTTTCATAGCTTTTTCAGGTAATTGTGGATATTCTTTTTTGATACTGCTCGAAACCACGACAAGTAATAGTTTCTTAATGGTTAGTTGCAGTGTAGAATCTGAAACAGTAATTACATTTGTTGCTGTCACCACTGCTGTCAAAAAAAAGTCTTTAAAGTGGAGGAGCTTTGGAGCGCACAGTGTTGGGTACAGCTTTCCCAGACTTCTGATTTTGGTGTGCAAGCTCAGATTTTGATTGGCCACAAATAGCATCAGCTGTGATGCTATTTGAAGTGAAAGGCTCATTTCATTCATTTTTGAGAAGACTGCCACTATCCGAGTATGAATAGCCGTAGTTTGGTGTATCAGGCATTCTTTTTTTTTTTTTTTTTAAATGTTTTATTTATTTCTAGGAGAGAGAGACAGCGTGAGCAGGGGAGGGTCAGAGAGAGAGGGAGTCACAGACTGAAACAGGCTCCAGGCTCTGAGCTGGCAGTCAGCACAGAGCCCGACGCGGGGCTCGAACCCACGAACCGCGAGATCATAACCTAAGCGAAAGTCGGACGCTTAACCGACTAAGCCACCCAGGCGCCCCAATGTGTGTCAGGCATTCTTGATGCCTCTTGGGGGAAGTGGCTCATTCAGCTCAGAGCGCACAGTGCTTTTCTTGGGAATATTACTAAAATACTTCATGCCTACTTCGTGCTTCATCACATAGGATATTCCCGAGACGTGTGCTTGAAGGTTGAGATTGAATACAGTTAATGATTTTTAATGCATCAAGAGCATTCTCTAGTGGAACTAGGCTTTTTTTTTTATGTAAAAATTTTTTTAATGTATATTTATTTTTAAGAGAGAATGCAAGTAGGGAGGGGCAGAAAAAGAGGGAGACACAGAATCCGAAGCAGCTCCAGGCTCTGAGCTGTCAGCACAGAGCCTGATGTGGGGCTTTAACTCACAAACGGCGAGAACATGACCTGAGCTGAAGTCGGACACCCAACAGACTGAGCCACCCAGGCGCCCTGGAACTGGCCTTTTTAAAAATTAAATTATTTTTTATTAATTTTTTTTTTTAATGTTTACTTAGAGAGACAGAGCAGGAGTGGGGGAGGGGCAGAGAGGGAGACAGAATCCAAATGTGCTGAGCTGTCAGCACAGAGCCTGACGTGGGGCTTTAACCCATAAACTGTGAGACAGTGATCTGAGCTAAAGTTGGACACTTAACTGACCGAGCCACCCAGGTGCCTCAGTTTGTTTATTTTTGTTATGTACATTTATTTTGAGAGAGAATATGTGAGAGCACGCCCATGCTCACGTGAACACGAGTAGGGGAGGGGCATAGAGGAGAGAGAATCCCAAGCAGACTCTACACTATCAGCGCTGAGCCCAGTGCGGGGCTTGAACTCACAAACCGTGAGATCATGACCTGAGCTGACACCCAGAGTCAGGTGCTTAACCGACTGTGTCACTCAGGCGCCCCAGTGGAACTGGCCTTTTTTGAACTAAGTGCATGGACATGAAGAGCGGTGGCTGCTAGTGCACTTGTTCTGCGCCTCATTCTTAACGAGGCGCTGGCACTTGTGCCCACCAGTGCGAATGTCAACACAGGGAAAAGGCACATAACACCTAGATGTTAATGTGCAAATAGCTTTCACTCGTGGACTTGCTCAGAGGGTGTTCCAGCCTTCCGGGGGTCCATGGACCACGTTCAAAGAACTGCTGTTCCACTGGAGCACAGTGGTCCCCTGTCTGTGGGACCCCTGTTCGTGGCCTCGGTTCCCACGGTTGGCCAGTCTAGAAGCAGGTGATCCTCCTCCCTGCGTGTGGTCAGGAGACCAGCGGCAGCCTGATGCAGGCCACAGCGCCCACACCACTCACCTTACTTCATGTCCACATGTGGGTGCTTCATCCCCTCACGTCATCTCAGGAAGGGTGAGTGCAGGCCAGTGAGTCATTTTGAGAGAGAGAGAAAGACCACATTCACACAGCTTTTATTACAGTGTATTGTTACCCTTGCTCTAGTTTATCATTAGTTTTTGTTGTTAATCTCTTGCTGTATTTCATTTATAAATTAAACTTTGTCATTGGTATGAAAGTGTAGGAAAAAACACAGTATAGATAGGGTATAGGATATTCACGGGTTCAGGCACCCACTGGGGGTCATGCAATGTATTCCTTGCTGATGATAAGGGGGAACGACTGTATTTGTCTTTGTCTTTTTCTTACGGCTATATGGGACTTTTTTTTTTTTTTAAGTTTGTTTATTTATTTTGAAAGAGAGAACAGGGTGGGGGCAGAGAGAGAGTGAGAGAGAGAATCTCCAGCAGGCTCCGCACTATCAGTGCAGAGTCTGATGCGGGGCTTGATCTCATGAACCACGGGATCGTGACCTGAGCTGAAATCAAGAGTTGGACACTTAACCTACTGAGCCCCCAGGTGCCCCATTATGGGACTTCTTTATGTGTGTTGAATATGAGCCCTTTGTTGGTTTTGTGCATTGGTACCTCTTTTGCTTACCTTTTCACTGTTTGTAGTGTCTTCTGATGAACACAAGTTCATTTTTAATCTAGTCAGATTTCTCAAAGTTTACCTTGGTAGTTACTGCTTTGTTTAGTCCTGTTTATTAACGATTTTTCCTATCATGAGATCATAAACCTATTTTTGGTATGTGTTTTCTATTACAACTATCCAGAGAAATATGTGACAGTGCAGGCCACCGTGTGAGTAATTTTAATATTTTAGTAGCCACATACCATATTTTTTTTTCCTCAGTGCATCCAAACTATTATTTTAGCCTGTACTCAGTATAAAAAATATAAATGAGATATTTTCAATTTGTTGCAGCTTGAATATTCAGAATCCTTTGTGTATTTTACGTGTACAGCCATGTCACTTGGGATGCTCACATTTCACGGGCCCGTTGGGCACCTGCGACTAGGGGCTGCCGTTCTAAACAGCAGAGTCCTGCACTTTTATTGCCTTTGCCTTTCATGGTTAGCCCTGCAACCCTCCTGGAATTGAAATTAAATTTTTATACGGTGTGAGGTAAAGGTCAAGTTAGATTTACTTCTGTGTGTAAATCCAGTTCCCTAGCAGCCTCTATTGAAATGACTGTTGTCCCCTCCTCCGCCCTGCACCCACTTTTTAGCACCGCCTTTATAACTCAAGCATCCATGTATGTGTGGATGTACTCCTGGGCTCTGTGGTTTTTTTTGTTTTTTGTTTTTTGTTTTAAAGGTTTTATTTATTTCTGAGAGAGAGAGAGACAGCATGAACAGGGGAGGGTCAGAGAGAGAGGGAGACACAGAATCTGAAGCAGGCTCCAGGCTCTGAGCTGTCAGCACAGAGCCTGATGCGGGGCCTGAACCCACAAACTGTGAGATCATGACCTGAGCCGAAGTCAGATGCTTAACCAACTGAGCCACCCAGGGGCCCCTTCTGGGCTCTGTGTTGTTCATTGTTTTGTTTGTCCTTGTGCTGATAGTATGTTGTTTTAATTACTGTAGCTTTGTCATAAATCTCAGATTTTCAGAAAGTCCTCTTGTATTCTTCAAAAATGTCTTATTCTTTGTTCTTGGAATTTCTGTATAATTGAAAATTATCTTGTCAACTTACACACACACACACACACACACACACACACACACACAAACACCCTCTTAGGATTTGGCTGGGATTGCACTGAGTCTATAATTCCATAATAGGAAAATTAAGTTCTAATGTTCTCAATAATCTAATAATCCCATCGGGTATAGAATTTTTTCCTGTGTATAAGTGTTTTATATTTTTCTGGGTTATGCCATTGCTCCTTAAAAGAGAGAAAAAAAAAGGTTTATCCCTAGGTATTTGACATTTGCTTATTCTATTTTTTTAAGTTTTTATTTATTTTAGAGAGAAAGAGAGCATGTGTATGTGAGTGGGAGAGGGGCAGAAAGAAAGGGGGACAGAGAATCTGAAGCAAGATGAGAGAGCAGAGAGCTTGATATGGGGCTCAAACCCACAAACCTTGAGATCATGACCTGAGCTGAAGGCAGACACTTAACTGACTGAGCAACCCAGGCGCCCCTGCTTATTCTGTTTTAAATGATGTCTTCTACATTCTTCCTCTTCTTTGTCAGTATAGATGTAATTGACTTACCTTTTTGAGTTGCTAATTGAATGGACGTTGCAAGACCCCTATTTTATGACTCAGGTCTTTGATCTTACTTTTTTCAACTGGAATCCCAGTTGTTTTCTTTTTTCTAGAGTTGCAATTTCAAGTTACAGTTTGTCTCAGATGTTTTCTGTATTGCTGGGTAGTCCTGCAACACTCATTAAAAGACTCCACACAGATGACTTTTACTCACCTTCTCAACCTTGGTTACTGGCACACACTCAAGACTGTGGGTAAAAAGTGGAATATTAAGGAGGCAGTTGTAGAGAACACCTGACATTTGAGACAGAGATGACTGTAAAGCAGACATCAGAGAAACAGAAAAACAAGCAAGTGTGATAACCAGAACTGAGTGAAGATAGTCGTTTTGATGTTTATTTATGTATTTATTTTGAGAGAGAGACAGAGCACATGTGCATGAGCAGGGGAGGGGCAGAGAGAGAGAGAGAGAGAGAGAGAGAGAGAAAATCCCAAGCAGGTTCTACATTGTCAGCACATGGCTCCATCTCAGGAACTGGAGCTTCAGGAACCATGAGATCATGAGCTGAGCTAAAATAAAGAGTTGATGCTTAATCAACTGAGCCACCCAGGCGCCCAGTGAAGGTAGTCATTTGAAGGATGGTGTGGTCAGTAGTTGTGGGGCCTGGGATTTGATTTTTTGCCCTACTTGAAGGTGATAAGCTACTTTGTTACTACTTCATGGATATTGGCAGGGGACATGAGACTCCTGGCTCTGAGACTGCGGACTTTATCGCTCACAGCGCAGCAGCCATCATGAGTATGACCATGTCCACCCCCCTTGTTCCCTCCCCTTCCCCAAATCCCATGTCTGTGAAGTGGAGAGGCCTACATACGTGCTGTGGATACAGTGAGTTTATGTTGGTCAGGGTTCGGGAAGACTGAGTTTGGGGATCTGTCATTTGTATAGTGGGCAGTAAGCACGCCTGCACTTTGTCTTAAGGTTATCTGTTGCATAAATGCTGAGAAATGGCCCAGCGGGGAGGGATGGGAGAGAATAGGCAGAGTGTTACAGCCTTGGTAGATCCATCAAGACCATGAGAGGGGCGCCTGGGGGCTCAGTCCATTAAGCTCCTGACTTTGGCTCAGGTCATGATCTCTCGGTTTGTGGGTTTGAGCCCCACGTCAGGCTCTGTGCTGACAGCTAGCTCAGAGCCTGGAGCCTGTTTCAGATTCTGTATCTTCCCCTCTCTCTGACCCTCCGCTCATACTGTCTGTCTGTCTGTCTGTCTCTCTCTCAGAAATAAATAAAACATCAAAAATAAAAAAGACCATGAGAGACCCACGGAGGACTGTCTCCAACAGTCCTCCGAACAGACATTTTAACAAGTTAACCAAGAAAAGATATGAGGTGTAGAATGTGGTAACAAAGAGATTGCAACTGGCCTTGCTAGATTCATGTTAGTGGAAGTGTGGGAGTAGAAGCCAGACTGAGCTGTGTGAAGACTAAGGTATTGGTGAGGAAGCTGAGAAAGTCAGCCTAAGGTGCTCATTTTGAAGATTCTTGACCGAAGGCAGGGAGGGCAGACCCAGAGGGAAAGGAGAGCTGGACTCGGGGCTGGGAGCATTTCAGTGTGGAAGGAAGGAGCTGGTGGTTGGAGAGCGGCATCTCCCCCACACTTAAATTTCAGTTTTTGTTATGTAGTATTTGAGAAAGCGGTATATGAATATGTGTGTACTAAGCATGTTATGAAGGACAGTAAAATGACCACCAGCCAGCATTAAACCCAGGCCATTCTTGAGACTTGGGCACCTTTCTGTGTTGCCTTCCCATCTTCCCTCCTCGCCTTCTGAGGTAGCCTCCACCCTTGAAAATTATATTTATCATTCCCTTATTTAAAAATTCCTTTAAAAATTATATTGCCTATATGCGTATCTCTAAATAATAAGTTGTTTAATTTTGTGTTTCTGATCTTTATGAAAAGCATACATTTATGTTGTCTCTGTGTCTTTATGATTCCTCACGCTGCCTGTCTAGCTGCACTTATTCGCAAGTGTAATCCATCCATGATTCACATACAATTCAATATGTTACTGTATATAATTTATTCATCAATAATTTTGTTGAAAGATACACAGTTTTGCTTTTTTCTTTTTTAATACAATTGTCAGTGATTGTTAAAAATGCTGTCAGGGCATTTGTTCAGCTGTTTCCAGTTCCTCATTGGTACGGGCTTTGTAGAGTGTGTGTTGATCAGTCCGTATTCTCCAGAAAAAGAGAACCAATAGAAAAGAGAGGGATTGGGCGGGGGGGGGGAGATAGGGGAAGGAAAAAAGAAGGAATGAGGAAGGGGACGGAAGGGAGGAGAGAGAGGAGATTTATTACCGGGCTTGGCTCATGTGGCTCTGGAGGCCGCAGTCTGCTCTCTGCGGGCTGGAGACCCAGGAAAGCTGGTGGTGTCGTTCAGTCCAGAGGCCTGAGGACCAGGGGCCGGTGTGTGAGTCTGGGTCTGAGTTGGAAAGCCCAACCCTGGAGAACCTGGAGACCCAGGATTGCTGATGTCTGAGGGCAGGAGGTGGGTGTCTCAGCTGAGGCCAGGGGGCGGGGGGGGGGGGGGGGGGGGTCGCTTGGCCCCTCCCCTTTTTGTCCTGTCACAGGACATCCTCAGTGGGAGGGACGCTGCCCAGCCTCACTGGTGAGGGTCGTCTTTATCCAGACTGCAGATGCAGATGCTCATGTCTTCAGAGACACCCTCACCAGCATACCCGGAAGTAATGTTTTACTGCCTGTCTGTCATTACCTCTTAGCCCAGTCAGGTTGACACGAAAAATTACTTGTCAGGGTGTTTATGCAGTACAATTGCTGGGCTGTAGGTAGTTCAAAAGCTTATTACATTTATAAGATAATAGCAGTTTCCTAAGTGATCATTCCAGTTTCTATCCCTGCCCGTAGTGTTTGAGTTCCAGTTACCATATTCTTGCCCACGCTTAGCATTGGGTTGGCAGGCTTTGAAATTGTTTGGCGGTGGGAAGGAGTCACGTAGGGAAGCGGTGGTGCCTCTGCGGTCCCACTAGGATAGGAGAGCTGGGATCTCTTTCTAGAAGAATCATCCTTTTGTTGAGTTGGGATTCTCAGGCGAGGCTGCATAGGGGTGCAAGTAAGGTGGGCTGCGGAGTGTGGAACATGAGAACACTGCTGCCAGAAGTCTTTTCTATAACTTTTTTTTTTTTTTTTTGAGAGGGAGAGTGGATTTCACAGGATGGGAAGGAACTGGGGAGTGGGTAAAGTTTCACATGGTCTCAAGAAATGAGAACAGTGAGCTGTCAGGGTGTCCAGGTTGTGGCTAGCCTGAATCCTTGCTGAGGGTGCAGACGTTGCTGTGCAGTGGCCTTGACCTCCCCCTCAGCAACGTCCCCTGTGTTGGACAAGGAGAGCAAGGCGCAGCCCGGTGGGAAGGGCCAGGGGTGGCCGCACTGGTCAGCAGACGACGGGCCTCTGGGGCATCTGCTCGGCTCACCCCTGCCCGCTGGCATGCACTGCCCCCTCCCCTGGGCACGTGCGTGCACCCACCCCAGCTCAGGACAGCTACTTTGTCCTGGCTCCTGTCTCCCCCCTCAGCTCAGGGTGTCTGCACAAGCTCAGCACAGAATAGGCACCTAGGGATGGTTTTTGACTGAAAGGAACACGCCTACCTTTAATCTGTATCCAAAGGTAACATTTTTAGGACCTCAGAACATTTACAGATACGCCTCCTGCACAGTAGAGTTCACAGTATTTTGTTTGTATTCTGATCATGGAGGAGGACATGTTCAGATCGTTGGAGGGCCTGCCGTGTATCAGAGGGCTTTGTTCCTGGCTTCCGTGGCCTGGTGGGCCTGGGTGCAGATAACAGAGGTTATCTTAATACTTAGCATTCATTGCTGAGGCCAGGCAGAGACCCATGGTAGGTATGGCCCGCTCTGTGCAGGAGAAATTCAGACAGGCAGAGAGGTGGGACGGTCAAGGTGTTTTGTAGAAAGAGACCTTCGGGGAGACAGGCCTAACTCAAGAGTCTGCTTCTTAGTAGTCAGAACCAGGCCCATGTTGAATTTAGCAGCTTGTTTTCAGTTAATCATTTGAGCCTAACTCGGGGCTCAAACTCATGAACTGCAAGATCCTGACCTGAGCCAAAGTCAGATGCTCAGCAGACTGAGTCACCTAGGTGCCCCCATCTGTCTCTCTAAGATAATGTTAATTGAATGATTTTTAGATTTAAAAATTTTTAAGTTGTAGACCAGCTTGGGTTTTTATAAACACACAAAGGCTTAAAAAGTATAAGTTATATTGCATTTTACATTTGTGTATGTTTAAGTAATGAAAATAATTTAAGTCTGGTGTGTGTGGGGGGGTGGGAGATGGCATACGAGAGAATTGTTTTTTGTTTTTTGTTTTTTTAAATTTTTAGCGTTTATTTATTTTTGAGAGAGAGCGAGGGACAGAGTGTGGGTGGGGGAGGGGTAGAAAGAAAGGGAGACACAGAATTCAAAGCAGGCTCCACGCTCCGCGCTGTCAGCACAGAGCCTGATGCGGGCTCAAACCCACAAATCACGAGATCACGACTTGAGCTGAAGTTGGACGCTCAATGGATTGAGCCACCAGGCTCCCCAAAAATTATTTTCTCTGAAGAGGTCTGTAGTGTTCAGGCATCTTGCCACAAATAAGATTACTTGGCAAATTAATATTCTGTTTTTTGTTTTCAGGTTTGATTATGTTTTAATTTTTATTTATTTATTGAGAGAGAGTGCATGAGTGAGCGGGGTAGTGAGAGAGAGAGAGAGAGAGAGAATCCCAAATCTCAAGCAGGCTCTACACTGTCAGCACAGGAGCCTGATTCATGGCTTGAACCCATGAACTGTGAGATTATGACATGAGCCGAAATCAGGAGCTGACTGAGCCACTCAGGCCCTCCAAAGGTTATTTTAAAGGCTTCTTTTGATTCTGGACATTAGCAATTGTGTCTGTGTTCTCAAATATATCACTAAACATAGGCTTGCATTTCATACTAAAGAGCCTGGTTCTCCAGCAGTTACGTGCCTGCGGGTCTTATCAAGGCCTAGTCTCAATTTAAACCAGCTATTTAAGAGGTTGCCAGTATTTGTTTATATCTTGAATATTTGCTCTGTTTGGTCTTAGTTCCTAATACAAACATGTAAAGTTCCTTTAAGATGAACGTCATGAAATTAGCTCCTGACACACGATGTTACTACCGCTCAGAGTTGTCAGACCGAGTGGACAGAACTGGGTCAGCCTCCCAGACCGTCCAGTTGGTGGTCTTTGGTTTTTCTTGCTTAATGTAATGATTTTGAGACTCCTCTCTGTTGTTTCATGTATCCGTAGTTAATTCTTTTTTTATTTCTGAGTAATATTCCTTACCCATTCTCTAATAAAAGGAAATTTATGTTTTTTGGTTTTACCTGTTTGCATTACAGCCACTGGTAACATTTGAGTACAGGTCTTTGTGTGGACATAGTTCATCTCTCCTTGTTAAATGCCTAGGAGTAGGAATGCTAGGTATAGTTAACATTTTAAGGATCTGTCTTGGAATTTTTCAAAGTGCTTATACTATTTTCCAGCCATGTATGAGAGTTCCTCACCAAGGCTGGATATATTGACAGTCCTTAATTGTAGCCATTCTACTGGCTTATAGTGCATCTCATGGTTTTAACTGGCATTTTCTTAATGACTTGATGAACATCTTTTCTTGTACTTATTTTCCATCTGTATTGCTTTGGTGATGTGGCTCTTCAAATCTTTTGCCTATTTTTAATTAGGTTATTTGTCTTATTAAATTGTGACCAAAAAAAAAATAAATAAATTGTGACATCTCTATAGTATATTCTGAATACAAGCCTTTCATCATCAGATAATGGTTTTCAAATATTTTTTCCCAGGGTGTGGCTTGCCTTCTCATTACATAACACTGTTGTTTGAAGAGTAAAATTTTAAATTTTATCAAGTCCAGTTTATCAATGTGTTTAAAATATTTTGAGAGAGAGAGAGGAGAGAATGAATCTCAGGCAGTCTGTACACTCAGCATGGAACCTGACATAGGGCTTGATCCCACGACCATGAGATCATGACCTGAGCCGAAATCAAGAGTTGGATGCTTAACTGACTGAGCCAGGCACCCCCAGTTTATAAATTTTTAAGCAATTTGGGCTTTTTGTGTTCTTTGTAAGTAATCTTTGCTACCCAAGGTTATAAAGATTTTTTTGCCCTGTGTTTTTTTCTAAATGTCTTATGTTTATAGCCCACATATTTGATCTGTGATCCATTTTGTTTTTTGTTTTTTTTTTAAATATTTATTTTTGAGAGAGCATGAGCAGGGAGGGGCAGAGAGAGAGGGAGACATAGAATTCAAGGCGGGCTGCAGGCTCTGCACTGTCAGCACAGAGCCCGACGCGGGGCTCGAACTCACAAATTGCAAGATCATGACCTGAGCCAAAGTTGGACACTTAACCCACTGAGCCACCCAGGCGCCCTGATCTGTGATCCATTTTGAGTGAAGGTTTGTATCTTTTGTAAAGTAAGGTTGAGTTTCCTCCTTTTCACATGTGGATATCCACTTGTTTCAGAACCATTTGCTGAAAATACTATTTTTCCTTGTTAAATTACCTTGGCATCGCTGTAAAAAATCAGTTGGTACTGAATGTGTGGGTCTAATTCTGGACTCTGTCTTGTACTTTACACATATTATTTATCCTTTTGTTAGTACCATACAGTCTTGATTCCTTAAATTACATAGAAGTAATTTCTGTGTTCTTTTTCTTTGTAATTTCTTTGTTCTTTTTCAACAATGTTTTGTCTATTCTAGCTCCTTTGTGTTCCTGTATAGTTTTGAATCATCTTCCAGTTTCTACAGAAAAGCCTGCTGAGATTTTAACTGACATTGTATTGAGTCTATAGACCAATTGGGGGAGAATTTATATCTTAATAATATTGAGTCTTTTAATTCATGAATTTAGTATGAATTCTCATGTATTTAGGTCTTTTAAGTTTATTCTTAAAATAGTTTGTAATCTTTAACATTCAGGCTCATCGTGTATTGAAAAATTTCCAAGATGGTTTGCATTTTCTTGCTATTTTAGATGGCACTTCTAAAAAATTTTTAATATCTAATTGCTTATTGCTAATATGTAGAAATACAGGGATTTTTTTTAATTGACCTTATATCCTGAGAAAGCTCATTTACTGTAGTTACTTGGTTGATTCCTTAAGATTTTCTTTAATTTTTAAAAATTATTTTAGAGAGAGCAAATGGTTCAGAGGGGCAGAGAGAGAGAGAGAGGAGAAAGAGAATTCCAAGCAGGCTCCACACTCAATGCAGAGCCTAATGTGGGACTCAGTCCAACAACCCTGAGATCATGACCTGAGCCGAAAGCAAGAGTCAGATGCCCAACCAACTAAGCCACCTAGATGCTCCAGTTCCTCAAGATTTTCTACACAGATGATCGTATCATCTACAAATAATGTATTTTTTTCTTTCCAATCTGTGTATCTTTTTTTATTTTCCCCTTCTTGTCTTACTCTATTGGCTAAGCCCTGCAGTATCATGCTGAATAGGAGTGGTGTGAGCAGAGACACCCTTTCTTGTTTTCAGTCTTAGGGGGAAAGCATTTAGTCTTTCACTATTAAGTATGGTGTTACCTGTAGGATTTTGTAGATCAGGTGGGAAAAGTCTACTTCTCTTTTTAGTTTGCTGAGAGTTATCATGAATGGATATTTACTTTTGTGAAAGTCTTTTTGTATTGAGATGATCATTGAATTTTTCTTTTTTAGTTTGTTAACAAAATTAATTATGGTGATTTTTGAAATGTTGAATGAACCTTGCATTCCTGTGATAATCCACACTTGATTGTGATGTATTATTATTCTTCCCAAAGATTGCTATGTTGGCTTTGCTGATATTTTGTTAAGGACTGTTAATCTGTATTCATGAAGGATAATAGCCTGTAAGTTTCTTGTCTCATAGTATCTTTGCGTGGTTTTGTTGTCAGGATAATGCCTTGTGGATTGAACTAGGAAGTATTCTCTTTTCTTTAGTTTTCTGGAAAAGTTTGTGTACAGGTGGTATTATTTCTACTTTAAATGTTTGGTAGAATTCACCAGTAAAGCTGTTTTGACCTGGAGTTGCCTTACTGGGATGGTTTTGAATTTGAAGTTCAATTTATTTGATAAAGGTTATCTATTTCTTCCAGTGTGTTTCATTAATTTTCATTCTTAAAGATGTATGTGTATTTTACAGTGTATGTTAAGTCATGATGCTGTACACCTGTATACAGTTATATAGTACTGTACGTTATATGTCAGCAAAACTGGGAAAAAAGAAATTTGCCCATTTTATGTCAAATGTATTGGCATGAAGTTGCTCAGAATATTCCCTTACCTATCTTTTTAATTTCCGTGGGCTCTGTAGTGATTGCTCTTGCCACTTTATTCCTGACGTTGGTTGAGGTTTGCTTTTTTTCCCCCCTATAGCCTAGCTAGAGGTTTGTCAATTTTATTAATCTAAGAACCACATTTTGGTTGAATTGATTTTTCATTTTCTGTTTCATTAATTTTTGCTCTTAGGTTTATTATGTCTATCTTTCAACTTCACAGTTAATTTGTTAAATTTCATAAAATTCTATTTAAGCATTTCTTTAGCTTCATCCTACAAATTTTAATGTTTTGTTTTTCATTATGTTCAAAATATTTTATGATTACCCTTATTATGATTTATTCTTTGACTCATGGATTATTTAGAATTTTGGTTTTAGAGGGCGCCTGGGTGGTTCAGTCGGTTAAGTGTCTGTCTTCAGCTCAGGTCATGATCTCAACGGTTCATGGGTTCGGCCCTGCGTCGGACTCTGTGCTGACAGCTCAGAGCTTGGAGCCTGCTTCAGATTCTGTGTCTCCCTCTCTTTCTGTCCCCACCCCCCCCCCAGCACCCTGTCTCTGTCTCTTCTAAAAATAAACAAACATTAAAAAAATTAGAATCGGGGCCCTGGTGGCTCAGTCGGTAAAGCGTCTGACTTCAGCTCAGGTCATTTTATTTATTTCTCTCTCTCAGAAATAAATAAAACATTAAAAAAATTAGAATTGTGGTTTTAAATTTCCAAATACTTTGGTGTATTTCCCAGATAGCTTTTTTTTTTTTTTTTTTTTTTTTTTATTTTTTTTTTTTTGAGATAGAGAGAGACAGCGTGAGCAGGGGAGGGTCAGAGAGAGAGGGAGTCACAGACTGAAACAGGCTCCAGGCTCTGAGCTGGCAGTCAGCACANTGAGCAGGGGAGGGTCAGAGAGAGAGGGAGTCACAGACTGAAACAGGCTCCAGGCTCTGAGCTGGCAGTCAGCACAGAGCCTGACGCGGGGCTCGACCCCACGAACCGCGAGATCATGACCTAAGTCAGAGAGAGAGGGAGTCACAGACTGAAACAGGCTCCAGGCTCTGAGCTGGCAGTCAGCACAGAGCCTGACGCGGGGCTCGACCCCACGAACCGCGAGATCATGACCTAAGCGAAAGTCGGACGCTTAACCAACTAAGCCACCCAGGCACCCCATCTTTTATTTTTTAATGTTTATTTATTTATCTTAGAGAGAGGAGGGACAGATAAAGGAAGAGAGAGAATTCCAAGCAGGCTCTGCACTGTCAGCACAGAGCCTAATGGGGGCTCAAACTCATGAACTGTGAGATCATGACCTGAGTTGAAGTCAGATGCTTAACCAACTAAGCCATCCAGGTGCCCCTCCAGGTATTTTATTTTTAATTGAGGTATGATTGACACAACATTATATGAGTTTGGTATAATGTAATGATTAGGTATTTGTGTATATTATGAGATAACTTACACAGTTAGTCTCTTGTTAACTTCTGCCATCATACATAGTTACAAAAAGAGTTTGCTTTTTTTAAATAAGGACTTTTAGGATCTATTCTTAGCAACTTTCAAACTTCAGTACAGTATTAACTACAGTCACCATGCTATACGTTACATTTCCAGGACTTATTTATTTTATAACTGACATTTTGTGCATTTTGACCTCCTTTTTTTTTTTTTTTATTATTAGCTTAATTCTTTTGTAATCAGAGAACATACTTAATGTATGATTTAAGTTTTGGAAAACATGTGTTGATTTGTTTTATGGCTATCTTGGTTAATGGTCCGTGTGTATTGGAAAGAACTTGTATTCTGTTGTTGGAGAGAGTGTACTGTGAATGTTATTTCAGATTGGTTGATAGTGGTGTTCTCATCTTCTGCATCCTATCTGGTGTTTTTATCTAGTTTAGTTACAAAAGGGACTGTTGAAATTCCAGATATGACTGTAGGCTTGCCATTTCTCCTTTTAATTCCTGCTCTGTGTATTTTGAGCTCTGTTACTGGCGTGTTTACTTATTTACCACTGTTATTGCTTCTTGTTAATCAGTAATGTTGTCATTATTATTATTAATTTTGTCTTCATCATCATCATCTCCTTCATTCATTGCTGCTAACATTCCTCATACTAAAGCCAGCTTTTTCTGATATTCTTAGAGCCACCCAGCCTTTTTTGGTTAGTATTTGCATTCAGTGTGTCTCCCAACCTTTATTTTTAACTGATTTGTGTCTTTATAATCTGCAGTAGAAAGCATAGTGGCTCTTGCTTTTAAATCCAATCTATCTTCTAACAGTTGGAAAATTTAACTATTTCTATTTCATGTCATTATTGATATGTTTGGATATAAATCTACCATCTTTTTTCCCCATCTGTTGTTTGCTACTCTTTCCTTCCTTTTCCTTCTTTTCTTTTGGATTAGTTGAATATTTTTTATGATTCTATATTACCTCCTCTTGGCTTGTTACCTATTACTTTGTTTCATTATTTTTAGTGGTTCTAGAATTCACAATATGGATCTTCAACTTTTGATTTATTTATTTTTTAAATTTATATCCAAGTTAGTTAGCATAGTGCAACAGTGATTTCAGGAGTAGATTCCTTAATGCCCCTTACCCACGTAGCCCATCCCCCCTTCCACAACCCTTCTAGGAACCCTCTGTTCTCCATATTTAAGAGTCTCTTGTGTTTTTGCCCCCCTCCCTGTTTTTATATTTTTGCTTCCCTTCCTTTATGTTCATCTGTTTTATATCTTAAAGTCCTCATAGGAGTGAAGTTATATGATAGTTGTCTTTCTCTGACTGACTGATTTCGCTTAGCATAATACCCTCCAGTTCCATCTATGTAGTTGCAAATGGCAAGATTTCATTCTTTTTGATCACTGAGTAATACTTCATCGTATCCGTAAACCTCATCTTCTTTATCCATTCATCCATTGATGGACATTTGGGCCCCTTCCATACTTTGGCTATTGTTCGTGCTGCTGTAAACATTGGGGTGCTGTGCCCCTTCAAAACAGCACACCTGTATCCCTTGGATAAATACCTAGTAGTGCAATTGCTGGGTTGTAGGGTAGTTGTATTTTTAATTTTTTGAGGCACCTCCATACTGTTTTCCAGAGTGGCTGCAACAGTTTGCACTCCCATATATCTTCAACTTTTCAACCTCTACTTTCAAAGAATATTATGTATTTAACATGTAGTGTTAAGAGCCTTAAAATGTACTGTGAGCTCTACCAGTGTGTGTGTAGTCATCTATTTTTCTCATACAAATACAGACTTTACCATACATTTTTATTATTTTTGCTTTAAATGGTTAATTATCTTTTTAAAAGACTTTATAAATGAAAAAGTCCTTGCTCTTCCCCTCTACTTCCTTTTATAAGGTTGGTGTTCTTCACACCTTTCATCTGCGCTGTTCTGCCCCGGGGACTGCCTTTAACATTTCCTGTAATGCAGGGGAGCTGCTGTTTGTTTGAAATCTTTCCCTTTGCCTCCACTTTTAAAAGTTATTTTTGTTAAGAATTTTAGGTTAGTCATTTCTTTGTTAGTTTCTCTGATTTCTGTCAGAAGCATATTGTCATTCTTGTCTTTGCTCCTGTGTGCAGAAGGAATGTTTTCCTCTTCCTGCTTCTCAGATTTGCACTCCATCATTGCTTTTCGATAGTGTCACTCTGATGTGCCTTGGTGTGGTTTGCTTTCTGTTTATTGTGCTTGGGATTAGATGAGTTTTTAAGATATGCCAGTTTATAATCTCCTCAAATGTGGGAAATTTTCAACTATGTCTTTATATAGCCTTTTATTCTGGGATGCCATTACCTGCATGTTAGACATCTTGACTTTTGTCTTAGAAATGCTGGTTGTTGTTTTTTTTTCAGCCTTTTTGCTGTACCTCATTTTGGATTATTTTTATTACTTCAGATTTATTGATACTCTGCTGTAAGATATTTTTCATTTATAGAATTTCCATTTGCTTATTTTTTACGTTTTCACTTGCTCTCCTCGTGTTTGTGTTTTCTTCTACCTTCTGAAACTTACAGAGTTTACAATCACCAGTTTCAGATTCTTGTCTGTTGGTTGCATCATTTTTGTTATTGTGGGGTCTGTTTCTATTGATTAATTTCCCTCATGGTTATAAGTTATGTTTTCTTTCTTCTTGGTTTTGTTACTGGATGCTGGACATTGTGTATTTTACCTTGTTGAGTGCTAGCTTCTGATGTATTCTTTTAAATTGTGTTGTATTTGGACAGAGCATAATAACGGATGTTAAATCTGTATAAGATGAGTACTATAAGGTGACACATTTAAGGATTTACTATATAGTCATGTGCTGTTTTAAAAGGCCTCATTTCATCCCTTGTCACCAGGAAATGTTACTTTCCAGGTTCTTGGTTGCTGTTCTGAGTCTGTCCTGTGTGTCAGGCAGCATCGGTGCTAGTGTACAGCGGTGAGCAGGACAGAAAGGGTCCTGCTCTTGTGGAACTGATCTTCCAGTGATGAAGACAGGTAAAAAACAAAACAACAAAAACAAGAAAATAAGGGAGGCACCAGGATTTCAAATAGCAGTTTGTGATGTAAGAGATTAACAGGGATGATCAAGATCAGATGGGCACCCACACCAGTACAAATACACCAGTATTTGAACAAGGGCACTTTTTCATGGAGAACCAAGAGTTAACTAGTAACAGGAGATCAACTGCTCACATCTGGGAAGGGAACGGAAAGAATCCAGCCTTGGCACATCTAGAGCGCAGCCACCAACACGCAGCTTAGGGAGAGGACTCCAGGCAGGACCCCGTTGGGAGAGGCTCTCCCGGTATCAGAGCAGCTGCTGAGGAGCTGCAAGTCGCAGGGGAGCAGGCAGCACTCCGTTCACCTTGCTCGCTCCTCTTAGGGGTCCTCTTAGGGGCTGTGGCCGTGGCTGTGGCGGGAGAAGAGCCCCTGTCCCCGCGGTGTCCCTCTGGCGCCCTCTGCTGGCAAGGCTCCCCTTGGCTCCCCTGGCAGGGAGGCATGTTTGCCGCGGTGCTGGTCCCAGAGCCCAGCAGCAAGGGTGCATTTGAAGCCCACAGGCAAAAGGTTGACCCCTGGTTCCACTGTCTTTCTGCTGAGGTATGACTGGTAGAACCCTGTCCGTCTGTCAGGCCATCTAGAGGGTTAGTGGGTTAGCGCTCCAGGCCAAGAACAAGTACGGGGACAGGAAGGCAGCAGTGTGCCTGGGAAAGCTAGAGGACTGTGGTAAGAAAGTTGAGTCTCTTCCTAGCTGGTATGGAAGGTTCTGTGCAGGGCGGTGACGGGTCTTTCTTGTTTCAGCCACCACCCTGGCTGCTACTTGTAGAGGGGCCGAGGGCATGGGTGGAGACGGTGCCGCCGCGGTAGGCAGGCACAGGGGACAGTGGCTTGGGCCGGTTGGGCGCGGACTGTGCATCTGCTGAGGCTTGAAGTCGCACGTCAGCCTTGCTGTCAGATTCGATGGGGATGGAGGAGCGAGGAGCCCTGCTTCGGGAGGTGCCCGGACCTGCTGCCCTTGGGGGACAGCCTGCTTCCGCAGTCGCTGTGGTATCTGAATGGCCTCATTTTCAGGTGCTCCATCTTTTGTCGGGCTGCCCGTAGTTCTCCTTGGTGGCAGACGCTCCCCTAGGCCGCGGTTGGGATTTGGCACGGGACTGCCGTGCCAGGGCCTCTGTGAGACACCCCGCAGTGTCGCTGAGAGCTGGCCCGCCCCTGGCCCCTGCTGCTCCCTGCGCCCGGCCTCCAGGGGCCGCACGATAGGCCCGGTGTTGCTGTGCTGCACCCAGTAGCAAGCCCAGGCGGGGCTGCACGGGTCTGACCGCCCTGAGCCTGAGAGCGCCCGGCAGGCGGTTGCCACAGCCTCTGGGGGCTTGCGGCCCTGGTCTTCACGTGTGCGCACGCCCTTCAGGGCCCCTCCCGAGGCTCTGCCCTTCTCCGCAGGTGTGCGGGCAGTGGCCCGGGGGCTGGCTGACCTGTTGGTGCCCTTTCTTCATGGGGAGGGGCGGTCATCCACTCTCAGATAGGAGCCCACTTCCCACATTGTAACCGTTCCTCTCAGGTCCCGTCACCGAGGGCCAGGTGCCAGCTGGGTGGGTGTGGGGCATGTCCCAAGACCGGGGAGGGGGTAAAGGTTGCATTTTCGTCCCCTGGAGTAGCTGTTCGTGAAACCTTCTAGGGGCTGTTGGGTCTCCTGTCATGAAAGTCAGAGCCCGCTTCATCCTGCCGCCTCTGCCCAGAATGTTCTCTTCTCCAGCCTCCTGTCTCTCAGAACACACTGCGCTGCCGGCGGGGGGGGGGCGGGGGGGGGATGGAGGGTAGGGCTTCCCCGGGACCCCTGCCGCTTCCAGTGGGACTCCGGGGCTGGGGTCGCCTGGCATGGCGGCGGGTGGGGGACCGGCCCCGTGTGCATGCGGGGGGTGGAGCTGCTCTTCTCTGGAGAATGAGTGGCGTTTATGGACGGCCTTCACGAGGTTATGTGGCCCTGTCCGAAGGTGAAACAACTAGTTGCAAACAAAGGTCGGGAAAAGTTGCCCGGATGATGACATTGGGGATCTTGTCGGTGTCTAGGTTTAAATCTGTTCCTAAAAGGCCACTTTCTGACCTGTTAATCACAAATTTGTGCCGTAAACGTTTGAACATAGTCTGTTCTGTTCTCTTTTGAAAGCAGGGCCAAGACTTTCTTCTTCACTCCCCTCTCAGCGGCTCGCAGCCGGAGGCGGGCGGCGGGCGGCTGGCCCTCAGCGCGCAGACGCTGCCCTCGGCCGGGCTGGGCGGCGCCCCCTCGGATGCCGCATGTGCCTGCGAGGCCTGCAGCGAGCGCAGGTACTGGTGCCCGCGGGTCCCCGGGTGTGGGGCGCCCTCAGAAAGGGAGGCGAGGAGAAGCGAGGGGCGCGAGAGCCACTGGGCAGGTCGGCGCTGCGGCTGCTGCAGGGCAGAGGGGAAGAGAAGCCGGGACCTGGGGGGTTTGGGCCCGTAGCCATAGTGGCTCAGAGTGGGGGTGGGGGGCACACGGGCTTCACGGGGAGTGAGGGCTGCCTAGGCGGGCGCCTGGAGATGGAAGGGAGCATCCCCTTTCCCGACGTGGGATGCCAGGTGCACTGGCTCCCGTCGTGCGAGGAGGGGCCCATTGTCCTGGAGCCCAGGGTATAGGGACCAGACAGCTGGGAGCACCTGGATACACAGCAGACGCCCCCACCCCCTTGGGCTGTCTGGAGGGTAAAGGGCGACCCCGACCCTGCACTGACTCTGACCTTGCTCTTGTGCGGCCTCACAGAGAGATTTCGGCAGAGACGGACCGGGAGCCCCAGCAGCTGCAGAACTACTGGTCGGAAGTGCGCTACATGGTCCGCTGCATTTACCGCCAGGCGGGCACTCCGCTGGCCGACGACCAAGACCAGAGTCTCGTGCCCGACAAGGAGGGGGTGAAGGAGCTCGTGGATAGGTACACGCTGCCCCCTGTGTCATGTCCCTCCCTCACCTGCTGCCCGGGAAGCCTCCCCTCTGCGTGGGGGTGGGGAGGGGGGCGGGGGGGCCTCTCCTTTCGGGATCCAGTGAGCTCAGCCGGCTTGCTTGCCTGAGTGCACTGCCAGTCTTCAGCAGACAGATGGCCCAAAGCAAGCCCGATGTTATGGTAAAGTTTCAAATTCCAATTCTGATGAAATGCCTCTTGTCTGTATGATTAAAAAAAAAATGAATTGACGTGTTTCTTTCATTTCTTAGCACTGAGACAGACCATAACACTGCTTTTTGAGTACTTTCTGTGCCAGGGTCACGTTACCTAAGCATATTCTCAGGCACTCTTGTATGTAATTAACCCAAGGAGAGCAGGACAGGAAGTTATCCCACTATCAAGGTGAGAAGAAGCTTCCATGAGGTCAGGCAGCTTGAGAACACACATGAAGTGTGAGTGCCAAGCCTGCTGTAGCCAGGCCTGTCCCTGTGGGTGATTCTCAGACAAGAGTGGCTCACCGCACGGTGTGTGTTCTCCACAGCACCCCGTGCCCGATGACGATACGGAACTTGAGGCGGCCATAATTTTTATTCTTCCTTAGCCATTTGTAGCATCATTTTTCTCTTTTTTTGGCATGTCCCAAGTAAGAGGGATAAATTTGAGCTAGACATTTCATGGATTGATTCTCTTTTTGTTCCTTTTTCTCACATTTTGAATGCAGCGCCTTTGGGGGTCTTAGAAACCCTTGTTTGCTGTACAGCACAGTTTATCCTGGAGACTGGAACAGGGATCGGCCATGGGTTCTACTAACTAGTGGATGAATCTGGCCAGTGTGTTTAGCGCTTGACCTGAGAACCCCTGATGTTCCAGGAGGTGGTTCTGGGTGGTATGTGCCTGTTTTAGAAGTTAGGTTGCCCAGTGAGTATGTAGTGAATATGAAGAAAAAACATAACCTGCACCTCAGGCCTATGACTTCATACAGTGTGAATGCTAGGAAGCGGCTAAAGTCAAAGGAGGCAGCTGAAGGAGAATACTCAGTGGGTACAGTGTGGTGAGAGGTGTGATAGTGGCGATTCCATGGGTGATACTGGGAAACCGCGTTGCTCTAATAGTGAACTAATGCTGTTACCAAAGTGGAAATCTCATGCCCACCTGGAAGTGTATGTATCAGACGCCGTATTCCCCTGGTCCTTGTGTCTAAGAACGCTGCTGTTTTTGTTGTTTGCATGCGGGATGTGTGTAAAGCCTGCTCCTGGAAGCCCGTAAAGCCGGTGATAATCCTTTCCCCCTTTCTGTGACCCTCAGTGTCCTGCCTGGCCCTGCTCTGCGCCGCTCGCCTGCTGTTAGTCACTGCGTCTGGCGGCGCCAGCCCCCGTCTGTCATTCCTCTGATGGGCACACCCGCTCCTGCTCTGGAGCCTTTGCATCTCCTCTTCTCTCTGTCTGCAGTGTTCTTCCTTCCTCAGGTTGTTTTTCCTCCCTTCCGTTGTCCACATTACTTTTTGGAGTCACCTTCTCAAAGAGGCCACCCTAAGATCTGCGGCACCTCCCTGCCATCACTGTTTCTCCCCTGGCTTTCTTTCTTACTGTGTTACTGCCATTACCTAGGATTCCATCATACGTATGCATGTGCCATAAGCGTCATGAGGCCGGAGCTTATTTACTTGGCTTCCTCACTGCCGCGGTTTGACAGGTTAGAATAGCTGTCAACACGCATGCGCCAGTGTCTATTGACACTGGTATGTATGAATGAACTACCGTGGCATCTTCGGCACACTCCTGCCTCTTGGTCACACGGTTTTTTAAAAATCTGCTTGCAGAAGTACCACATGGTTATTTCATTAAACTTCTAGAATTTAGAGATGGACAGAGACATAAAATAAAATGGATGTGTAATGCGCTGTGCTAAGAGGCATCCAGTCTCCTTATAAGTCTGTCATTTGAGTCTTCTGTGATGTCCATTTAACACATGAAATCCATTCAGTTTCACAGGATGGTTGTTGTGCTGGAAATTAAGAAACTGTCTTTCTGAAGTGTACCTCAGTGGGAGTCCCATCAGTTTTTATGGTTAATCTGGCCACATTTTGCATAAGGCTTCCCATGTTCCACTGCTGGGTTTCACTAGGTTCTCGTCTTTGTAACTCAGGTGGCTTGGTGCGCTAATTTAAAACTGGACTCGATGGCAGCCTACGTTCTTCCCTTTTGACCGAATGTGGCGCCCCGAAGGTGAAGGATCCATTATGTAAAGTCCAGAACTTTGGCCTAATACGTTTTGCAGCTCATGTCTAATGAAGCTCTGGCCTCAAAAGCGCGTCTTCCTGGTGGCGGGTCACAGACGGACCCTGTCATTGCCCCAGGGACCCTGGGCTTCCATCTGCAGGCTTCTCAGAAGCTCACATTTAGAGGAAACGGCCACTTTACAAGTAGATTATCTACAGGTTAAGAAGGAAATTCATAGATATATTAACTGCTCCTGCAGCCCAGTGGAAAGGCCTGTTAATTTTTTCCCTGCTCTTTATTTTAGAGATTTTATTTTATACACTTTTATTGGTTTTTTTGGTGGGATAACTTAAAAAGGGACATATTGTTTCGACAGTGTCCTCTGATTATAAAAATAAGCCCATTTGGATTGTATACGGAATTCCTAGAAAGGAGGACAGAAGAGCTGCGTTAGTTCTGCAAGCCAGGGGTCATTTCTGCTGGGATCGTTGGTTTTCACCTAACATATGGACATTGAAAGTTGTCTCCAGTCTCCTGTGTTTTTGATAATCTTGTGGTTGAGAAAGCACATCCCTCCCAAGACCGCAGCTGGGGTGCCCGTGTGTGAGTGCTGCCCCCTGCTGGTTGCATGAGCTGCCTTTTACCCGGCGCGTGTGGACTTGTGTGTCGAGCTGAGGGGTGAACTCAGTGATCGACAGAGTCGGTACACATGAGAGCCAGTGCTAGTGCAGGGTAAGCTCTGAGTAAACACTGGGTTTTCTGTCAGTTGGCCGGTGACTTTGGAGTTCTCTGTGCTCTCTGTGCCTGGGCTCCTCTCTGTTGAGTGGGGTGCTGTCCCCTCTCACAGGTGGTTGTGAAGATGGCTGTTGCCGTCGTCGGGTGGGTGCCTGTTCAGGGGCTCCAGGATGTTGCTCACCTGTAGAGAACAGTTCCACGGAGGGCCTTATGTGGGCGGGTCACGGGTCAGAGGTGACTCTCTCTTCTCTGCGCAGGCTCTGTGAGAGGGACCCTTACCAGCTGTACCAGCGGTTGGAACAGCAGGCCAGAGAGTATGTGCTGGAGATGAAGGTCCGACTCCTCCGGCAGCTGTCGGCCGCATCCAAAGTGAAAGCCCCGTCTGCCCTGCAGGGCCCTCCGCAGGCACACCAGTTCATCTCCCTCCTCCTCGAGGAGTACGGCGCCCTCTGCCAGGCGGCACGCACAATCAGCACGTTCCTTGGCACGCTGGTAAGCGGGAGAGCCGCCTTTCTCTGGTTCCGCCGGGGAGAGCTGTGGGGAAGGGCTGCAGTCGGGAGAAGCTGTGAGGCTTGTGTTTGATCGTGTGCACCGCCACAGCATCCTCCTTGGTGGTGTTCAGGCACGTAGGGAAGAAGCTGATTCCTGTCCCTTTTCTCTTTCTCTGGACTTTGCCATGGGATAAAAGTGTTGTGTGGGTTGATGTCTGGGCAAACACATCATAGAAATACTCTTTGGAGACCTGGAGGCCTAAGAGGGAGAGATGGGGACTGCATGAGTTGAGGACCAGTGTGTGCATTAACAGGGAGAACAAAGAGAGATGGCTTCTGTCTTAAGTCGTTAACTCTGTCATCAATGTGTGCACGCAGAGCATGAGTCCTGTAGAGGGCACGTGCTGACAGCCCTGTGGCTTTCAGTCATTGATTCCACAGTCCAGTCCTGGGTTAGGGATGGGTTCACAGAAACAACCCACACCGGTCTGGTAGTGCCCCCCAAACACACACACACTGGTCTGGTGGTGCCCCCCCCCCCCCCCCCCTGGCAGGGAGAGGCTGGCGCTTGTGGCAGGCCACCCACACCTCCTTAGGGACACAGAGGGGACAGGCTCGCCCCACCCAAAATTAGGACTCAGGATAGAATGGGGGGGCCCCCCCCCCCCCCCGGTCTGGTAGTGCTAACAGGAGACAGGCAGGTGTGTCCTTGTGGGTCACTGACCACCTCACAAGGTAAGTTGGCACGGATGGGTTAGAAAGAGGCATGTAGTGAAAGGGCAGTTACTGGAAACAAGCCAAGCTGGAGATCAGTGCCTTCTGTCAGCCCCGTCAGTCGGTGCAGCTGCTGGATAGAAGGAGACCATGGTCCCCGAGAGACCAGCCATTCGTGCTTTCTGGACTGTTACAGATATAGCAATTTGCTGATAGTCTGTGGAGCTGTTCTTCATCACCTAAATTTTATTATTAAATGATACTTCATTGGGCTAGTTTTGAGTACTTTCTCACTGGTAAAACTACATTTTGAAATGAATATAGTAACCAGTAATTCCTAAGATTTTAAATGTAATGGTCTTTATGTGACTCTAAAGTTGAGAGACCTCCCCGCAAGAGAAATGTGCAGATACACAGTTTTGCAGGTAATTTCAAGGGGTTCGTGGCCTTTCCCAAGCATTCCTGCAGTGGACCTTGCCGTTCCCGTGACTGACTCCCTGCAGCCTCCAGGAGAGCTTGCGTCCAGAGAGTAGGAGCTGCGGGGGGGTGGGGGGGGGGGCAGCGTTTCTGCTTTGGGACATGATTCTGCAGTTGAATGCCAGTGCCCCGAACAGAGCCAGGCTCGCCTCCGCCACCTCACTCCTTCCTTGCGTACTTCACGCGGCTCTCCCTCTTCTGCCTCGGCTTACTGAAAGTAAGTCAGAAGTTCACATCTGGTTCCGCCTCCTCCGTGACCACAACCTTGAGACCTTCCCAAGTCTGCTGTGAGAGGGGACAACCAAAGTAAGGGTTCTCCTGGCTGTCTGAACTTCGTGCGCAGCGGTGGAGGGCACTACTGCGGTGCCCCAGCTGGTGCTTAAGTCCGGGCCCTCCTTAGGCAGTTAGAGTGGAATATGGCTTTTGAAGCAAACATTGATTGGGACCCTGGTTATTGGAGCAAATTCCTAGAAATTTACATAGAAATATTTTCTTGTGGTTTGGAAAAAATTCATAAGCACAAAGAACAAAATATAGTTGTTTGGTCAGTGATTTACGTCACTTTGGTTGCACATAGAGATACTCTCTTTGGTTTCCAGTGGTACAGCAGCCGAGATACCCTGAACTCTTCCTTCCTTCAAGGGAAACGACTGAATTACTGGACGACATAAAGTAAAACAAGGATAAGAGCTTGTACAACACATTGCTGAGGTGGCATGAGAGGCAAGAAGCCTTAGGGGCGAAAAACACCCCGGAAGCTGGAACCCTGAGTAATTTGCGTGCTCCACAGCCGCCATTCGCTGCAAGGACTTGTAATCGTGGAAGACGGGATGTACAGCCTGGGCCCAACCCCGGGTGGCATCGGCACGCAGTGCTGGGCCCTCAAATGGCCACCACCTCAGTGTGAGAGTGAAGGAGAGGCCTTCGGACCGGAGGGACAGCAAGGGCATATGCCCGTTGCGATCTTGGGTGGGCAAAGGTGAAGTACAGCCTCCCAGAAAGTTTGTGAACCAACTGCCACCTAGGCTTGTGGTCTCAGCAAGTGCCGTTGGTGGGGTACAGCAACTCCCAAACCCATGGGATCAAGGCTGTCACGTCAGTAAATCAAGCAGTGCGCACGTGCTGGGCTTGGCGTCATCCCAGGTAACCACAGTGACCTTGCTGTGTCACAGAAGCTGACCGTGGTCTCTTATTACTGACTCACACCCAATCTATATACAAATTCTCAATTACCTCAAAAACCTCTTTTATGGTTGGAGTGTTCAAATCAGGATCCATCAAGGTTCACAGAGTTATAACAATCTCCTTCCATGCCCGCGGGGTGATCTGTGCAGTATAAGAAACTGACGCAGCTGAGTTAAGATTGAGTTAACGTTAGTGTCTCAAGGCAGTAGTTCTCAGCATTTTTGCTTGGGACCCTTTAAACCTAAAACTGAGGACTCCAAAGGGCTTTTGTCTTTTTATATTTTATCTATTAATATTTGCTATTTTGAGATTAAAATAAATTTAAAACTATTAACTCATTTTTGCCATGAGCCCATTACATAACATAAACAGCACATATTTTTAAATAAAAAAGAATTATTTTCTAAGACATGTTTAGTAAGAAGAGGGGCATCATTTACATTTTTGCAAATCTCTTAGTTTTCTGGATCAAATAGAGGACATATATATTCTTCTAAATGCTTCTCCACTCATGCTCTTATCATACGTTGCCTAGGCTGTGGTTATTGAAGAGAATCCTGCCTCACACAGATATGTATTTGGAAAAGGGAGGCATATTTTAATAGCCTTTTCAACCATTTTTCTTTGAGAGTACAGCAGTGCCTTAGTGCTTCTTAAATGCTTATTTTTGGGAGAGAGCGCGAGCACATGCACCAGTGAGAGAGGGATAGAGGAGGACAGAGGCTCCGAAGCAGGCTCCACTCCACCCGCCGTGAGCCCAGCTCGGGGCTCGGACTCAGGAACCGTGAGGTCATGACTTGAGCTGAAGTTGGACATTTAACTGATCGAGCCACCCAGTTGCCCCCAGAGCCTGTTAGTGGTTAGTTGCAGTGTACACTCTGAAACCCTTGAGCTGACGGTACTGTTAACATCAGAACCATTCTTGTAGCCCACGCTTTGAGTGGATCTGCCTACACGGGGGTTTCTAGCATCATGCATTGGTCATTTGGAAAATACTGGTTCACTGAATAATTTAGTGCAGCTCTTCCTGATGATATTCCATGTAAAAAGTGACCTTTGTTACTGTCACCACTGACCCTCGTCAGAACAGAGAAGCTTCAAGCCACAGTGACAGTTTTCTAAAGTTCTGATTTTTACTTGAGAGCTCAGATTTTATAATTGGCCACAAATCAGGTCAATTATTTTCCTTAAAGCAACAAATCACCTTGCGGCGCAAACCTTGCCAGCAACTTGACTGGCTTCTCTGCAAACAACGTCTCCTGTTTTTCTGATTCTGCAGAATCCACGGGATACATCTAGACATAGAAAGTATGTTTAAAAACATGACTTTCATGGGAAAGGCACTTACTTGTGGGTTAATTCCACAATGCCCTGGGGAATCAGAGGATGATGGGGTCTCACATTTTATTTTTAAATTAAGTTTTACTTTATTTTTAGAGAGAAAGTGCATGAGCGGAGGAGAGGGGCTGAGGGATAAAGAGGGAGAGAGAATCGGAATCCGAAGCAGATTACACACTTAGTGCATAGCCCAACAAGGGGCTTGATCTCATGGCTCTGGACTTGTGACCCGAACTGAAATCAAGCGTCAGATGCTCAAATGACTGAGCTGCTCAGGCACCTCGATAGGGTAACATTTAACAAAATTTATTTTATTTTATTTTATTTTATTCTTATTTTTTTATGTTTATGTTTAAGAGAGAGAGTGTGCACACACACATGTGCATGGGAGAGGGTCAGAGAGAGAGGGAGACACAGAATCGGAAGCAGGCTCCATGACTTGGGGCTTGAGTTCATGAACTGTGAGATCATGACCTGAGCTGAAGTTGGAGCTCAACTGACTGAGCCACCCAGGCGCCCCCAAATTTATTTTATTAAAAAACTTAAAATTTTTTTGAGAGATTATATAGAGTGCAAGCAAGGGAGGGGCAGAGAAAAAACGGAGACACAGAATCTGAAGCAGCTACAGCCTCGGAGCTGTCAGCACAGAGCCCAACATGGGGCTTGAACCCACGAACTGTGAGATCATGACCTGAGCCGAAGTCGGATGCTTAACCGACTGAGCCACCCAGGCGCCCCAGAAATAGTTTATTTTAAATATTAAAATAAAATTAGGACTGAAGTTATGCTTCTCACTGTCTGTGAAATGCCTTGCTAGACTGCAGTAATCATGAAATCTGAATTTCCATCCACAAGGGCAGAAGAATCTTGAATATCCTGGTATTTCTCAAGGTCTGTTATAGAACTCGATTCTCAATACCTTCTCGTTCTTCTTCCAAATCCCAGAAACCTTCTTGCAGTTGAATGTGAAAAGTAAAACTAGCCTGGATAGAAAAGCCCCAGCTTGAGTCATTGGTGAGCTTGTTCTCCGGACTCTAGCTCCGGCGGCCTTAGCTCCTGCCTGTTCTGGTTGTAGAGCCGAGTCTGGAATCCCGTCGCTGCCTACCCCTGTGCCCCCTGGCGGCTCCCGGTGCCGGTCTTGGTGCCCCTGTTGGCGCAGCAGCTGCACAGAGCCGTCTGTGCTGAAGCCTGCGATACATGGCATGTTCAGCATGTCGTCTGTGATCACGTCCTTATTACAGTTTCTCATTCCAGAAGTGGGGCTGAGTTCATTGGTTCCTGGGCCAACGTTCCTGTATTGAATGATGGTTCCGAGAGGTGCCGGAAGGCACATCTGCGGGAGTGAGAGCAAGCTCTGGAAGCGTGGGTCACGCTGGAGGTTTGAGGTTCTCTGCAGGCGCGGTGGTTTCCTCACTCGGTCGCTCTCTGTAGGGTATGGGGAGAGCACCGTAGGTGGCGGAGTGGGCACACATTTGTGGTGCACTGATGCCACTAGTGTGCGCTCAGTGCTGTCTCACTGGTGTTGGTGCTCAGGAACAGGAAATGATCATTTTAACTCGGTCTCTCAGCCCCGTGCCAGCCAGTTATCAGGGGGCAAAACATGGAGTCTTCTTGTATAGGCGTTTACTACATCTCCAGGTGCGATCGCTTTGATTCAGTGTGGCTACCTTGTGGAACAGACCACTACATGTGGTCACTGCGAGCACTTCGTATCATGGAGCGTTGCTGCATCTTGCTGAGCAGTTCCAAGAGCTGGCAGTCACTTGGGGAAGGAGCACTTCCCCGTGGACGTAAGACTGAACACAAGTCGTGCACGTGTGCAGCTTATGGGTGGAAGCGTCACTTCCCACGTGCATGTGCTGGTAGCAAGATCCGGTAGGAGGGAATGCCGCATTTAGGAGAGGTACTGCTGTCTATCCTGGCCACCTTTTGTTGAGGGCAAACGGATGTCACTTTCCGTGGTGGCCAGGACCCTCTTGAATGTTTAAAAGATGTCTCCAGTAACTGATGAGTTTGCCTGCGTTTATTAGGAAGAGGAAAGACCTGACTTTTCATGGCGTATCACTAGTGGAGAAATTATTTGCATCTATCAGAATGGGAGATTTCTCAAGACAGGCAAGCAAATGCGTCTCCGGTGACACCTGCGTGTGGGTGTGCACTTAACCTGTGTGAAGAGCAGGGCTTGCCATGCATCCTGGAAGCACAGTCGTATGGAATGACCGTCAAATATGTGCATGTGCTTCTCCCTGTGCTGTTTCTTCAACTGTGTGTGTCTTACCCCCTCTCTCTGTTGATTTTAGAAGGGGGTAGAGGTGGGGTCCCATGTGTGTGGCCAGAGACCTGCATCGCGGGGTGCTCTGGGTGCACAGGGAGCAGCGCCCCCTCATCCACAGGGTGTTCGGGCCTGTCTAGAGGAGCGGGGTGGATTCTTCTGGGCAGTTTTCAGTCCTCATCAATATGGTACATTTTCCGTTTATTTATTTAACTAGGAAAATGAACACTTGAAAAAGTTCCAGGTGACGTGGGAGCTGCATAACAAACATTTGTTTGAAAACCTGGTCTTTTCGGAGCCACTTCTCCAGAGCAACTTGCCAGCACTGGTGTCGCAGATCAGGTATCTGGTCTTAATCTGCATGTGTCTCTGTGGGGTGACAGCATGGGCCTTTTCCCTGTGGTGTAGCATATGTGCATCTGAACACCGTTGTAGTGTGCAGCTCTTGCCCAGAAAGTCACAGGGCTTGGGAAGAACACAGCTTGGACAGAAGCTTAAAACCCTAAGAGCAATACAATTAAGCGTTAGCTTAACAAACTCTGTAATAATGCCACCAACGTTTACCACCACAGAGTGATGAATCACTAAATTCTACACTGTAACCAACTTTACCGTATATGTTAACTAACTAGAATTTGAGTAAAAACTTGGGGCAAAAAAAGATTTAACACCACAAACTCCCTGTAAATAAGGACAAGCTGTGGTAAACATACGGTTTTACTTTGACGAGACTCAGGCTTGGTTGGGTGACTGTGGCATAATGCATGCTGTGGCACTCAGGTGTCCAGGGGGGTGGGGGGAGGGGGTGGGAGGAGAGAGGCAGCCTCCAGCATGGACCTGACGGTGCCAGGGGCTCCTGGGTGCTGAGGGCAGGGATTTGTGTCTCTCAGATGTTCCCTCCGTGCCTCTGTTCAGGGCTTGGGTTCTTCTTCCTGGTGTAGGGCGTCCATGGGGCCTCCCCACGTGTGCCAGGACGGCAGGGCCAAGGACCGTATGCAGGCCATGTGCCCCGGTTGATGGGGGGGCGAGACCATGCGGCTGGGGGGCGGTGTGTTCCCACGTGGCTCTGCTCCGCTGGGAGGAGCCTCTTGGATCTGCAGCCCCTGTGCGCTGATGTTCTGTGGACCCAACCACGTGTGACCAGACTCCTGCACTCTAGATGCTTAATAACAGCACAGACCAGGGTCACCTTTATTTAAATGTCCATGCTGAAGTTTATTTGGACCAGATTCACAAAGAAGGGAGTTGTTTTTTAATGTTTCTTTACATTTGAGAGAGAGACTGTGTGTGAGTGGGGAAGGGGCAGAGAGAGACGGAGACAATCTGAAGCAGGCTCCAGACTCTGAGCTGTCAGCACAGCTTGAACCCACAAACCGCAAGATCATGACCTGAGCCAAAGTTGGAGGCTTAACTGACTAGCCACCCAGGCGCCCTGAAGGGAAATTATTTTTAAGTAAATAAATTATTATTGTAGTTGACTTAACACAGCAGTCACTTTTTTTTCTCTCGAAACCCATGTATCAAACTAGTTTTCATTTCCTGTATTCCTAAATCCTATTTGAGGGGTCATAATTGTCCGCACTTAACACTTTGCCTCTAGAGAGAGAAGAACTCTAAAAGCAGTTGGATAAAGGCAGTGGGGGCAGAGGAATCAGAACAAAATGTTGTGTGGGTGTGGCCTATGCTCCGCTTGGCTCCTGACCCCTCCTGGCATCCCCTTCCCCTCAGCCTGCTCCCCAGCCACCCTTTCCCTCTGTGTCCACTCTGCAGGCAACTGGCACATTCTGTGGTGGGGACATGGAGACTTGAGTGTCCTAACTTTGACTCCCACAGAAGAGAGTCAGGAAAGTATTAAAAATTGTGAGTTGGAAATGCAGAGCGTGGTTTTGCCCCTAGTCTCAATGTTCACATCCACCAAAAGCACTTTTTATGAAAAGACATGAGTTTTGGGAAGGGGGAGGGGTTCTTACATCAGGATTCTAGGGCCTTGTATTTTTCTTTTTCTGGGGCGCCAGTTTGTTGGGCTTATCATCAAACTGGGGCTGAGTGACTGGGACCTGAAACGTGTTCTGAAACTTCCTTAGTTCCAGATTTCTTAGTCACTCATTGTACAGTGATGGTCATACTCCAAAGACTGGCAGTGTTTTAGTCTTGAATGTTCATTCTGGGGTCAAGCTGCAGTATTGCTCATGGGAACAGGGTGGGAGCCAGGGAAGTAGAGATGGGGACAGAGCTGGGGAGGAGGCAAGAGAGCATTCCCCAGGGGGGCTGGTAATGCCTGGAAGGCCAGCTCCTCTGTGCTCCCTGGCAGACTCCCTTTTCAGACCCAGGAGTAGTTCAGGTTTGAGCTTCTGGTGTACAGATCTCCATTTAACAACGTGTGCAAGGTTTGGGACGACTTGTATACAAATACCACCCCCTAAAGTAATGACCACATCTGTGGCACGTAAAATCTGTAGTTGTCAGTATTTTAGTTGACAGTGGGCTCTGGGCCTGTGTTTCTTTAACTTAATTATGAAGTAAATACAGATCAGGAAAACTATACAAAGCAAATATATAGCTTAATGAATTATTGGCGGGTGCGCATCCCGTGGCCACCCTCGAGCATGGCACCCGGGAAGTCAGTCCCTCCGTGTGGCCCATCCAGGCATGGGGTCCTCTCCCCGAGCTGCCGCTGAGCTGGCCTCTGGGACAGACCTCCTCTTTCTTTTTTTATTCTCCTATAACTCAGCTGTGTGCTGCTGTGGTCTTGCCTGGTTTTTTATTTGATATATCTTTCGTATTTTGGTTGTTTTTTTTTTTTTTCAAACACAAATTTTGTGAGGCTGACCTCGTGTAAAGGAACAGACTTAGTTCAAGAAAGTTATTTCTCTCTCTTTTTTTTAACAGCTTTGCTGAGATACAATTTACATACCGTACAGTTCACTTATTTAAAGTATACGGTTCCATGGCTATTGGTATATTACATTATCAGTTACTAAAAATTGTGGCAAAGCATGTGCAACATAAGGCTTGCCATTTTAACCGTGTTTAAGTGAACAAGTCGGTAGCATTGGGCAGCCATCACCAGTATCTATTTCCAGAACTTTTTCATCACCCCAGAGACTGTCGTGGTTAAGCAGCGATTCCCCACCCCTTCTGTTCCCCGTGTGTTTGATAATTCTTTAACCTCCCGGTCCTCACTCCACACCATCCTTTTCCCCTTGTAATTTATCTGTGAAGACCCTGAGCCCCTGGCCCTTCGGTGATGCTCAGGGTGTGGATCTCACAGCCTGGGTGCCCACGGAGCCCCGCACCAGCTTTCTGTGCTGCCTGAGAGCTGGTGCTGAATCCAGAAGCTTCATCAGACTTGTTTCCTTCCCTGTGGCAAGACCAGGAGCCTCATTGTCTGCTCGTTTGTTGTTATGGGTATTAGCAGTGACTGCCCAACTAGTTTTTATTTTAAATATATGATATTAATTGTTAGGGAACTGTTTAATTGGGTTTGTGAATAAACTTACCAAAAGTGACTTTATTTCATTCTCCTTATCACTGACTTTTTCACATGCATGTTATTTGTCATCGATGTTACCGTGAGGATCTTTCCATGGGGTTATCATGCGTTTACAAAGTGAATATTTAGATAGTAATCTGTGCGTTAAACCACTGATGTCGTGCGCCGTGAGGACATTCCTTGTTCCTTCTTTGGATTCAGCCCAGCTCTGCTCGAATGTAAGCCTTGTGCCTACACGTGCTCTGATTACCCCACCAAGCATGTCCCAGGACACGCTTTGCTCTCCATGGGCTCACAGTGGAACCTGTATCATGGTATAGGAGAGCAGCTCTCACTTCTGGTAGAAGGGGGAAGAAAAGTGTATGCTGGGCAGATGCGGGTCTCCCTTAACATCCCCGTTGTCCAGGTGCTGCGAGAGGCAGGATGGTGTTACAGAGATGATGAGCTTTGCGTGAAGCTTAGGAATCCGCCTGTGATGAGCACGGCTGTGGGGGCAGGAGTGGGAGGGGAGGCGCAGCTCCGTGACTGATGCGCAGCAGGACAGAAGGCCGTGCTCTTGGGCCCCGGGCCGCCCAGTCACTGTGCAGAGCCCAGAGCCGCTTCAGTCTTGGTCTTTTAGAACAGTGGTATTCACCACTGATTGGTTGTCTTTGGAGCTCTTTGTTGAGCTTCTCCTTTACGCCAGGTTGTCTTCTGGGTGCCTCACAGCAGCCTGGTGCAGTGCATAGCGGTGTCCCGCTTGTCATGTCGGGAGAGGAGGTGACGGAAGCAAACCTCCGGTCTCTGGCCCAGAGCCCTTGGGCCCCTTTCTTTGGCTGAGATGCCTTTCTCCCTAGGCTGGGGACCACGACGCACGACACGTGCAATGAAGACACGTACAGCACCCTGCTGCAGCGGTACCAGCGCTCTGAGGAGGAGCTGCGCAGGGTGGCTGAGGAGTGGCTGGAGTGCCAGCAGAGGATCGATGCCTATGTCGACGAGCAGGTGAGTGTGTGCCACCAGGAGATGCTGTGGGCAAGGTGCGGGTGCCAGGGTGACCGGGGACGGGGAGGTGTGGGTGGGGTGACCAGGCACAGGGAGGTAGGTATTGGTCCAGGGAGTCTGGCCACTGACTTTCCAGAGGGAACAGAGATACTGCAGTACCACAGTGGTCTTCACCCAACTGTGCCTGAGAGTGAAAGCAGCTGTTAATCAGGTCACCGTTGTCCTGGCTACACCCACTCTCACCTGCACGGGCTGCCGCCTGGCTCAGTGTCCCATGCAAGAGCCTATGGGGCCCTGGGGAGCTGCTGAGCCTTGTACTTTCAGGAACTATTTCCCAAATGCTCTGCTATCCAGAACACATTCTCAGTCTCTCACCACCTAGAGAGGGAGTGCAGACAGAATGGAGTTGATTGTACTTGACAGGTGGCTCACAGAGACAGAGGAGGGGCAAGAAGCCAGGGCCTCCTCTAGAGTCAGGGCCTACGGGGCAGGTGCGGCTGGTCAGTAAGAGCCTCTTGGGGGGACATGGAGCGGGACCTCCAGAGGGCATCCCTGCCCGCCCGCCTTTCTAAAACTGCAGGAGAGTGGACAGAGGAGGGGAAATTCAAAACCGCCCTTTTCAAGGTAGTAGGGTATAAGGAGTAATAAGGGAGCACGGACGGAGCTCTATTTTGCTTTTGAGACTTTGGGATTTGGATCTGGGGTGTCCACATCCTACCCTACTGCGGACCGCCTGGACTCTCTTTCATGTTACAGGTGGGATGGATATAAATGCAGTTTTGGTTTTAGAAGTTCTTTCTTCATTTCTCTAGTTAAACTGTGACTAAACACATAAATGCCCCAGGACAGCTCTTAGAATAAAGGAAAGACTGCGACTTTGCAAAAATGGAGAAAACCTTTGGGAATGATAATTTTTTAATGTATCTGTCCCAGAAGTTAAATGTCTGTTTAGGAATATAATACATTGTATATCACTGCTCTTCTGATGAAAATGGAGTATATGTAAAAATAACAATATACTTGTTTTCTCTAGGAAGGAAAATACAGTCTTTAAAAAGTAAACGTGAAATTAAACTTATTTCTTTAATAGTACATGTTCTGGAGCAGCTGGGTGACTCAGTTAAGCATTGTAGTTCATGAGTTTGAGCCCCATGTTAGCTTCTGTGCTAATAGCACAGAGCCTGCTTGGGATTCTCTCTTCCTCTCTCTCCGTCCCTCCCTTGCTCTCACTCCCTCTCTCTCTCAAAAATAAACAAACATTAAAAAATAAATAAATAAATAAAAGTACATGTTCTTACAGCTCTAAATGCTTACAGTAAAAAAGCAGGAACGACCTTAAATTAACAACCTAGCTTGGCAACTTAAGGATCCCTAGAACTCAAAGCTAGCAGAAGGAGAGAAACAATAAAGATTAGAGCAGATAAAATACAGAGTAGAAGAAAATCAGTGAAACCAGATGTTTGTTCTTTAAGATCATCAGAGTTGTCAAACCTTTAGTTATATAGTCTAAGAAAAAAAGAGAAGACTCAGATAACTAAAATCAGAAATGAAGTGGGAACGTTACTACCGATTCTACAGAAATGAAAAGGATCGTAAGAGAGTCCTGTGAACAGTTGTACGCCAACAAATCAGATACCTTTACGTGAAATGGATCGATTTCAGGAAACACAAAACCTGCAGAGACTAAATCACGGAGACACAGAAAGTCTGAATAGACCCACACCTGGTATGGAGATGGAATCAGTGATCCAAAATCTCCCAGCAGAGGAAAGCCCAGGACCTGTCGGCTTCACAGTGAATTCTGTCAAATATTTAAAGAAGAAGTAACATCAGTCCTCCCAAAAAACTGAAGAGGAGAGAAATTCCCCAGTCATCCTTTGAGGCCAGCACTACCCTGATAGCAAAGCCAAACAGACTCTTTAAGGAAATTACAGACCAACATCTCTTCTGAACATTGAAGCAAAAATCCTCAACAAAATACAAGCAAACAGAATTCAGTAATGTATTGAAAGACCTTTACACCATGACCAAGTGGGATTTATTCCTGGAATGGAAGGAGGGTAAATATGTGAAAATTGATCAATGTAATATGCCGTATTAACAGAATGGAGGGGGCTAAAAAAACAAAAACAAGGATTGTCTCAATCGCACAAAGATCATCGACAATATTTAACACTCTTTCATGATAAAACACTCAGCAGCCTAGGAACAGAAGGGAACTACCTCCACAGAAGAAAGCCACAGGTGAAAACCCACAGGAACCATCATACTCAGTGGTGAAAGACTGAAAGTATTTCTTCTAAGATGAGGAACAAGGCAGGGATGCCTGCTTTCACCGCTTCTATTCAGCATGGTCCTGGGAGTTCTGTTCAGAGCAATTAGACAAGAAAAATAAAAGGGCATCCAAATTGGGATAGGAGAAGGTAAATTATCTCTGCGGATGATATGATCTTCTGTATAGAAAGTCCTAAAGATTGTAAAAAAAAAAAAAAAAAAAAAAAAGGCTATTAGAACTAATAAATGAGGGGCGCCTGGGTGGCTTAGTCGGTTAAGCGTCCGACTTTCGCTCAGGTCATGATCTCGCGGTTCATGGGTTCGAGCCCCACGTCAGGCTCTGTGCTGACAGCCAGCTCAGAGCCTGGAGCCTGTTTCAGTCTGTTACTCCCTCTCTCTCTGACCCTCCCCTGCTCACGCTGTCTCTCTCTCTCTCTCTCTCTCTCTCTCTCTCAGAAATAAATATTATAAAAAAAAAAAAAGAACTAATAAATGAATTCAGCAAAGCATCAGGAACAAAGTCGGTGCACAAAAAGTTATATTAATGTACATTAACCAATCTGCAAAGGAAGTTGTAAAAAATCCCATTTACCACACTATCAAAATGAGTAAAATACTTTTAAATAAATTTACTCAAGGAGATGGAAGATTTATACAGTGAAAACTATTAAACTTTCTGAAAGAAATTAACAAAGACATAAAAGGAGGCACATGCCATGTTCTTTGGGTAATGTTAAAATGTCCATATTAGCTAAAGTGGTCTACATACTCTGTGCTATCCCTATCTAAATCGCAAAGTTGTTTTTTGTAGAAATAGAAAAATCCATCTTTTGGCACCCAGGTGGCTTAGTCAGTTGAGTGTCTGACTTCAGCTCAGGTCACGATCTTGCTGTTCATGAGTTTGAGCCCCACATCGGGCTCGTTGCTGTCAGTACAGAGCCTGCTTGGGATTCTCTGTCCCCCTTTCTTTCTGCCCCCCTCCCTCACAAAAATAAAACATTAAGAAAAAAGAAAAACCCATCTTAAAATACATTATGCAATCTCAGGAGACCCAGAGTAACGAGAACAATCTTGAAAACGAACAACAAAACTAGAGGACTCACACTTCCTGATTTCAAAACTTAACTATATAAAGCTACAGTAATCAAAACAAGTGTTGTCTGACACGAAGACAGACCTATCGACCAGGACGATCGAGAGCCCAGAGGCAAACCATCATGTATGCGGTCAAGTGATGTGCAGTATGGCTGCCAAGACCACTCGAAGGGAAAAGCACAGTCTTTTCAACAAATGATGCTGGGAAAACTCCACACCCAGACGCAGAAGAATGACACTGGAGCCTTACCTCACACATTATGCAAAAATGAACTCAGGGTAGATCAAGGATGTAAATGGAAGACCAAAACTATGAAGGAAAACAGAACTCCAAGTAAAATACAGCAGACAGAAAAGGATAAATATGGTAACACTCCACTTACATGAGGTCCCTATAATAGATTCTTAGGGACAGAAAGTGTAACTCATGGGGACCAGAGATGGGGAAGGGGGAGCAGGGGAGAACGGGGAGTTATTACTAATGGGGACAGAGTATCAGTTGAGAAGAACGAGACAGTTCTGGGATGGATGGTAGGAATGTTTGTACGATGGTATGAATGTACTTTATACCACTGAACTGTACATTTAAAAATGGGTAAGATGGTAAATTTTGTTATGTGTATTTTACCACAGTAAGAAAACGGGGAAAAAGGTATTTTCCCCTTTCTCCCCTCACAAAGAAAAGCCATACTCCTTACTAAAGCAACCAAAAAATTCTTATTTTCACTCACCTATCAAGAAACCATGATGCCATTAATAAAAATTAGGGAAACGAGTAATTTTTAGCAACATCAGGAAGATACCAGTCTTTTCAGAATCCTTGGATTGGACCAGTCACTTCTAATCAAGTAGCAGTTTAAGAATTATGTAGTAATTTCAAGGTTTCAAAACATCTATAAAATAATTGAGTATTCACAAGTAAGCATGGACGTGGGAGATGGCAGCCAGCTTGAAATCACTTGTTTTTGCTTCCCTTTTAAGACGTATCCTTTATTTGTTGTTTGACACAGACATAAACCTGCACGTACCCAAATGTTTAGAAAAATTAATCACAGAGGATGTGAGGAGAGGGTCAAAAGAGGAGGTTCTATTGACTCTGTACTGAGTTCTGTACTAAAATAAAGAAATTACTACCGTTCCTAATGTCTAGCTCCTTTAAAATCATTTTTTAAATGCACAATAGTAATAGCTACTTGTGAGAAAAAGGTTTTTCCTAAAAACGGCAGACACGTGTAACGTAAAGGGAGGACTGGCACCAATATTGAACCTTCCCATCCAAGAAGATGGTATGTATTTCTCTTTTTAGATTGTTCTTTCGTATTCTGCAGTTTGATTTTACCGTTTGTTTGCTTCCTACCAAGTTTATACCTGGGGACTTCGGTCATCGGGACCACACTGTCACGCTGCTGCCTCCACCCACTGTCCTTACTGACTCTCCGGTAGTTTCTGAGTTGGCTGCTTCAGATTTTCTACGATAAGGGTGTTGTCTTACCCTCCGCGGCCTTTGAACTGGTTTGCTTGGCTTCGGTTAGAGCCCTCAGCCCAGCACAAATGAGCGCTGCTGTGGGCGCTGCGCTCTACTCTGGCTTCCCGTTAGGGCATGTGCTTGCCTTGCTTGCTGGTGATAGTTCTTGGCAAATTAAGGAATGTTCCCTTTTCCAGCTTGTTAAAGTTACGATTTATGTAAAAACCAAATAGATACTGAATTTGATTGTATGAGGTTTTTTTTTTAATGTGTTTTTCTATATGAAGTGAGAGATTAGGCTTCCTAATTATGAGACATGTTTGCATTCCTGGAATTAAAGTCTTACTAGATTATGGTATATTCTCTGTTAACCCATTATTAGATTTAAGTAGCTGATATCTTATTTAGGATTTTGGTGTCTGTATTCTGAGGTATCTCTATCTGTCTTTGAGGTCTTCTCTGTTTTGTATAAAGGTTGTGCTAGTCCCATAGAATGAATTGAGAAACTTTCCATGATTTTTTTAGCAGCATCCAGTTAAATTTTTTTTTCCATAAAGGATTTGAGGGAATCCACCCTAAAATCTGGGGCATGATCTATTTTGTAGGGGGGAGGAGTGAGGATTATAGGTCTCATGCTACCTTTCCAATGTACATCTTGCTTTGTGGTCCGTTCTGGGGTTTTTGCTTCGTGGGTTAGCTCCCCACGTTGTACTCACCTAGGACGTTGTCCACTTGGTTTAGACAAGGGGTTACAGGCTCGGAGGGGAGGCTGTGGGGGAGCCGCCGCCCGGCACACTCTGCATAGAGAGCCCCGTCTGCATCCAAGGGAGCGCCACGCTTCGCCCGGGAGGGCAGCGAAGGGCAGGCGCCTAGAGCCGCGGCGCTGTATGGAGACGTCTGGCTGTTGGGTGCGATCGCAAGAGCTTTCTGACGTTGACGTGGCTTTTTAAAAAGCACCGTGCAGGTGCGAACAGCCTGGGGGCCGCCCGCTCACCGCTTTCCTTTGGGTGTGAACGTCTGCCTCGCACAGTCACTTCCCCTGCGGTTTAAAAGAAGCCCCCCCCCAGCCTGTGTCTGTCCTTTCTCAGGCCCACTTCTTCTATGGGCCTTTTTCTTGCCGTGGTCAGCCTGGGAGGGAGTTTGGAGAACCGGTGTTTTGGGGTTTATTGATCACATTTGCTTCTTTATTTTCCTGATAATTTCAGCCTTTACCTTTAATTTCTTCCTGCCTTACTGGTTTGTTTCAGATTTTCGTTTTGTTCCCTCAGAAATGCATCTGAGGGGCGCCTGGGTGGCTTAGTCGGTTAAGCGTCTGACTTTCGCTTAGGTCATGATCTCACAGTTCGTGGGTTCGAGCCCCGCGTCGGGCTCTGTGCTGACTGCCAGCTCAGAGCCTGGAGCCTGTTTCAGTCTGTGACTCCCTCTCTCTCTGGCCCTCCCCTGCTCACGCTGTCTCTCTCTCTCTCTCCTAGAAATAAAAAATATTAAAAAAAAAAATGCATCTGACGCTGTACGTTTTCTTGTACATGTTGGGCACGTCTTACACAGTCAGCTCTGTGGGACTTGTGTTGTCGGTATTTCTGTGCGCTGTACTTTCAACTTTGATTTCTTTTATCATTTAAATGATTAAAAATGTTTTTTTCAAGAAGATGAATTTATTTTTTTTAAAGTACCCTTGTTTTGTTTTAGAGGGTTTATTGGTAGTATTTTCTTGCCTGTGGGATTAAATATGTCCCACCTTCTCCTTTTATGTGTTCTGATAATTTGGAAGATACATATCCCATATCTGTCTTTTTAGTGGCAATTCTTAAGTTTTTAATAGTTGAATACATTTAGATAAACATCAGGACCTAATTGTTTCATAGCCTCCCCCAGCCACTAAAACTGTACCTTTGAGCCCATTCTTGATTCCCTGTCCCCCTCAGTTTGGCTTCTTTTCTAATTGTGGTAAAATACACATAACATAAAATCTACAGTTTTAACCATTGTGAAGTGTCCGGATCAGTGGCAGTAAGTACATTCCCACTGTCGTGAGCGTCCCCAGCCTCTGCCTACAGAACATCTTCACCTTCCCTGACAGACACCGGGTCCCCATTGCACAACAGCCCCCCCCCCAACCCCCGGTGCCCCTGTCTACCTTCTGCTTCTGTGGATCGGACTCCTCCAGGGGCTTCATGGGAGTGTGGCCGTACCGAGTTCGCCCCCTTTGTGAGAGGCACGACCCTCAGTGTCCTGTCCGCGGGCTCGTCACAGGCAGGGTGGGTCGTCTTCACTTTTGGATGTCTGGTTCAGGCAGGGCACATAACAACAGGCTTTCAGTGAAGGATGAATGTTCACTTACTGCAGTGACAGATCCAGCTCTGACATCTTAATTTCTTTTTTTAATGTGAGCGCCTCTGTGTTTCCCACGTGAGAAGAGCACGTGAAAGAGGTGGAGCCTCTGCAGGTGGTTCTCACGTGCACCCGATCTAAGCTCTCCCCTCGCAGACGCCTGGGTGACTCTTGCTCGTACTGAGGCTCTGTTGTCTGCGTCTCCTTATTAGATGACCATGAAAACCAAGCAGCGCATGCTGACAGAGGACTGGGAGCTTTTCAAACAGAGGCGATTCATTGAGGAGCAGGTAAGGCCGCGGGGAGGCTGCCGGCCGGCGCAGGAGCACGGCTCAGGGGAAACACCACCATTTCAAGGCCATACTGCCCTGTCTGCCCCTAAGGTTGTGTTGTCAATCCCAGATAAGCTAATTTTCCTCTGTCTCTCTGCATCCTCTGTATTCCTCAAGGAAAATTTTCCCATTTACCAAGTGACCCGCTCCAGCCCTGCGCTCTCTAGGCAGCTGCTGAGGTCACAGAGCGGGACTGGGCCCTCCCCCTGAGGCCCAGTTTACAGCCTCCCACACGCCCGGCCATACCTCCAGGGTGGCTGCTGACAACGCCACTCGCTCCCTCCCCACAGGCTCTCCCCTGCCCGTCTGCACCCTCTGAGGCTGGCCAGCGGCCTTGTCACGATGGCCTCAGGGCACTCAGCTTTGGAAGTTTGCTCCTCTGATTTTCGTCCACTTGCTGGCATCTCCTGCTTTTCTCCAGCCAGCTCTGCTCCCTCAGCCCTCCTCAGACATTGGTGCCCCCTGGCCTCACCCCTGTGGTCTCCTCTGGGCACCACACTCAGCTTGCTCTCCTGTCCCCGGGGACCCCACCCTTCCTGTATGGCTTCTGTCCTATCAAGTGGCCCTTCCGGCATCACCCTTCCCATTGCCAGAGCCCGTCCCCAGGCTTCTCTGAGATCCAGATGCTTGCCTAGTGGACTGGAAGTTCAAGTACCTCTTTCCAGGTAGCTCGTAGCCCCACCCCCTTCTCGTGCTGTCGTTGTCCCCTCAGTGGGCGTCCCCCCCCCCCCCCCCCCCCCCCCCCCCCCCCCCCCCGGCCTTGCTGCCATCACGTGTCACAAATGCCGCTCTGGTGTGCAGCTCTGTGTGTGCAGGCCCATGTGCCTCCAGGCCACGCCGTTGGGCACGGTGCCCTCCTCCCAGTCCTCCAAGACCCCTCCCTGCTCAGCTCGGGTTCAGCAGGCCTTCCGCAGGCGTTCATTGGATGTGCAGCTCAGTGCTCTGCCTCTAACCTGGAGCTCGTTTTGTCTCTGACAGAATTAAGAGCACCGTCTCCCTGCCCCACTGCAGGCCTAGCACCCTGCTCCGCTCTTCTCTGTTTCCGTGGCATCCTGCACAGCTCTGTGCGGGAGCACCTCCCACCGCATGGTTTCCTCTTTCAGGGCCTGAGCGCCTTGGGAGCCACAATTTAGCTCTGAACTCCTGGTCCCTAACGAGTACACAGCCGATTGGGGTCAGGGCTGGTGTCTGCCGACGAGGCACCGGCCAGGGGTTCCTGCTCTCTGGCCTTCGTGCCACTTGAGCCAGTGGCTGCTGCGTATTTCAGGTCTGCCCCCCACCTCCCGCCCCTCGGTGGCCCTTTCCTGCTCTCGGAGCCTGTGGCGCCCGGCTTGTAGATGAGCGTGGTACATATTACCACGATTACTGAAAACCGGAACCACCTGATTGGGGGATATGTTTGCAAAGCTAACCTTTCATTTGATGATTCCCTCCAGCTAACCAATAAGAAGGCAGTCGCCGGCGAGAACAACTTCACAGACGCCATGAGGCACATGTTGTCCTCCCGGCTGAGCATGCCCGACTGCCCCAACTGCAACTACAGGAGAAGGTGAGCCTGCGCCTCACGGGGGCACCGCGGGCCTGTGGGAGCCACGGCCGCAGCAGAGGCGCCGACCCGGCAGCCTCTCCCCTGGTTCTCTGCGTAACCGTCCTTCCTTCCCACCCAGATGTGCTTGTGATGACTGCAGCCTCTCACACATCCTCACTTGTGGTGTCATGGACCCCCCCGTCGCTGGCGACATCCACAGTCACCAGCTGCCCCTCCAAGTGGATTCCGCCCCCGACTATCTCTCTGAGCTGCGCCCACCCAGCGTGTCCTCAGCCAGCTCAGGGTCAGGCTCCAGCTCTCCTGTTACAATTCAGCAACATCCCAGACTCCTCCTCACAGACAGTGGCTCGGCACCAACTTTGTAAGTTGTCACTTTGTAATGAGATTTCAGAAATTTACTTAACCCAGTAATGAGAAATATGGACAGTAATGTCTACAGAAGTATGGATATCATTATAGTGCTTTTCCAGAAAAAGGATCCTTCATTTTTTTAAGCAACTTTTAAAATACGAAGTCTGTAAACCTAAACTTTGACAGTATTTCATTGCCTGAAAAAAGTATATATGGTAAATCAATAAATGCCGGTAAAGAAAAACCATGTTGGAATGCAGGGAAGTATTTCTTCAGTTCTTCCTCCACGTTTCCTCATTCTGTTTGAGGGTGATCAGCCCGAAGTTCATTCCGCCTCATTGTCCGTTCAGCATTCATGCTTATCCCATGTCTTGCTAAAACCCAGATGATCACTGTAGCAAGCAATTGAAAAGTTCTGTTTTCTGTGTTCCCACTTTATCTAGAAATACATTTTGTATGAGCGAGGTGGCTCTGCAGCTGTCACCAATTCACACTGTAGGTGATTGGTCCCACGTTTGTTCAGAGTTGTGACCCTGTCATTTGTTGAGGCTTTCCACCCTGACTTCTGGACGGGTTGCACGTGGATGTGTGTTTTTATTTTATTTAGGTAAATTTAGGTTTGTGTTTTGCTTATCGCAGAGCATAAGGGTGTCGGGAGCCCTGTGGAGGTGACAGACATCAGCACGAGTCCCCAGTAGGAGGGATTGTCGCCCCGACCGCGGGCTCTTCAGCGTTTCTCAGATATCTCACCGCCTCCATCTGGATTTCTCACGATGACTCTGAGGCTTTCCTTTGGAGTCTTCCAGTCCTCAATATGGATCTGGTCTCAAACACAAAATAATTCTAAAGGGATTGGTCTGAACACCATGACTCTGGTGAACTCGAGCTGCTGTCTAGTCCTGGACACCCTGCTCTCTCTGGGAGCCTGTGAAGGACGGTCGCGGGTTTCCCAGCTAGCTGTTTACCAGCCTCTTAAAAAGCATACCGACATTAAACATATACAGCCTCGTAAAAACGTGGTGGAAGAGCTCATCCCTGTTCACGTGTCACAGCCGCCAGTGTCAGGTGTAAGCTCTGTGCCTTGTTGTGTGGTGGAGGAAGTAGGCTGTGGGCACCTTTCTCCTTGGGCTGGGACTGCCCGTGGCCGCTTGGGGCCTCTGGTCCCTCAGCAGCCGGGGGCTGATGTCTACCAAATATGAACTGCTGTGACCTGAAGACCTCTAGCATTGCCTTTGGTACGTGTTGTCTCTTTAGTGGTGTCATTAAGCGAAGACATTTAAATAGAGTCGTACAGCTTTAGTCTCTGTACAGCAGCGCCCCCCAGTTTTGGTGGGCTCTAGGCCGACGCAGCTGTCTTCGTTACGTTGAGCAGACGATCACTTCGTCTCTGAACCTCGGTTTCCTCATCTGTGGGTTGTGGTGGTGATAACATCTCAGAAGCAGGTGTGCGTGTTGACCAAGGCAAAACGTTCTGTCACCTCACCTCAGGTTCCACAGGCCCTCAGCAAGCTGTGCGGCCTCACCCAGTGGGTGCTGTGTGCCTCACTTGGTGAGCTCTAGACTATAGCTTGCTGGAGTACGGTGACTCTTTCTAAAAATGGAAAAAACTTCTGAGTTCAGCAATTCTGGATGCTCTTCTAAAGCTAAAAGATCGCTAGTTCTTAGGACTTTTCATTCTGGAGGTTATTGTATGCTGAGGCAGAAGATGGACTCAGGAGGCCTGTTTATATAGACTGTGGGGTGACCATGTGTGGTCATGTCACACCTTGAACAGTTTGCACTGAGGTGGGAGCTCTGTGCCCACTCTTTCCCTGCACCAGAAAAGCATATGTTTGAAGTGGCCTTCGTTGACTACAGCCTTGAAATTTGCTTACAATTTTTAGTAAATATTTCATTTGCCCGTTGTTTAGATGTCTTGCTAAAGCTGATATTTACTTAAGATCATGACTGACTTGTCCAGAGCTGGCCTTATAGTAAAAAACTTCAGTATTTTGTCAGCTAAGTGCCTTAAAGTTTTGTTCAACTGGCTACATCTGAAATTTCGGTGGTTCTTTGTACTTTAATTTTAGTAAAAAGTTGTGTCTGCTTGGAAATGGCAGAGAACAGCTATACACCAAGGCACTTCAAGTTGAGTGGAAATGCAGTGATTAATCTGATTACATTTTATGATTTTTCCAACATTTTTTCCTTTTGGAGTTTTGTTTTCCGTTCTTCTAAATGGTACAAATGGTAATTGAAGTTCAGGCATTTTTCTCCTTGTGTTCAGGTTACTGAGAGTAAGAAGTATGCGTGGCGCTCAGTGTAACTTTTGTGAATGAGAACAGTGTCCATAAAGGAGACATCTGTGCTTAGGTGGTTCACTCAGTGTCTCCTGGGGTGAACAGTCTCGTGGTGACCCTCTCTGCCTGTCTCAGTTGTAGTGATGATGAAGACGTTGCACCACTGTCAGCTAAGTTTGCTGATATTTATCCATTGAGTAACTACGACGATACCGAGGTGGTGGCCAACATGAATGGAATCCACAACGAATTGAATGGTGGCGGGGAAAACATGGCTCTGAAAGATGAGGTATGGGCACAACTTCTTCATAGTGACAATAAATGGCATAAAATGGTCTGGCATCTTATTTTTTTATATTCTTCCATTTTGAAAAGTATCAATTATAAAGGTTGTTTTTAAAGTCCCCTCAGGTAAGCAGTACCAGTAGTAGCTCTTCAGAGGCTGATGATGAAGAGGCGGATGGCGAGAGCAGTGGGGAGCCGCCAGGAGCCCCAAAGCAAGACGTAGCTCTCGGAAACGGGAGCCCCAGGAAAGAGGAAAGTAAAGTGGACAGTCCACCCCCATCTTACCCAACTCAGCAGGTATGATTTTATCTTTCTGAACTTTGTGTTTTGCCGAGGGTGTCTTTCTCTGTGTGTATTTTCTCTAAATGTGAGCATTACTGAATACAGAATAGCGTAATTTTGAATAACTTCTGAAGATGAGCACTGGAGAGGATTGGGGCATGCTCATAAAATAAACAAACATGACTTCTGACCCCCATTTTAATCTTGTTCCTCTTGCTTGAGTCTAATCAACAGTCTTGATTTTACAGCTCCCCAGAGTAGCTTTAGGTATTTAGGTATCATAGAGGGTTTTTGTTTTTTTTTTTTGTAAAGAAGCAAAGGAAGAGTTTTTGTTTTTGTTTTTTCATGTTTATTGTTGAGAGAGAGCGCGTGCACATGTGTGCCCGTGCATGAGAGGGTGGGGAGGCAAAGGACTGAAGCAGGCTCAGCATTGACAGCAGAGAGCCTGACAGCGGGGCTCGAGCTCACAAACCCATGAACCGTGAGATCATGACCTGCACCAGAGTCGGACACATAACTGACTGAGCCACCCAGGGAGAGTTTTTTAATAAATAAAATAGCGGAATGTTAAAATTTCAGAAATGGTTGATTTTGTAAGGGAGGGTTTTCCCAGGGGATATCTGTTTTCCTGTTAACTGAAGGTGAGAGTACCTCGAGACCGCTGTCTTAAAGACTCAGAGTTTATAAATAGATGCTTACATAGTTTTTAAATGAAAGGAAGAACAGATGAAGGCCAAGGTGCTTGGCTAATCAACTTATTTAATAGGCAGTGTAGATCCACGATTCAGGCAAGGAAGGTGATGTGATGAAAAGGTGTTACATTGAGAAGTCTTGTCCCCTTGACCTTCACCATCTGCCCTGGCCAGCACCTACCCACCCCCAGTTCTAGTCCCAGTAGGTAACTGTCTTACTCATTGTTGTGTGTCTTTCCAGTGTTTTTTTATGCAGATGCTAATATTTATTCTTTCCCTTCCAAATGAAAAGACTTACACTAATACACACTCCGTTCCCTTGCTTTTTCTCTCCTGTATATCCTGACCAGCTCTCCCCGTACAGAGTGCACTGCTTCCTTCTCTGCTGCTGCCCTCTGTGTTCCAGAAGCTGGGATGTACCATGGTTTCGTTTTTTTTTTTTTGGTCTCCTAGTAGGACCTGTGGGCACCTGTGTTTGCTTTCCTGTTTTCCCCCTACATACTGTCCAGGGAGTGGTCTTATGCATCTTTCACACATAAGTAGGTCTGTCCCCAGGGCTGGTCACCAGCGGTGGTGGTTCTGGGTCAGAGTGTGATGGCCTCCCCTGCCCCCAGAAGAGGGTGCTGTCACAGTTCTGGGGTGCTGCCAGTCTGATAAGAATTGGTAATCCCTTCATTTCACTGTTTTTGGGTAAAGCTGGGCATTTTTTTATATATTGATGGGCCATTTGTTTCCTCTTCCATCTTACTGAGTTATAGGAATTAGAAGTTCTTTTTGTCTTGTACCTCCTTTATAATTATGCAATTTGCAAAATTTTTCTCTTGGTCTGTGGCATGTCTGTTAGTTTTTTATGGTATTTTTTGAAAAGCAAAGGTTTTTATTTTTGATTAATTCTAATTCACCAATCTTTTTATTTCTTTTAAATGAATCATGCTTTTGATCTCCTGTCCAAGAAAACTTTGCCTAATTCAAAACTCTGTTTTCTTTTAGAAGATTTGTAATTTTAGCTCTTACTCAGATCTGGTTCATTTGACTCAGTTTTTACTTACGGTGTGAGGGTAGGGTCTGAATTCATGTTTTTGCACATGTGGGTATCCACATGGTCCCAGTGACACTTGTTGAAAAGACCATCTCCTTTCCCGTTGAATTGCCTTGGCCATTTGCTGAAAATCGTTTGACTATAAATACAAGTATTTATTGTCTGCACTTTGTATTCTGTGTTTATTTGACCTCTGGGTACTTTCCCCTAGCGTATTTGGCCTATTGCTTTATAGTAAGCTTGGAAATCAGTTAGGATCTCCCCTCCAGCATGGTGAGCCTTATTGAAAACTGTTTAGGCTGTTCAAAATCCTTTGTTTCCATGTGAGTTTTAGAATCAGCTTGTTCTACAAAAAAGCCTGCCTGGATTTTGATAGAGACTGAGTTGAATTCTTGAATATTTGGTAGAATTCACCAGCAGAAGCCTCTGGGCCTAGTCTTGTATTTGTGGAATGATATAGATCAATTTGGGGAAAATACAGTCCTAACAAAATTGAAATCTGTCAGTCTGTAAATGTGCTATATCTTTCCATTTGTTTAAATCATGATTAATTTCTTTTAGCAGTTAAAATTTCTAGTCAGTAGGTTGTGAACTTCCTAAATTTATTATTAAGTATTAGATGTTTTTGATTCTGTAGTAAATGGTATTTTATAATTTCAGTTTTCAATTGATTGTTGGCAGTATATAGAAATTCAGTTGATTGTTTATCTTGTATTCTGCAGCTTAAACTCGTTTATTCTTTTGTTGTTGTTTTTTCCTTTTTTTTTTTTGTAGATTCCTTTGGATTTTCTACATGCAAGATTATGTTGTTTGTGAATAAAGACAGTTTTACTTTTTCCTCCTCAATCTGGATGCTTTTAATGTCTTACTCTCGCCTTCCCGAGCTAGCTAGTGCCTGCAGCCCGCCTGTGCAGGGGAGCACTGCAGTCCTGTGTGCGTCTTTGCCTTGGTCCCAGGCCTGGAGGGAAGTACTCAGTCTGTGACTAGCGAGATGCTGCCTCCACGGTGTCCAGGGTGACCTTACCAAGTGGGAGACGTGAATCCTGTCAACTCCTAGTTTCCTGAGAATTTTATCATGAACATGTATTGGGTTTTCCAGATGCCTTTTCTGCATCTATTGAGATGGTCCTGTGGTTTTCATCCTTCGTTCTGTTACTGTGGTGTATTGCCTCAAGTGATTCTCGGATATTAAACCAACCTTGCATTCCTGGGATAAATCCCACTTGGTGTGATGTGTAATTTTTTGTTTGTTTTTTGCTGTATTGGTTTGCTAATGTTTTACATCCATGTTAATGGAAAATAATTGTTCTACAGTCATCTCTCCTTGTGATGTCTTTGTCTGGCTTTGCTAATACTAGCCTCAACGAATGATTTGGGAAGGGTTTATTCTGCCTACATTTTCTGAAGAAATTTGTCTAAAATTCAGGTTTCTTAAATATTTGATAGAATTTACCAGTAGAAATCTCATGGGCCTGGTCTTTTTTTGTGGGAAGACTTAAAATTACTAATTCAAATTTTGTTTATTATAGGTTTACTCAGATTTTCTATTTCCTCTTGAGTTAATTTTAAAAATTTGTGTCTTTTTAGGAATTCATCCATTTCATCTAATTTGATGGCATAAGGTTGTTTCTTATATTTGCTTATAAATTCTTTTAATCCTGCAGGGTCTGGAATGATGTTAATTCTTGGTTTTGGTAATTTTGTTTCCGTTTTTTTTTTGTTTGTTTGTTTTTTGTTTTTAAACCCCTCAGTCTGGCCAGAGGTTTATCAGTTTTTGTAAATAGCCAATTTTAGGTTTTGTTAATTTCTCGGGTTTTTTTGTCTTGTCTTTATTTCATTGACCTGTATTCTTTTTTTTTTTTTTTTTTTTAATATTTTTATTTATTTCTAGGAGAGAGAGAGACAGCATGAGCAGGGGTGGGTCAGAGAGAGAGGGAGACACAGACTCTNCTAGGAGAGAGAGAGACAGCATGAGCAGGGGTGGGTCAGAGAGAGAGGGAGACACAGACTCTGAAATAGGCTCCAGGCTCTGAGCTGGCAATCAGCACAGAGCCCGACGCGGGGCTCGAACCCACGAACCGCGAGATCAAGACCCAAGTGAACGTCGGACGCTTAACCACGCCATCCAGGCGCCCCCATTGATCTGTGTTCTGATCTTCATTATTCTTGTCTATGTAGTCTTCGGGTTTGGTTTATTCTTACCTTTCTAACTTGTGGAATCTAAGCTTCGATTGCTGATTTTAGAACTTCCAAATTTATTGAGACCTGTTTTATGGCCTAACATGTGGACTCTCCTAGATGATGCTCCATGTACACTTGAAAATAACTTGCGTTCCACTCTTGTGAAGTGGAGTGTCCTGTGAATGAAAGTTTGGTCACATTGAGAGCATTATTCATCTTCTGTAGCCTCACTGATTTTCTGTCTGATTCTAAAAACTACTGACAGACCGACTGAAGTCTTCAAGTATAACTGCGGATTGTCTGTTCCCTTTGCACATCTGCCAGATTTTGATTCATGTATTTGGGACAGTGTTGTGGAAGGTGCATGCATGTATTATTGTTACTTCTTCGTTGTTAATTGACTCTTTTGTCATTATGAGATGGTTGTTTGCTGGCATTTCTTCTCTTAAAGACCATTTTATCTGACATCAAGGGTTGCTCCAGCTGTCTTATGGTTGCTGTGTGTGCACGTTATATATTTTGTCATCCTTTGAATTTCAGCCTCTTTGTGTCTTTGAATGTAAGATTTGTCCTTGAATCTTGTAGTTGGGTCTTGTATTTGTGTCTTGTCCATTGGTCTCTGCCTTCGGTCTGGAGTGTTTCGTTTGTGGTTAGTGTCGTGGTTGGTGCCATGAACAGCTGCCACTGTGCTGTTTCCATAGGTCTTGTGTGTTTTGTGCCTCTGCTCCTCTTTTACTACCTTCTTGTATTAAACAAAAATTTTAGTGTTCCATTTTAATTCTGCTGCTGATTCTTTGGTATTTCTTAGTTTATGTTTAAGGGCTTCTGGCAACAAGAAGAGCCCCAGGCAGGAAGGCCAGGCTCCCGCCTCACTGACCTGACGTTCTAGCCGAGTGGCATGAGTAAATGCTTCTCAATTTGCTTTTCTCCTTTGGTTGATTTTCAGATCCTCAGATGGTTGCTTTGACAGTTGCATTCAGTTTTACCCTGTTCTGAGGGAGAGGAGCTACCGACTGCTTCACTCCCCTTAGCAGAGTCCTGTCTCTGTGTGCTTCACAGAATCTCCGTGTAACCGCTCCTGAGTGCCATGAGCCCCGTGGAGCCCAGTTCCAGGGCTCTGTCATCCTCTGCCCCAGCTACCCTCTGCACTCTGTCATCCGTGCCAGTCCCCTTGTCCCTACGCAGACAGGCACGGGAGCACATTGGTGCGGTGCCACCTCGGCAGACACCGGGCTGGGGAGTGAGGTGTGCCTCTCTCCTTCTCAGGTGTCCTGCATCCCCGTCTCTTGGGGTCCCTTCTGTACTTCACAAGGAAGGCCCTGGGCGACTTGAGGTTTCAGATGAGCCCGTCATCTTTGTATTGGCTCTGTAGCTGCTCAGCAGAATGTGACTTTTTCATTCATACTAAATAAACAGGTACTTTTTCTTTCTTTCCTTTCAGGCTGAACAAGCTACAAACACTTGTGAATGTCATGTTTGTAAACAAGAAGCTTCTGGACTGACAGCAGCAGCTATGACAGCTGGCGCCCTTCCCCCGGGCCATCAGTTCATGAGTCCAGAGAAGCCCACACACCCTGCTCTGCATCTTTACCCCCACATCCACGGACACGTGCCTTTGCATGCAGTCCCACACCTGCCCCGCCCTCTCATCCACCCCACCTTGTATACAGCGCCCCCCTTCACACACAGTAAGGTAAGTCAGGGCAGAGAAGGCTTGAAGCTCACCCGTCACTAAGGTCTTTACAAGAAGTATGCATGTTTGAACAAACAAAAGTCCTAAATTGTCAACTTGTGTAGGACCGTGTTTACTCCTGCTGGGAGGTCTGCAAATGTCTCTTTTTACCGTAATCTCGTAAGCTCTCAGAATTTGGAACTTTACAGTTGTAAGAGCAATCACAGAGCCGTGGTGTATTCCTTCAGAATTAACTAGAATGTTAGAGTTTCCAGGTGACGTTGGTATAATGGGTTGTATTTGGGGGCCTCCACAGGCAGCTCTTCTACTCACCAGACACAGTGCGGTTCTTTGCTCGTGGCCCCCTGGGCCCTGGCTCTTCTTCCTAATGTTGTATGGGTAAAATACTGAGTATGCGCAAGTCCTCCGACACTAGCGGGGCCTGGGCCTCTCCAGCGTCTGAAGTGACTGTGCCCTCTACGCGCAAAAATGAAGGACTTGTCGAAACGCAGACTTAAAGGAGGAATCCTGGGTGCGCTCCGAGAGGAAGTCCCAGCGCCAGGCAGTTGTTGAGGGGTGGCTGGCGGGCACACGGACAAGGGCCTCCCAGAGACCAGCTGGGCTGCGAGCTTGGTGAGAAAAGGAGTGGGCACCAAGAAGAGGCTCGATGTTCATGTATTTCTTCTCCGAGAACACCGTGCTTCTATCTGAGTAGCTTAGGCTTTGCAGAGAAGTTTTCAGGCTGGTTTCATTCTTTATCCCTTAGGTAGCTTTGCCTCCTTAGCTATTTTGAACTTACTTTTATTGAGTCTTCTAAATTCTGATTTTTGGTTTCCTTATCAGTTAGTCTGGTTCAAGATAGTTTTAATCAAAAATAAAATTTTCTACAGACTACTAATTTATGATTTAAAACAATGATTCTTAACTGGGAGAAGGGAGCAGAACATAGGGTAGAAGGTGCTTTTTCAAACTGCACGCACGTCCCTCTCCCCCAGAAAAGGGCATCTGCTGTGAAGTGCTGTGGGGGGGGGGGGGGTCTATCAGTGGGCTTTGTTTTCTGGGGGAGGGGCATGGGTAGGAAAGTGATAAACACTGATTTAGAATAAAGTAGAATCAACTTGTTATGTTTTGTTGAGATAAGTACTTGGTAACGACCCAGATTTATGCTTTAATTTTGTTAGATTGGGTATCTCTCAGTTTGAACATTTAATGATGGCTTTATTAATAAGATGATTTTAAATAGCATATTCAGGTGTATATTCAAAGCCAGCTTGTTTTCATAGTCTGCCTAGTCTACACAGCCTCTTTCCCTCTGGGTGAATGTATGAAGGGGAGAAGCTATCCAGTCTGTTGTTACCTGAATAGAACTGCTTTCTAGTCCCTAGTAACTACCCCTAGAAAAGAGTACAGTGAAGCTGACTATTCCCCAGAGGCTATTGGGACACTCCTGTGAAAACCTGTTTCTCCGCCTTACTTTTGGCCTTTTCAAAGAACATTATAGGTAGTCCCTAAAATGGTAAAGGGGGGGGCATCATCTGTATATAAGATCTATTTGTCTAATACCTTTTAAATTTTAATCCATTAGATAGATGTGATGAAGGATTCCTAGGTAGAAGGGAAAAGGCAAATACAGAGGATGAGCTATTAAGCTTTATTTCAGTCACTGTGCTATTCATGTCAAGACTGTCCACTGATGGATTTAAAATACTTAGCTGGATGCCATGTTATTTAGAAAAATGAGATGCATTTGACAAAGTACTCCATTTGTATCTGATATAAAAATGTAACAAGCTAGCATTGTCACTTACCAGGTCTTCCAAAATTAGTTTGTATTACTTGAGTCGGTTTGACTTCGTTGAGTACTGTGAATACATGGGTAGCTAATACACAGTGTGTTCACAGCCCCGTGGGAGTAGGTAAAGCCCCCTTCTAGACAACGCACAGACTTATCCTCCTCCGTTACATCAGAGCCGTCTTGTTCAGAGGGGTGTCCCCGAGTCCCTGGGAGGCAGAGGTGGGCGCTGAATGTGGACAACGCTCTTCTGTTTCCCCCATTTGTGTTCCTGGGCTCTTTAGGGACCTTCGCTCCGGTGAAGTGGCATTCGTCACCAAACCATTAAGACTTTATGTCAGTATAGTTGTAACTCTTTTAATTCATACTCTGGCCATTGTGGGTAAATATTTAGTACCTAAAATGCTTAGGATGAGTAGTATAGAAAGTTTATTCTTTTGAACTTAGAAAAACTTGAAGACTGTTTCTGTTTTCATATGTCTTTGTTCCAGTGATACATTTAAATTCTATGTGCTGAGATTAAAGTTATTTGAAAATTAAAAGCAGTTGCAGGAGAAAAAGACAGTAATGAAATTCTAGACAAAAGTTAAAACTGTATGACAGGAAATTTCATTTGCAAATATTTGTGGATTTCCCAGCCTTCTTTTTGTTACTGATTTCTGCTTTAATTCCCTTGTGGTCTGAGAGCAGACATCGTATGACTTTTACTCTCTAGAATTTGTTAAAGTGTGCTTTATGGCCCAGAAGGTGTCTGTCTTGGTGAGTGTTCCGGATTGTTCTGTGTTCTTGGGGGAAGTAGCCCTCTGTGTCATCATGCACTGCCCTTCTGTATCCCCGATAACCTTCCTCGCCCTGAGGTCTGACCTGTCTGAAAACACGGCTACTCCAGCCTTTCATTAGCGTTAGCAGGGATCTCTTTACTTTTAACTTGAAGGGGTCTTTATACTTCCAGTAGGTTTCTTGCAGACACACATAGATGGGTCTTGTTTTCTGATATACTCTGAATACAGTTTCTGTATTTTCATTGGTGTATTTAGACTGGCCGCATTTAAAGTGATTTTTGATGGTTTGGGTTAATAGTAGCCATTTTCCTATTCTCTATTCATTACCAGAGGCTTCTTTTTTGTGCCTTCTCCACTTTTAATTTTCTGATTTTATTTTACTTCCTTTCTTTAGCATATTGATGATACATTTTTTTTTTTTAAATTTGGCAGTTGTATTAGAATAGACATTTTACCTGATCTAAGTCCCTCTTCAAATAACCACTCTATAGGGGTGCCTGGGTGGCTCAGTCCATTGAGTGTCCAACTTTGGCTCAGGTCATGATCTCATGGTTCGTGGGTTCAAGCCCCTTGTCGGGTTCTGTGCTCATAGCTAGCTCAGAACCTAGAGCCTGCTTCGGATTCTGTGCCTCCCTCTCTCTCTGACCCTTCTCTGCTCACACTGCCTCTCTCTCTCTCTCTCTCTCTCTCAGAAATAAATAAAACATAAAAAAAAAATAATCACCACTATACTTCATGTTAGTATAGGCACCTTGTCACAGAATATTCCCTGTCCTTCTCTCTCATCCCTTGTGACAGCGCTATATTATTTTCACTTATCTGTTTATTAATCACCCAGTGCATTGTTACTGCTAATGCTTTAAACAAAGTTATCTTTTAGCTCAACGAACAATAAGAAAATAAGTTTATTTTATTTATATTTATTTTTTCCCATTGCCCTTCCTTTCTTTATGTAGATCCAGGTTTCTGACCTGTATCATTTTCCTGCTGCCTGAAGAAAATCTTTTAACGTTCCTTACAGGGCAGGTCTGCTGGCTGTCAGTTCCCTCAGTTTTTGTTTGTCAGAGGAGGTCTTTATTTCTCCTTTACTTTTGAAGGATAATTTTGCTGGATACAGAATTCTAGGTTGGCCGGATTTTTTTCTTTTAACACTTTAAGCAGATTTCACTCTACTCTTATCTTGTTTGCATGATTTCTGACGAGATGTCCTCTGTAATTCTCTTCCTTGTTCTTAGAGGTACAGGGATCCCGCCACTCTCCTCTCCTCTCCTCCTCGCCTCCTCTTTCCTTACTTTCTCCACTCCTTCCCTCTCCCTCCCCAAGCTGCTTTCAAAATTTTCTTTTTGTCTTTGGCTTCCTCCAGTTTGAATATGAAATGCCTAGGTGTAGATTTGGGGGTGTTTCTTTCTGTTTGCTGTTCTCTAAGTGTCCTGAATCTGTGGCTCAGTGTCTCTCATTAATTTTGGAGAGTTCTCAGCCATTATTCTTTCAAGTATATTTTCTGTCTTTTATCTGTCTACTCTTTCTGCTATTCCAGTTCCTGTTTGTTATATCTTTCGAAATTGTCACACACTTCTTGGATGTTTTGCTGTTTTTGGTTGGTGGTGGCAGTGGTTTTTTGGTTTGGGTTTTTTTAATTCTTGTTTCTCTTTGCATTTCAGTTTGAGAAGTTTCTGTTGTCAGATCTGGAAGCTTGCTGAGTCTTTACTTGGCCGCGTCCCATCCACTGATGATCGGTTCATCACAAGCGTTCTTCATTTCTCATATGGAGCTTTTACGTCTAGCTTATTTTCTTCTTCCTTACAATTTCCTCACTGCTCACGTTACCGATTTGTTCTCACACGTTGTGTGCTTTTTCCTCTGCAGCCCTCGCCACGTTAGTCATTTTAAACCCCTATCTGATGATGCCCCGCCCTTTCATCCTCGTGGCTCTCGTCTGCCCCGGCCTCTGTCTGTCCCGAGAGCCCCTTTTGCATCAGCCTTCCAGTTACGTGACTCTCTGGTGTGTCTAACGTGCTGCTTCAGTTTTGACGTTTTAATTCCATCTGTAATTCTTATTTGTAAGCTTTCATTAATTTATTTTTAAGATACGTTAGCAACTTTTGTGTTCGCTTGTTCCTTGATCATGTTTTCTTTCATCTTTTCTTTCTTTAAGCATTTTACACACGGTTCTGTGTTTGAATGAAACCTTGAGGATCTAAATCTGGGTGTTTTGCTGCTCTCGTGCATGTATTGTTTCCTGATACGTATGGTGATTTTTTTTATGGGGTCATGTTTTATTCAACTTACTCTGTGAGAACAGCAAGGCCCTAAGTAGGGGAAGAGGGACCAGTGTGGTGCTGACCCACCTGGGACCCTCGAACTCTTCCCGACAGTCTCCAGCTCTCCTGCCTCCCGCGGGACCATGGGTCTGTCTCCCATCACTGTGATGACGGTGCATGTGCCCTCAGGGAAGCCATCTCGCCCCCACACCTCCACCTCGCCCTGTTGTTCGCACCACGTTCTGGTCAGTTCCGTGTAAGAGTCCCCCGGCTTTCTCTTTGGCTCAGCACCTTGTTACAAAGGTGTTTGGTGCCGTTTTCCTGGGAGCTAGAGTGTCATGTCCCCCTTACTGGACACAACGTGAGCGGAGGGACCACACAGCCTCCCACAGAGAAGGGCATCTGTGAGCCGGCACGCTGGCCCCCTGTTCCCGCCGGCTGGCCCTCGTGGCCAGGGCGCCGTGACTACCGGGCTAGGCTCAGAAGAAGCCCAAGGCTTCCAGCTCTGAATGCTGCGCAGTTTCCATCTGGAAACAGAGTTCTGAAACCATCATTGCACTGGGAAGGGGCCTAGTAATGAAGATAGAGCCAAGTCTTGAACTCTCACCGGGAGCGTGAGAAATAGTTAAAAATGGTCACCACATCCCAGCCCTCAGTGAGTTCAGTATGAGTGGAGCCTGGCAAGGGGGCTCCCGTGTGGCTCTGGGCCATGTGCATCTGTCTCCTCCCTCACTGGGTGACTTCAGCACAACCACTGCAAAGCTGATGAAACCAGGTATGGGGCAGGTCTAAGGTCAGATTGGAATTCGAGGGAGAAAAAAGCCATCTGGAAACTAGGGACAGAAACAGATCGCCATCAGGGGTCCTACAGTGACTTTTGATCCGTATTTTGCTTCAGAGCCGCTGGCCGGCCATGCTCAGCAGCCTTGCTGGCGGTATCTGGGGTGGAGATGGGAGCGTGTAATACGGGCTGGGCCTCCGGGCTCCTGCAGGGACTCGCCGGGGTTTCGAAGGCATCTGTTACGTGTGTTTGTCAGAGCTCTCAATTAAAGCAAAAATTTTACTTTCCTGTGACTCAGTTTTGCATCATAGTGGGGACCAGTTCAAAACTTCTGTTAATTGAAGGCGTGTGGATTTGTACAGAGAGTGAAACAAATCCGTGTTCTGCTTCGACAGCAGTACCCACATGCTGAGAGACGAACTTTATGCTTGAGTCACTGGTGCACTTGTGCGGGCATGGCCCACGGTTGGTCTAGTGGACAGAAGCCTGTTTTTCCCTGAAGGAAACGCACGCCTGCGGAGGCTTGGCCGTCCTGTGGGAGCGCGTTCACGGACGCTGGACCTCCCGTTCCGAGTAAACAGGCTTCTGAAGAGTGTAGATTGAATCCAACTTAGGTTTGCAGTTCTTTCAGTTTCACAACTGAGTTCCTGTATCCCTCTAAGCTGCGCTCTGCGCAGCCCGCATTGAGCATCCAGTATGTGCCAGGCCTGTGCTACATGCTAGCAGAACAGAAGCGGGGCGGCGGTCCCTGGTTTTCGGGATCTCATAACCTAAAGACAAAGACATAATCCAGTCCAAACCTCAGCGTGCCATGGAGCACCTCACAGGACAGGTCAGAGGGACCGTCGCCCTGCAGAGGGAGGGCTGCCGGTGAGCCTCTGGGCTGGTTCTGCAGAGGAGGTGACGCTGGCTGAGCACAAGCTCTCTGGACATACGCGGGCGGCATGTGAGGCTCTCAGCCAGGCTCCCTCGAGGGGAAATCCGTGAGCTCGCAGCCATGGATCAGGAGGGTCTCGGGAAGTAGCGAGTAGTTTCCGGGCCCGTATGTGCCGCGGCCGTGCAGAGCTGCCCTCCCAGCCAGCCCGGCGGCGCCTTCTCAGCCAGCTGGCTTCCGCTGTCGGGGCTCTGCCCTGTAGCAGAAGGTCTTCAGGACTGAGAAGCCTCCTTCCCGTCGATTCCTTCTCATCAGAGCAGCTCATAGTTTGTCACTCCTTTGTGGAGATGGGTCTGTAGAAGTACAGCTTTCTTGGTTTCCTCACCCTTTGCCTGTGGGGCTCCCCTGACAGAGCAGCTAGATTAGGCCTCCAGCCCTGTTTCGTACCATTTGATAGCCCGAGTGTCCAGTCCATTCTCGCCCTGCACCTCCACTTCCCTGAGCACGTTCAAGGCCAGCTAGTGTGCTGAGCCACCTGAACGGAGTGACCCCCACTTCCTCTCGGCACCCAGGATGGGCGACGTGGCGGGGGGCAGGGCAGCGTTGCTCTCTAAGGACCAGTCTCACGGACTGGGGACAGTTCACCTCAGCCATCTGTGTGCTGCACACTGACACCCACTGTCCAATTTAATTCTTAACCACAGCCCTCGGGGGTAGGTGTTTCCAAATTACAGATGAGGAAACTAAAGCACAAAAAGATTGAGTAATTTGCCTGAGGTCACACAGCTAGTAAAAGGGAGAGCTGGCGTCCAGACCCAGTCCAGACCCATCGGGCTGAGCTGTGTCACTGACCACCGCCTCCGGGAACTGTGGTCTCCGGCTCCTGCTCCCAGAGCTGCAGCGAATGTCCTGATGGCGGCCCGGGAAGCCCCCCTCTCCGTCTCCACTGCCACTGCCGCCTCCTCTCTTGAACCCTGACTGCTTCCTGCGGTGCCCTCTCCCCTTCCAGGCAGAGGCCAGGCAGACATGTCTCCGCTTTGGCTCCTGCAGCCTGTCTGGCTGTGGGGCAGTTGTCCGTGGATGTGGACTGTCCCCGTGCCGTGCCCCTTCCCTCCTAACCTCTGCCCGAGTCAGGCCCTGAGGGCTTTGCCCAGCCTCCTGGGGAGGGACTGCTGTGTGCTGGCATCCACATGGTGCAGGACCCGTCTGAGGGAGGGCAGATGTTAAACCCGCAGATGACAAGGGAGTCTTGAGTCGTAGCTGTGGTAAGCACTAAGCGGGAAAACTGGATTTTAGGAGTGTTACATGGGAAGGCCCACCTAGGTCTTGGGTGCTGGGTGGCGAGTTCTTTGAGGAAAGGATGTTTAGGCTGAGGCCTGAGGATGAATGGAAGTCAGTGAGGTTGTGAGCTGAGGTTAGGATGTTCTAGAACCTGGATGCAGCATAGGCAAAGTTCAGGGTCAAGGAGGAGCTTGGATTTGAGGACCAAGGGAAGGCCTGTGTGTCGGGGACTTGGTAAGCAGGAGGGACAGGGATACCCCAGGCTCTGTTACAGACTTCCGGTTTTATCTTAAGAGCAGTGGGGAGACATTGGCGCATCCCCAGCAGGGAGTGCCTTGCTCTCAGAAGCTCACTGTGGCTGTCGGGAGGGAAAGCACTGGAAAGAGGCTGGGTGGGAGATGCAGGGGCTGCCTCTGCACAGGAGGAGGAGGGTGGTGGGGGGAGCGAAGGAAGCAGTCAGCCACTAGTAGCTCGATAAATGCGTGCACCCAGCCACACGCCCTCTGCGCCCCGGCAGGGCCTGGGGGTGCCTCCGGGCTCACATGAAATCCAGTTCCTCAGATGTGCCTGCCCTTCGCCCAGGTGTGAGCCAGTAGTTTAAGACTTTCACCATTTTTCATTAGCGATTCCAAAGTTGGCTTTTTAGCAGTGACCCGGAAATGTCAGGTGAGGCTGAGCCCCAGGAGCAGTGCGTACGCGAGTGAGCCCCGCGGAGACTGTGCCAGGGGAGGGGCGCGGTACGCTGCTGAGCCATCTCAGGTCTATTTGGTAGATTCCCGGAGGCATCAGTTGCTTTTAAAATCTGTGCCTGGTTCACACGTGACCGATCGTGCACGGCGTGACAGCAACGAGTGAGCACTCTGCGACCAGCGTTGAGCCCAGACGCCTGCCCACGGCGAGCGCGTCCCCACAGGGCTTTCGGTCATGGTTTGTCTGCTTGCAGTGTGACTACGCAGGTAAACAGAGTATTAATTTTGATATGTGATTAGAACATTTTTTTTTGTAGGCTTTACCGCCAGCACCTGTTCAGAATCACACAAATAAGCATCAGGTATTCAATGCATCTCTTCAAGACCATATTTATCCAAGCTGTTTTGGGAATACTCCAGAGTGGAATAGTTCTAAATTTATAAGTCTTTGGGGATCAGAAGTGATGAATGATAAGAACTGGAATCCTGGCACTTTCTTGCCAGATACAATTTCTGGTAAGGAACTTGTTAAAACTTTCTTAAAGGTTTAAAGTGGCCTGAGCTGGGTGGATCGCCGTCTGTTGCCTCGGTCCCCCAGTAGAAGCCCTGGGCTAGTCGGGCCCCGCCTCTGTTGCTAGTGGGAGGCCCCTCGGCCCCGTCCCGCTGCAGCCACCCACGCCTGCCGCCAGCCACGCCCTGGCACCGGGCCTCTGCCCCCCAGCACTGCCCAGTGTCTCGTCTCCAGGCCTCCGTGTTGGGCCCCCGGTTCCCCGGCAGTGGTGGCAAGGGCCTTGCAGCGAGCCACCGCCAACTTGGACGCCGTGACTCGTGTTCCTGTTCTCTGTTTCTGTGTTGATACTGACCCTCCCACGAGCTCCTTCCTCCCAGCGCTTGGCTGCCGAGCTGCAGCTGTGACTCCAGTCATAGGGAAAGGCGCACCGGGAGAGGGGCCGGCTGCGCCCGCGTCTGTCTTCACGTGCTTAGAGCCCCTGGTGCCCGACACCCGGCCCTGCACGTGCTCCCACAAGCAAGCTAGACTTGACATTTGTGCTTGGGAAGGGTTTCTAGCTGTGTGACCTTGGGCAAGTTGCTTAGCCTCTCTGAGCCTCAGTTTCTCTATCTTTAGGGTGGGAATAATAGTACCAAGCTCAGAACCTAGCTTTAAGACATAAGTAAAATCACTTTTGGAAAGCACCTAGCACAGGAATTGGCACATAGTAGGTGCTCAATACATTTTTTCCTAGATAAAAGCTCGTTGCCTAGCATCACCCCGTGTGACCCGAGCTTCTGTAGCGGCCCCAGTGTTAGGAGTTGTGTCAGCAGATGTCCCGTAGGTGTCGGCTACATATTTCTTAGGAGACTTAACTCTCCCATTCTTCTCCGAAGGGGGTGACATGCTAGGGCCAGCACTGTCCGAACCCAGACCCGAAGCCCTCCCGCCTCCGCCCAGCGACGAGGCGCCTGCCGTGTCGGAGAGCAAGGAGAAAAAAAGTGCCGCCAAACAGAAGTGCTTGTACAATTTCCAAGACGCCTTCCTGGAGGCGAACAAAGTCGTGATGGCCACTTCGTCCGCCACCTCCTCCGTGTCCTGCACCGCCACCACCGTGCAGTCAAGCAACAGCCAGTTCAAAGTGTCATCCAAGAGGCCTCCCTCCCTCGGTAAGGCCCGCCCAGCAACTTTGTAATTGCCTTTTCCTTGGTGAGGCCAGAGGCCCAGGGTGCGGCGGTTGCACCTGAAAGTGCCCAAAGTGCTCGCTCAGGCAGGGCACTTCCCTGCAAGTCTGATTTGAATGTTGCTGCCCTCCCCCACCTTCCTCCTGGCCGTGCTGCGCCTTGCCTTTCTTCTCTGTACTTTTGTGAGAGGGAGGGGTCACTGCTTTCTGAGCATGAGGAGGAATTTGTCCTCTGAAAGCAGAAGGCTTGTGGAGAGGGAGCTGATGGGGCTGCGGGCCAGGCCGCGGTGTGAGCACAAGCAGAGGGGAGCTGGACGCAGAGCTCAGAGACACGTAGGAGCGGCTCACAGGGCCCTCGCTAGCATCAGAAAGAATAGGGGGCTAGATTATACCATGTACAGTCAAGAATCTTCCGCGTGTTCAGAAAAGGGAGGGGGTGAGGTAGCTCTTCAACGGATGCTCGTCGCTGCTCCGTGGTAGACACGACAGACAGCCACCGTGCAACCTGCATGATGACCGTCGGTCCACGTGAACACCCTTGGTGGTCGTTACGAACAGTGGATGTCGCTTGGGGAATGTCGAATCCCCACCGTCTGGGAGCAGCCCCCACGGGTGACTGGTAGATCACCAAGGGAAGGTCAGGTGCCCCTTGCCAGAAGAATCTGGCAGACCACCCCCCTGCACACTGGTCGGAGAGGACCTCACGGTCAGGGCACGGACCGATGCTAGGGGCCCCTTGTGGAGTCACACGGGAAGGATCCAACATGCCCTTTGCAGGAGTCCTGCCTGGGGTATGTCCGCTAACTCTGACGTGACACCGGAAGCCCATACTGCTGGGCGCTCAGAAAATGTCAGTGTGGCAAAAGGAGGAAAGTTTGGAAGAGGCTGGGTTGGGAGAAAGCTACAGAGGCTGGTGGCAGGCACGGGAGACAGAATGAGAAGGTCATGGGGACAGTGCGTCTCTGTCGTCTCATGGTGAGGTGTCGTGTCCTCTGTGGCTAATGCTGTAGTGTTTAGGGTACACGCAGCCTCCACGTGTGAAACCAAAATGTGTGGCTCAACACCCAGCATGTGTGACAGCACGCTCGGTGGGACACCATGTGAGGGCACGTGGGTCTTCATACTGTGCCTTCACGGTCGCCACGGAGCTTTGAACACCTTCACACGAAGAGGTTGAGGAAAGGTTTCGCGAAGAGAAACTAACTCAGGGCAGTGTCGTCGGTGACCCTTCTGCGTCTCCACACGCAGGCGAGGTGTTCCACGGCATCAACAAGGAGGACCACAGACACGCGGTGCCGGCTGCCCCGAGGAACAGCCCCACGGGCTTGGCGCCGCTTCCCGCCCTCGCCCCCACTGCCCTCGCCCCGGCCTCCTCGCCTCACCTCGCGAGCCTCGCGGCCCCGTCCTTCCCCAGCACTGCGGCCACGTCCCCTGGGTTTGTGGACACGCGCAAGAGCTTCTGTCCCGCTCCCGGCGCCCCCCCACCCCCCACCACAGACGGCTCCGTCAGCGCCCCCCCCAGCGTCTGCAGGTAAGCCCGGGGCCCGCTCTGGCGATCTCCCCAGGGAAGGAGGGACAGGGGCGTGCCCCGCAGAGGCCGTGGGTTGAGGGGAGGACACTGGTCCCACCTGCAGTCCTCAGGGCTGGGGCCGTCGGGGATCGTGCACAGACCACCATCTAGCCACTGGCTGCTTCACAGGGGAGATGGGTCGGGCGGGCCTGAGTGTTTTTTAAGTTGTTAGACATTGAGTGAAGAATAATACAAACAACAGCTTTTTTTAAAAAAAATTTTAATGCCTATTTTTGAGAGAGAGAGAGACAGCGTGAGCAGGGGAGGGGCAGAGAGAGAGGGAGACACAGACTCTGAAGCAGCTCCAGGCTCCGAGCTGTCAGCACAGAGCCCGACATGGGGCTCGAACCCACGAACCGTGAGATCATGACCTGAGCCGAAGTCAGACACTAAACCAGCTGAGCCCCTCAGGCGCCCCAAACAACAGCTTTTTTAAAAAAACATGATTTTGGAACACCCAGGTGGCTCATTCAGTTGAGCATCTGACTCTTGATCTCAGTTCAGGTCTTGATCTCAGGGCCATGAGTGCAAGCCCCAGGTTGGGCTCTGTGCTGGGCATGGAGTCTACTTAAAAACAGAAAAGATGATTTTAGTTGTGTTTGAATTTGCCTGTTGAACCGTCCCCGCACAGCCCCACCCCCGCCCCAGCAAGCAGCGGAGAGAGGGACTGAGCGCCCTCCAAGCCCAGGCCCCTGCCCGCACCGCCTTTCCTGTGTGGCTCCTGGTGTCCGGGCCGCCACGCACCACCCCCTGCGCCCTGCTCCCTGTTGGGGTGGCGGCTGGTAACAGCCTGTGTGTGGTTTCGCAGCGACCCCGAGTGCGAGGGGCACCGCTGCGAGAACGGCGTGTACGACCCGCAGCAGGACGATGGGGACGAGAGTGCCGACGAGGACAGCTGCTCCGAGCACAGCTCCAGCACCTCCACCTCCACCAACCAGAAGGAGGGCAAGTACTGTGACTGCTGCTACTGCGAGTTCTTCGGGCACGGCGGGGTAAGTGCCGCGGAGGCGAGGACGGCTCGCCCTCTAGCTTGTGCTCGCCCTGAGGAGGCGATGAAGACGCCGGAGCTCTGTGTGCGGGTTACTGCGTTTTTGCATGTTTGTGATTTTAAAACAATTGATGAGCTCGAGGCCTCCTGAACAGCCGGCCGTGGAGCCGTTGGGCCCCGACGGTGCACAGCCGTGCGGTGGGTGCTCGCTGTGCGCGGTGTGCACGTGGGATGCCTGTTGCCGGAACCCAGGGGGTGTTGATGCACATACACACTTACGCCTCCTTCCAGAACGGTCTGTCTCTACGAGCAGATGCCAGCCGTGGTGCCTCCGGGGGAGGCTGGGAGGAAAAGCAGCGGCTGGTGTTTTGCTCTTTTTCTCCTCGTGTTCTGTCTGCGTTTGCTCAGCAGGCACACGTGTGTTTACTGTTAGGAAGCAATTCTGGCAGTGGGGTGGAGGGCGATTTTCTGTTTGCCTTTGGACGCTAAACAAACCTACAAATGGATGAAGAGATTGTATAAACACATTTATTGACTTGAAAAGATAATCACTGTATCCTACAGGAAGTACATTAATCTGTATATGTGGGTTTTTTTCCTTTTTTGGCTTAAAAATATGGGTCCGTGTACATAGTTGGTCCCGCTTTTCCGTATCTTTCAAGAATGTGTGAAGGTTGATGTGTCCGTGCCAGGACTTCTCTTGGGGTAACTCTGTGGGAGCTTTTCTGTTTTGCTGCCGCTTACCTTATTTTTCACAGTGAACATTTATTACCTGACAAATAAAAAGTTCATTTTTAGGGATATGTTCTGGAATTGGCAGTATTCAGAATGCTTAAAACGTGAAGCTTAATTGAGTTACATTCTCATTTTATCGCCTTAGCCTCCGGCTGCACCAACAAGTAGAAATTATGCAGAAATGAGGGAGAAGCTTCGTTTGCGGCTGACCAAGAGGAAGGAGGAGCAGCCTAAGAAAGCGGACCAGCTCTCCGAGAGGGAGAGTGTGGTCGACCATCGAAGGGTGGAGGACCTGCTGCAGTTCATCAACAGCTCCGAGACCAAGCCGGTGAGCAGCACCCGGGCCGCCAAGCGCGCCAGGCACAAGCAGAGAAAGGTGAGCACGCCGCACAGCGCTGCCCTGGGGTGAGGGTGGGGCGGGCCTCAGGGCCCCTGATGGTCTGTGTGTCTCTGGCCGGGGCTGGAGCCGGGCAGACACCCCATGTGTATTTTCAGGACACGGCTTCGCCCTTTCTGTCATGGTTTTTTTTCGTTGTTGTTGTTCTTGTTGTTTTTTTATGGCTTTATTTTATTTTGAGAGACAGAGAGCAAACAAGGGAGGGGCAGAGAGAGAGGGAGACACAGAACCTGAAGCAGCTCCAGGCTCGGAGCTGTCAGCACAGAGCCCGACGTGGGGCTCGAACCGACGAACCTGAGATCATGACCTGAGCTGAAGTCGGACGCTTAACCGACTGAGCCTCCCAGGCGCCCCTGTCATGAGTTTGTTAATGGATCTAAAAGAAGCCTTTGGATCTCCGAGTCCAGTGAGGGCCTTTGTCTTTGGAAGAGCCTTCCTTCCCAGGGAGGTGGAGGAAGGGAGCCCCTGGCTTGGAGTGAAAGGGGGTCGGCAGTGGGCTTTACTTTGCAGGTAAAGTTCCTTCGACACGAGGCAGGGGCAGGCCCTTGGCACAGCGACATCCTTGGGACCTGGTCTGAGTGCTCCTCCCATCCCCCCACTCCTCGTCCCCCAGCTGGCAAAGGACAGTCAGGCAGAGCCATCACAGAAGAGGGCTGGCACGCGCCGTGGGGACCCCAGATGCAAGAGCGGGATGGACCCCCATTGTGGGTAGCCCGGGGCACCTCACCGTGGGCATGGGCTGTCACGAAAGCCGATGTCTGCCACGACTAGATGGGTTGGGCCAGTGGAGGGTGCAGCACGCGGAGGCTGTCGGCCAGCACTTTGTGTTAGTGCTACCAGCGAGGGGACGGCCCGCGCCTGCCCTTCCGTGTGCCTCAGCACCCAGGCCCCTGCCGTGGCCTTCCTGGTCGGAGCCGCCTACAGAGCCAGACCGCAGCAGGCAGATCCGGGCTGTGCAGAGGGAACCGGGAAGGGCCAGGGCTCTGACCGCACGGTGGGCGGCTTCAGGAAGAGGCGACATCCCGCACAGACACAGTGGGAACATTCCCGAGTGCGCCAGAGTGGGCCGCCCAGCAGGAGCCCTGCTGGCGCTGTGGCCCCGTGACCCCGTGGCCCCAGGCGAGGTTGAACCCAGCGGCTCTGAGGAGCAGCCTGCCCTGCGCCCAGGGAGCCCAGGGTCTGCCGAGCCCCGCTGGAGCGGGACGGTGAGACGTGTTCTCCATCAGGAGCGTTCCGTCAGGGCCCACTCAGCCCGTGTGCTCTGTACCCAGCACGCCGGCTTCTAGAGTGGCTCACAGATCGGCTTCGCGTCTGGCTGACGGGCTGGTTGTTGAAGGCACCACGTACCTGGCTGTGAGTTCCTGTAGATTCTGTCTTGTGGCAGATTTACCCCCGACCTGCTGTGGGGGGGTGCTCTACTCCTGGACACTGGCACCCCTGTCCAAAGTAGCACCCACAGGGCCCACTCAGGAGCTGCCTGCCGTCTCCAAGGCTTCTCTTTTAACAGATGGAACAAGGATTTTAAATAAGTTTTATCTGAGTTGTCAAATTAAAAGTTTTTTTAACCTGTTAAATTTTTAACATAACTTTGTATTTTATATTTAAGTTTTTCAAAATGACAAGTAAATTGTCTCTTATAAATATTGCCTACTGAGATGTTGTGAAAAATAATTTAAAACTGGAAGGACGTCTGATGATTGCCAGAGTTTGTTACCGGGGCCCAAGGACGCAGAGCCACGCTTTCCACTCTTCACGGCCTCCGCGTGTTGTCGGGGCAGAAGGAAGGGTTCCCACCGAGGCTCCTGGACCGTGTATCCCCAGCGAAGCACGGTCTTTGCTGGGCATGAAGATTACCGTGGTGCCAAGGGAAGGCAGGAGTTGCCAGCCTCTGTGTGCCGTGTGGCGTGGCGTTTGTTAGCGTGCCGTTGGCCCTGTGACACTGGGGAAAATAGGTTTATCTGCCAGGGTGGGCACTTCTTACGTGTCCTGTTGCTGTGCACGTGAACTCATCGGCCTCGCCTGCTGGGGTGCGTGTGCCCAGCGCTCTGGTGGCACGTGTGTGGCCATTAACTGTTAAATCGCCATGGGATTGATGTTCGGGCCGGTTGTCTCCAGACGTCACGCACCGGCGGGAGGCCGGCCCAGTGCAGGGGCACCGCAGCTGCCTTGACCTGCCGTAAAGAAGTGCCGAGCCACGAGCTCAGAGGCCGAAAGGAATTGTTCGCTAAGTGGCTCCCGCGCCGCCACCACCAGTAAAGTAATAAGTGTACATACATACCTGGGTAGAAAGATTAAATCTCATAATTCCCGAGAGGAAGATAATTTGGGGTGGGCGTGTCTTAAGCTTTGGGTTTATTATATATCCCCTTTTGGAGTTTATGTTCTTACTAAATGAATTGTTTTTAAAGTTGATTATTTTCTGTGCGTCCTCACCTTCAGAACACTTGCTGTTGTCTTACGTTGCCTCTTTTCGCACGGCAGCTGGAGGAGAAGGCGCGCCTGGAGGCGGAGGCCCGGGCCCGGGGCCACCTGCACCTCCGGGAGGAGCAGCGGCAGCAGGAGGAGGAGGAGGAGTTTCAGCGGCTCCAGGAGCTTCAGAAGCTGAGGGCTGTGAAAAAGAAGAAGAAGGAGAGGCCAAGTAAAGACTGTCCCAAGCTGGACATGCTTGCTAGAAACTTCCAGGCAGCGGCAGAGTCTGTACCTAACTCTGAAAACATGCACAACGGCTCACTAGAGCCAATGGAAGAGCCAGAGACCTCACCTCACTCCCCTTCCAGACACGGGGACCACTCAGAGCCCGGGCCGGAGCCGGGGGCCGACGGGGATGCCGCCGAGCCCGTGGACGCCAGAGACTCCAAGCTCCTCCTCCCGAAGGAGGTCAGCGGGAAGCAGCAGGAGCCGCTGTCTTTTCTCCTGGACATAATGCAGCACCACAAGGAGAGCAGCGGCAAGCAGAAGCTCAAGCAGACCAGTAAGGCCAGCGGCGAGCCGGCCAGGAAGCCGGCCGAGCCCCCCCGGGCCTCCGAGAGCCAGCCCAGACCCCGGCCCCAGACAGAGTCGAAGGCAAAAGTCCTGGACCTCACTTCGCTGGCAGAGCAGAAAAGGGAGGAGCGGAAAGTCAACAGCAACAACAATAACAAGAAGCAGCTGAACCACGTCAAGGAGGAAAGGTTGAATCTGGCCCCCCAGGAGCCCGCCTCCCCCAGCGAGCACCCTCAGGACAGCAAGCCGGTGCCTGCAGACTCTCCTCAGCCCAAGGGCAAGAGCAAGAAAAACAGGAAGAAGAAAGGAGACCGAGTCAGCAGCTCAATCGGTAAATACGGTAAATATGGAGCAGAGGGGGGTGTGGCCGGTGCCCCCGTCCAGGGTGCGGGCCTGTCCCTCCTGGCTTTGTGCTGCTTGTGGCTTCGTCACAGCAGTGAGAGACAGCAGCCACTGTTCGCTTTAGCGTGTTTGAAATAATTCTAGATGGACAGAGAATTCCTCTTCCCCGCGGTTCCCAGAATCAGTGCGTTCCCACATTTGCTTTATCTTTCTTTTTCCCTCTTCTGTTGTTCTGAACCAAAGGAGAGTAATTGCAAACATGAAGCTCCTTTATACACTTAAATACCTCACTGTGTATTTCCTCGAAACAAGGATACTGTCTTCCAAAACCACAATAGTTATCAAAATTAAGAGATTAACACTAATACAATACCATGACCTAATTATAGGCCTTACTCCTGAAGGCAGAGCATTGAGTCCGTCCTCTGTGGGGTTTTCATTTCCATTTTTCTCTAATTACAGTAAGGTCATATTTTTAAGAGCTGTTTGTCTCTTTCTTGTGAATTTTCTATTCATATTTTTTTCTCACTTTTTAATTAGGTTTTCGGTCTTCCATTTTTAAGAGTTTTTCATGGGTTACGGATATGAGCCTTTTAACCGTGTTACGTGCTGCAGATGCGTATGTATTCCCAGTGCGCGGGCCGTCTGCAGCCATGTGGAGGTTCTCTCTGTCACTTTTATATAGTCATTTCATTGATTTTCTCTTGCCTCTGGGTTTTAAGTAACTGTCAGAAAGTGTCCCTTTGACACGAAGGTGGAAGCGGAGTGTGCCAGTGCCGTGGAGTATTCGTGTGGTCCACCTTCTTCATGTGGCCCCTGGTAAATTTGGAGTTTGTTCTTGTGTAGCCTGTGAGGCATGGGTCCAGTATTCTCTCTCTTTACATGGTGAGCGCGCTGGCCCAGCACCAGGCATTAAAAACTCGGCCTGGGGCACCTGGGGGCTCAGTCGGTGAAGCGTCCGACTTCGGCTCAGGTTATGATCTCATGGTTCATGGGTTCAGTCCCTTCATCTGGCTCTGTGCTGACAGCTCGGAGCCTGGAGCTGCTTCGGATTCTGTGTCTCCCTCTCTCTGCCCCTCCCCCACTTGTGCTCTGTCTCTGTCTCTAAAATAAACATTAAAAAAAATTCTTTTTTTAAATAAAAAAAAAAAATAATGCATCCTGCCCCAGTGATTCAGGACGTTTCCTTTGTCCCACACTGAATTTCTACTCCAGGACTTCTCTTCCTCTGCTTTGTCACGCGCCGTTCGCTGCGCTGAGCGAGCGAGTTGCCGGCCTGTGTGTGTCTGCGAGGCCTCTCCTCGTAGCTGTTTCCCGGCTGTTGCTTCCCCTGTGCTCCGTGTGCGGGAGCCGTAAACAAAAGCTGTGTTGCTGTCTCTGTTGGAGTTGCATTAAATGTATTCATGGGTTTGGGGAGAATTGGCACCTTTATGATACTGATTGTCCTTCCAGATACAGGAGTGCTTCTCACTCGTTCAGTGCACTTTTAGGAATGCTTTAAATTTTCTCTCCTAGGTTTTCCACATTTCTTATGGAGCTTCTTGCCCACTAAGTGTTTTATCTTCCTTGTTTGTAATGTCACTATGGGACGCGCCACCATGAGGTCTTCCCGCTCTGCGCTTTAGGTTCGTGAGCCACTGAGCACGGGGGCTGTGGCTGCTCCAAATGGAAGGTGTTGTAGTGCAAGCATATGCTGGATTTTGAAAAGCTTGTATGAAAGAAAAGAGTATAGATATAAAATATCACAATGTAATTTTTGTACTGATTCATGTGGAAATGATCATCTTTTGACTCTATTTAATTGAATGGAATATGTATTACTAAACTTAATTTGACCTATTTTTAAGATTTCTGAATGTTGAAGTAGGCTCGGATTCCTGGGATGAAGTCCACTTGCTTGTAGTGTATTGTATTCTTTGATTTAGGGTTTTGTTTGCTATTATTTTAGTTAGCATTTTCATACCAATATTGATAAGAGATATGGGTCTGTAACTTCTTTTTTTCCTACTGCCTATAGTAGCTTTGGCTATTAATATCCTATTTCAAAAAGAAGTGTAAAGAATTCGGGTTTCTCGTTTGTTTTTCATTTTCAGTTTTCTAAAGAATTCGCCCTGCATTTGGGACTATCAAAGCTTTCAGGTTTTGAGAGAAATCTCCTGTGCAGCCCTTTGGGCCTGGTGCTTTTTTGTGGACTAGTTCCTTGATAATTTTGTGTCTTTCCTGAGAATGATAGAAATGGAAATCAGTTTATTTGGTATTTCTGTTACTAATGAGATTAATTTTAGTAAACTATATTTACACAGTAAATTATTTTCTTCAACTAGGTTTTCCAACTTATTTACATAGATGTGGGCAAAGTACCTTTTTGTAAAAAATTTATTTTCAGTGGCTATTTTCCTCATTATTATTTGTGCTTTCTCCGCATTGTGTTTCATTCAGTTAGTTAATAGTTTATCTATTTGGGGGGTACCTGGCTAGTTCAGTCGGTAGAGCATGTGACTCTTGCTCTTAGTCAGGGCCGTTGAATTCAAGGCCCACATTGGGTGTGGAGCCTACTTAAAAAAAAATAGTCTGTTTTGTTATTTTTTTTAACCAGGCTCTTGATTTATTAAATAGGTTTACTGTTCTTTCTAATATCTCATCAATTTCAGCCTTTTATCTTTATTTTCTTCCCGTGCTTTCTTTTATTTCCTTGTTTATTTTCTCACTTTTTGATTTGGGAATTTAGTTCATTTGTTTTCATTCCGCCATTTTTATTGATCAAAGTATTTATAGCACTTCAGATTTTTCTCTGATCATTCCTTTAAATATATCTCATAGTCTGATAATGTTTTCATTGGGTTGTTTTTGTTTTTTTTTTTTACAGAAATTCAGTATTTCTTTGTTTTTATCCTCCATTCATTCGTAGTGTAATAGGGGGCCTTGAGGTTTCTGGTGGGAGAGCAATTTTTTATGTTAATAATTTCTAGGTTTTCTGCATTGTGATCAGAGTATGTTGTTTGTAATATTTCTGCTTTGTGGAATTTACAGATATTTTGTGACCAGCTTTTGTGACTGTCCCATATACACTTGAGAGAAAAGTGTGTTTTTTCTGTTACCTGGTGGAAATGGAGTCTGTGCGCATGAGGGGCCGATGAGCTGCAGTCGGGTTGCCCCTCTGCGTCCTCTGCCTGTGTTTTGTGCTCCGGCCCCGCCCTCTTGTTTATCATGAATGAGCTTCTGTGTTGTATCTCTTGTAGTTTTGCCTTAGAAACGTGGCATTTGTGTTATTTGGTACACATTCCTAACTATGATACCTTCTTCGTGAATTGTGGTTTTTAGTACTAAAAAATGTCCTTTCGTTGTGTTTCTGTGCTTTTGGCTTGAATTCCACTTTATTCAGGATGGTGATCGTTGCCCCTTTTCTCTCGGTCTCCGCTCACCTGGCAGGAGCTCTCAGTGCTAACCCCTTTCTGACTCACCTAGAGCTGCCTCATCCTCCCATTTCAGACAGCCCAAATCTGAGTCTCGCTTTGTGAGCCAAATGGAAAATCTTATCTACAGGCGGGTTTAAGCCCATTCCTGTGTATTGTGATTCCGTGCTTTGTCTCAGTTACCCTGTGTATTTTATGCTTACTGTTTCTTTTTCTATGTGATGTGTTGTGTTAGCTTTTATTTTAAAAAACCATTGGTGTTCGGGAAACTTGGCAGAGTCTTGTCTGAGCGCATCCCTCCGCACTTGCACGTCTAGCGCCCCGTCCTTGGTTTCCTTGCTTACCTTCCACCGCTGGCCCCACGGGAGGCCATCCGACACCCACTTACTGCCGGGGCAGCAGTCTGTGAGCTGATCCCGTTCTTTCCAGTCCGCAGTCCCTTCTCTTCCCGGGTTTCAGCCGCGCTACTTCTGCCGTGCCAGTGTTCGTAGGTCCACAGCTGACTAGTTCCCTGCTTGTGCTGGGCCTCCTGTGGTTTTCCCAGTCCTCTTCTGGTCGGGTGAAGCTTGCCCTTGGGCTCAGGTCCTCAAGTATAGGTCAGGGGCACAGAATTCTCTGAGCTTTGGCAAAGCAAAATGTTTCTTGCAGTCTTAATGATGAACAGACAGCCTGGCTGGATATGAAATACTTGGGTCACACTTTCCACTCTGATTCATACAACTTTTTGTTATGAAAAATATCTTCATGGTGCTGAATCTGGTTATGGTTCCCTTTTTTCCCTTATGCCAAGATGTTCAATACTGATTATTAGTTGCAATCAGAAGAAAAGAGTGTTAGAAACTTGCTTTATTGGAGTACCTGGGCGGCACCTTTGGTTAAGCATTCGGCTCTTGATTTTGACTCAAGTCAGTCTCATGGTTCCTGAGATCAAGCCCCCTAATTGGGCTTTGGGTGCTGGCGGAGAGACTTGGGATTCCCTCTCTCTTCTCTCTCTCTCTGCCCCTCCCCCTGCTTGCGAGTGCACTCTCTTTCTTTCAAATGAAATAAACGTTAAAAAAAAAAAGAAAGAAAGAAATTGCCTTATTAAGACACCTTTTCCAGCAGATGTATCTGTTGTTTGCTTTTGTGGTGTTTGGCTTCTAGAACTGTTAATGGAGGGACAATTGCTTAGAGATTGTTGCTCTCTTAGACTTCACTTCCATTACATCTGTAAACACCCCTGGGGTGCCCGGGTGGCTCAGCTGAGTGTCCCACTCTTGATCCCAGCTCAGGTCTTAATCTCAGGGTCATGAGTTCATGCCCTGTGTTGGGCTCTGCACTGGGCGTGAAGCCTACTTAAAAAAAAGCACCTGCCCCATCTTGCCCTTCCTCGCACATCGGTGTTTCCTCGAACAGGGCCTCCGCGAGCTGAGTCAGCAGCCACACGAGGTCTTCTGGATGTCCAGACAGAGGCCCGGTCGGAGCGGTCTTTGTGCTGGAGAGGGACGGGCTGGGCTGTGGAGGCAAGGCAGCTGCGACTGGCGAGTTGTGCGGGTGGGCGGGGCGGTGAGGGCCAGCCCGGGAGCAGCCGCAGCGGGTGGAGATGGGGGCGCCCCTGACTGTTCGCAGGGGACTTGCCCAGCAAGTAGAAGGGGTGGCGTAGGGGTAAGGGGGGGCGGGAGGATCACTGTCGGAAAAGGAGCAGGCTCGCACAGAGCATGCGGGACACACTGCTTGTTGCCTGTTCTGGGGGGTCAGGTGCCCGAAGGTGCGTGTATGGAGGAGGTAGCTTTATGAATGGGGAACTCAGGAAAGCGGTCTGGGGCAGGGGTGGAGGTTTGGTGGTGTCCAGGTGGGATCCAGGTGGAAGGAGGGATGGGGGAGGTGCGGAGGAGGAAAGCCGAGAGTCGGAAGGCCTGGGTGCTGGCGGAGGTGGGGGCTGTGCTCACGCCGTCCCGGCAGGGAAGCTCTCACTGCCGTTCCTGTGAGCTCACGCTGGGAGGGCGCTCTGCCTGGTGGTAGAGGTCGTCAGCGGCGCTGGCTGCCCACACCGGTTTGTGCTGCAGCGGGCGTGCCCCGGTGACTGGGAAGGTGTGTCTCTGTTTCTTAAAGATTACACAAAACTATCCCACGCCAAAGTCTGCAGGCAAGTGGACCCTCTGCACCTTCTCTGATGGGGCTGGCTGTCGTGCCTGCGCTGCCAGTCCTCGCACGAGGCTCAGACAGGGCCCAGGAGGTGGCCGGCATCCCACAGGTACCAGACGGGGCGGGCAGAGCAGAAGCAAGAGTTTTCTGCAATGCTCAAGCTTGCTGAGATTCTAGGAGATGGAATAATCCGAATCGTTGGTCTCCTTGCTATCCTGTTTTCAAATGGGGGGATTTAACTGCACCGTGAAATACAGCCTTGCTTTTTTATTGGAACAGCCTGAAAAGTTTTTGATGACGTCTCTGAGATGATGTGTGTATAAACCGAATGCCAGGGAGCCATCTTCCCATAGAGGCTGATGCCTGGGACCAGGGTACAGTTGTGTCCTCTTACCGTGAGGGGCTCTTGCGAGGGACAGCGTTCTTCTCCCCTTCGAGCTCCCTCTGGCCTCACTGGTGCGCCTCGGCCCCCCCACCGCCCTCAGGGACCGAGGGCAGCCTCTGGGCTCACAAGCACTTATGTCTCTGAGAATCTTTTGAAGAGCTGTCCCATCACGGAGACTCGCCAGTTAAAGATGGTCCCGTGGGGATCAGGTACCAGCAAGCGGGCCTCTTCCGGTGGGACCTGAAGCCACAGTTGCTTTGCTCGGCAAACGTGAGTCCCGTGATGTCCAGGCTGGACCTGAGTGTTCACAAGCACACGAGAGGCCTCTGCTTTTGGCTGTTTGTGAAATCTCACGTTAGAGAAAATTTTCAGTTTGCGAAGCTGTTAAAATTGAGTCGAGTAAAGCCACATGATTTCTTCCCTTGTAATCTGACTTGCCTTGTTTCTTTCGTTTTACAGATGATGTCTTTCTGCCTAAAGATATTGACCTAGACAGCGTGGACATGGACGAGACGGAGAGGGAGGTGGAGTATTTCAAAAGGTAAACGTTGGGGCTTGTGTGTGGCGTAGTGACGGGTTGGTGGCTGCCGTACATGACCCCCCGTAGCTGTGCCGGTTGCGCTGGACACAAGTTCTGCCATCCTGCCAAGGCGCGTGGCTCCTCAGTAGCACTCCAGCCTGTGACCGCCTGCCACACGTGTCCCCCCAGAGCCCTGGGACCCACACTGGCCTCCTCACCCCCCCCAAGCCAGGCACTCCCCCCCCCCCCCCGCAAGCCCCGTGTGACGACTGGTTTAGGACAGTGGTTCTGACGTGCTCCAGACCAACAGCACCAGCTGGGCACGTGGGGTTCTGCCCGCACCCGCGGATCTGACGCTGGGGAGGGACCCGACGTCTTTATGACGACAAGCGTCCCTGCCAACCCGCGTGTGCTGATACCAGAACATTCTTTAGGAGAAAAGTGACATTTTAGATGTTTTCCCAGTTTTCCTGACAAGCATCAGACTTTATTAACTGTGTTCAATAGTATTTTATCTACCTTGTAAATTATGGCAAATTTTATTTTAAAGCTCCTTGTTCCTTCTTTGTTAGTACTTCAGTCTCTTCATGTCAGATAAACACACACACACAAACACACGGAGCAGCGTCTTTGCTCTGAATGCTAACTGTTTAGGGTAGAATAGAAATCTAGGGGCGCCTGGGTGGCTTAGTCGGTTAAGCGTCCGACTTTCGCTCAGGTCATGATCTCGCGGTTCGTGGGTTCGAGCCCCGTGTCGGGCTCTGTGCTGACTGCCAGCTCAGAGCCTGGAGCCTGTTTCAGAGTCTGTCGCTCCCTCTCTCTCTGACCCTTCCTTGCTCATGCTGTCTCTCTCTCTCTCCTAGAAATAAATAAAACATTTAAAAAAAAAATCTAAATATTTCTGGAAATTATATAATTTATGCGTGTGTGTATGTGTATCTCAGTAGGTGGAATAAAGCATTTGCTCAAGTTGGACATATGTTCATAACAAACACTTAAGTAGGACAGACGGGCACACCCTTAACATAATAAAAGCTATCCATAAAGTACAACAAGTGCCATGGTTAGTGAAACATTAAAAACTGCCCCTTGAGATTAAAAAATAGGAGAGAAGGATAAAGATGTCCATCGTTACAGCTTCTGTTTGTGAAGGCGTAAGAAGAAACAAAAAGGGATAAGAATCGGAAGAAATGGGATTGTTGTTCTCAAGTGATACAAATGTGTTTGTACAAAGTTCAAAAGGACCTATAGGTAAATCACTTGCATTATTAAGAGAGTTTCCCATGAAGCTAAATTCTGGGGAGCAGGGGATGGAAAAGGGACTTTTCTTGGGTAAAGGCAGGACTTTGGAGGGGAAATTTTCCCAAGGTAGGTCTGTTGGGGCTCACGTATTTTAAAATCATCCATGAGCTTATAGGGGCGCCTAGGTGGCTTAGTCGGTTAAGCGTCCGACTTTCGCTTAGGTCATGATCTCGTGGTTCGTGGGTTCGAGCCCCACGTCGGGCTCTGTGCTGACTGCCAGCTCAGAGCTTGGAGCCTGTTTCAGATTCTGTGACTCCCTCTCTCTCTGACCCTCCCCTGCTCACGCTGTCTCTCTCTCCTAGAAATAAATAAAACATTAAAAAAAAAAAAATTTTTTTTTAAATCATCCATGAGCTTATAAACAAAGATTAGCAGACACCCAAGACTTGGTGAAAACAAACATCTAGAAATGAAAAATATAAGTATTAAAATCAAGATCTTAATAGGTATATGATAAATAGCTTAGACACTGCTGAAGAGGGAATTTGTGAGTTTGAAGAAATACCTCAAAGACGTACCCCCAGAATGCACCGTGATTCAAGGAAAATAGAAAAGAGATTAAGAGACATCGAGGAGGGACTGAGTTTAATGTACATTTAACTGGACCGCTGCCCCCCACCCCGTCCTTAGGAGATGGGGCTACAGAAAAGCAGTACGTAAAGAGATACGGTGCCTGGGGACTCTGCAGAGATAGAAATCCATATCTACGACGTACACCATTAGGATAAGCAAACAGAAATCCTTTCCTCAGCACAGCAAATGTAAAACCCAGAGACCATGGAGTGGTATTTTCAGTGTTGGGAGAAAATTGTCAGTTTATAACTATGTATCCCACAAACTTGTTCTTTCCCATAAAAGAAAAACTACAGGAACGTGCTACAAAAAGATCTGTGTAAAAGAAAACATCTGAGATTATACTTTAAGAGAAAAGGAGATTGATCTTAGAAAAACAGTCTGATTTTCAGGAAGAAAAGAGAAACAACCTGATAAATGTCGGTAAATAAAATGTTTTCTTTGTAACAAGACAGTAATAATATCCAATTGATGTTATGCCTGGAAGAACCACCATATTGAACAGCAATAGTGTGTGGGTTAGGTGTAAAATATTGCTGAGTATCCTCAGGTTCTTTAATCATTTAGGTACTTAATAGTTAAGTATTTAATATTCAGACTCTAAGGTGAAGGTGAAACAGTTTCACAAGCAATCATTAAAAGAATACAAATAGGATGTATAAATTGCTAATCTATAGAAGGAAAAGATCAAAACTCAGAAAAAGTAAATGTAAAGAAAGTACAGTAAACAAATTTTCAAACCACAAGACAACACAAGCTCAGTTTTATCAGCAACCATAGTAGATTAAAAAGAAGTTTACCAGATTGTGTTAATAATGTTAAATGCATATATACACACTTACGCACGTGCACATACACACCATTTACAAGAACATACCTGAAACAGTGAATAGAAAGGTGGAAATAAAGAGGGAAAAGGAAGCTATTGTGTAGTTTTGTTATTATCAGACAATGTTTTAATATAAGGGACAGGTAAAGGTTGCTGTTTAGTGATAAAAGTTTCAGTGTATAAGGAAGACAAAAATTTTAAACTAGGTACTTAATGAAATAGTCTCAGAATACAAAAAGGAAAATCGCTTGGGCTGCACAGAGAATCAAATCCACTCTTCTTGTAGGACATGTCATCTTGTAGGACATCCGCTGCTTCCCTGGGCACTCCAAGCCTCCTCCCGGATGTGGGGGATCAGCACAGCGCAGCCAGCAGGCCGAGTCTAATGAGTATGGATGACACCGCATCCAGGAAGCGGGGTCTGCGTTCTTGCGCGCACAGGGGACGTTCACAGACATGGAACGTGTGCGGGGCCATGGAAAGCAGGCCTCAGAAGCTTCAGAAAATGAACATGCATAATTTGTGCTCTCTGACCGTAACATGTTAGCTAGGCAGTGTACAATAAGTAAAATTTTAAGTCACTTCATATTTGGAAATCTCAAAGCATATACATTTAAGTAACTCATGGGTTAAATAAGAAACCATGGTAATACATTTTGAATACAAGAAAGTAAAAGATAAGGAAAACACATAAGAAAATTTGTAGGATGAGGAAAAAGTTTTCTCTTGAGAACCCTTTCAGGGAAGCCTTGAAGGCCGCCCAGTGAGTTTTTAAAAATCTGAAATTAATGCATTCGGGATTACGTTTGAGAAATTAGGGGAAAGAACAACCAGATAAACCCAAAGAAAGTAAAAAGGAGATAAAAAGAAAAATAATGAAATAACAAAACAAATACAGAGAAGATCAGCAAAGCCAAAATCTTTTTTTTTTTTAATATTTATTTTTGAGAGAGAGACAGAATGCAAGAGGAGTAGGGGCAGAGAGAGAGGGAGACACCGAATCTGAAGCAGCTCCAGGCTCGGAGCTGTCAGCACAGAGCCCGACGCGGGGCTCGAACTCATAAATTGTGAGATCATGACCTGAGTCGAAGTCAGACGCTTAACCGACGGTGCCACTCAGGCGCCCCAAATCTGACTCTTTAAAAACATTAACTATATAAATAAACCTTTGAGAGACTAGTCAAGAAAAATTGGAAAAAAAAACACACACACAGACACACAAGAATATAGTAATTAGATGGAAAGGAACCAGGATGTTGGTAATTACCAAAGTTGGACCATGGCTGCGTCCATTTCACTGCACTCTGCTTTTGTGTGGGTCCAAATCTTCCATAATAAAGAGGGTTTCTTTAATTTTGCGAATATGAAAGTGGGAAGGAAAGCTTAGCTACAGGTGCTGCAGTAATTAAAATATGAGAGAACAGTGGGAACAACTACACAATTAGTTTTAAAACTTAAATACAAAATCAACCCAATAAAAAAATAGCTTGAATGATCCAGTAACCATCAAAGAAATCAAAGCAGTTATAAGTCTTCCCAATGAGAAAACTATATTCTGACAGTTTTGCAGAGAATTCTCCCAAACCCTCAAATAGATTTTCCAGGCTTGTACCAGAGAATGGAAATAACCCAGAACTCCCCACTTCATTTTATGAGAGAAGGAAGATTTTTGATACCAAAATCTGCTAAAAGTAATAATACAGAAAACATGAAAAGTTACAGCTCTTTCAGTCATGATGTAATATTAGATGTAAAATCAGCAAGAAAAAGTTCACATTCCAAATCCAACAGTATTTTAGAAAGCAGTATATGACCAAACTGGTGTACCCTAGGAATGAGTGCAAGGAGTATTTAATACTAGGAAATCCACAGATACGTTTTGTTAAATTCTTTAATATAAAGAAGAACCAGGGGCACCTGGGGAGCTCAGTCAGTTAAGCATCCGACTTCGGCTCAGATCATGATCTCACGGTTCGTGGGTTCAAGCCCCGTGTCGGCCTCTGTGCTGACAGCTCGGAGCCTGGAGCCTGCTTCAGATTCTCTCTCTCTCTCTCTCTCTCTCTCTCTCTCTCTCCCTCTCTCTCTCTCTCTCTCTCTCTCTCACCCTCCCCTGCTCATACTGTCTCTCTCAGAAATAAAAACATTAAAAAAAAAACAAAACCATATCATTTCCATAGGTTCAGAAAAAACATTTGGTAACATCTTAGCACTCTGTTAATTAAAAAAAGAAAGAACGAAAAATGGTAAACTCGTAATAGAAGTAAATACCTTTAACCTGAAAAGGAGATTTTCAGAAAGGAAAGAAAAGAAATCCACATGAAACGAATTCCCATTTTCTAAAATGGGAAACATGGAAGCATGCGCAAAACAGGTGTTCTGTGTCCACTTCTGTTCACCCGTAAGTTACAATTCCTCCTCAACAGGGCAAGAAGAAAAGAAATCAAAGGCTTAACGAGCAGGAAGGAGGAAATAAAATTCCATTTTACAGATGATCTCTAATGGTCTACAGGGGAATTACAGAAGGACTTAGTAAGGGGCTGGCTGCAGGATCCGAGTACAGAAGCTACGTTTGTCTATACCATCCATAATTCGAAAATGTAATTTAAATAAAGACGGCATTTATAACAGCAGAATCTGCATCGTCCATGAATAAATCTAACAAAAGTTGCACGAGACTTATGCGTAGACTTTGAAGCATGACTGAAGAACATTGACCTAGACCCTGTATTCACTGATAGGAAAAGTGAGTATCGTAAAGCTGTCGTGTTTCCAGGAATTTATCCGTAGAGTTTAAAACCCAAGAAGGATTTTGTAAAATTTTGGCAGTTTTAAAACACATTAGGATGGATATATTGTGCTACAGTCACACAATGACATGCTATACAGCAGCGAAAAGGAGTGAACCTAGAGCAGTCTGCAACATGGATCTTACAAACTGAACAGTAAACGAAAGGCAGAACCTGAGAATGTACATAATACCCTGTTTATATAAAGTTCAATTTAGACACAACTGAAGTGCACGTTTTAATGTACCCACCAGTCAGCCCAGCAGCTACACCCCGGGCCGTCTGCCCAGGAGAAGCAAGTATATCCACACAAGGACGTGCGCCTGGATGTTTCTAGAAGTTTTATCTGTGATAGCCAGAAACTGGGGACAACCCAGGTGTCCACAGCAGATGAACAAATAAACTGTGCTCTGTCCGTCTGGTGGACGCCGGTCAGCGGTGAAAAGCACCCTCCTGATGAAACACCGTAGTCGGACCTGAGAAGCAGTGTACGCGGTGCGAGGGGTGCCTCCTGTCAAGTTCCACGTACGTGAGACTCCAGGAAATACAAGTCCGACGATAGTGACAGACAGCAGATGGCGGCTTGCCTGCGGCCAGGGAGCCAAGGAGATGACCCGGAGGGACACAGGAGAATTGGGGGTCTCCTGGAGATGTTCTGTCTGAATTGAGGGGAGAGTTACCCCGATGTATATACCTGTCAGCACTGAGCTCTGTAACAACTGCAGGTTATTGTTCACAAACTCTCCCTCAGTGAAGTACACGGAGGAGGGGCACCTGGTGTGAGCATCCAACTCCTAATTTTGGCTCAGGTCGTCATCTCCCAGATTGTGAGTTTGAGCCCCCAGTTGGGCTCTGCACGGACAGTGTTTGGATGAACCTCTTGGGACCCTCCCTCTCCCTCTCTCTCGTCTCTCTCTGCACCTCCCCCTCTCCCGCGCACACACTCTCAGATAAACTTAAAAGAACATTTCAAAAGAAAGTAAGTATATTTTTCAAGAATACCACGTAGGTGTTAAGACTGTAAAGAAAAGCAAGGAAATTATTGACACAAAAAGCCAGAATGGTGATGACTTGAGGGGCGGGGGGGGTCGGCTGTGGCTGAAGCAGACGCTGGTGCTGGCCGCGCCCCATGGCTTGGTTCTAGTGAGCCGGCGTTTGCCTTCCGTTCTTTATGGTGCACGTCTGTTTCATTTATTCTTCTGGATGTGTATTACGTTTACAGAAAAAAAACCTTATAAAGGATTGATAATGATTCTCCCTTTCCTGCCCATTATAAAGACTTAGAAAGTCTTATGATTATTAAGACATCAGGATATTCGTGTAGAATACAGAGCCCGGAAACAGGCTGTAAAACACTGAGCTTTGATTTATGACAAAGGAAGGTGTGTTCGTAAATGGAAATGTGACATTTAAATTTGGATCCTTACCTCACTGTACTCCAAGGTCAGCTTTAGATGAGGTTCTAAATGTCAAAAGCAGCCCCTTTTATTTGAATATAGGTGAATATCTTTTTTTTTTTTTAATGTTTTATTTCTAGGAGAGAGAGAGAGACAGCGTGAGCAGGGGAGGGTCAGAGAGAGAGGGAGTCACAGACTCCAAAATAGGCTCCAGGCTCTGAGCCGGCAGTCAGCACAGAGCCCGACGCGGGGCTCGAACCCACGAACCGCGAGATCATGACCTGAGCTGAAGTCGGACGCTTAACCGACTAAGCCACCCAGGTGCCCCGGTGAATATCTTTTAGACCTCAGATTAGGGAAAGATTTCTTAGAAACAATAACCATAAAATAAAAGATTGATAAATGACATTGAAATCAGGTTTTTTAAAGATAGTGAGATGGTATTTGTAGCAGATCACAAAAGATTAGTATCAAAATATAAAAAGAAACAATACGAAACAGAAAAAGACAAACGTGTTGACAAATGGGAAGCGCAATGACGGACCGTACAGAAAAGCGTCCAGTAAGCCGGCGAGGTCTGTAGCCTGAGCGCGAGCCGGGCCGCCGGGAGCAGCGTCTCCGCCCACCGCTTCCGGGACACGGGCTCCAGCGACTGTGGGAAAGACTCTGGCAGAACCTGGTAGAGTCGAAGCGGCACGTTTCACGGAGCCCCACCGCCCGCCCCCCGCGGGTGCCCATGAGCTCAGCCCAGGTCGAACCACGTGAGTGCAGTGCCCTCTCGTCTGTTCCCCGCGTGCGCTCTTACGGCCTTGGGAATGAGCGAGCTGTGGCCGCATGAGGATCTGCTCAGCACTGTGAACAGTACGTCTCTGTTCCTGTAAGTTCGGAAATCAGCACACGAGTCCCCGCTGGAACCATAAGAACTGGGGCTGCTTCCTGCGAGAGGACGTCAAGGTGCCTCGGGTGGCCCCGTGTCGACCCGGGCTGGGGGTGTGGCCACCCAGGCTTTCGTGTCATGGTTACCCGTGCACACGCGATCTGTACGTGTGACGCAGTCCGCGGCGGACAGCCCGGAGGCCTGATGGGGAGGTGGTATCAGAGCATAAGGTGCAGGGGCCGGGGGGTGTGGGGAGGGCAGCAGGGCCAGGGGACTCTGGGCCTGGGGGCCCCAAGGAGCGGCGCGGGCTGTGTCCTGTGCCCCGAGAGCCCGTCTGAGGCCTTGCTCCCCTTGGGTTGGAGCTCTTGGTGGAGTGGCCTGTGGGGGGCCGGGAGTGACCCTTGGAGCGTCCAGTCCAGGCGGCGGCTCATGGAGACGTGCGGGCACACGTGTGCCGGGGGGGGGCCGCTGGGAGTGGCTGCAGGAGAAGGGAGACCGTAGAGGCAGAAGGGGAAGCTTCCAGAAGGTGCAAAAGGTAGCACTGCTGGACTTGGGGTTTGACCAGCTATAGCCGGGGAAAGGGAAGTGGGGTTCAGGACCGGGTGGGGGACGACCCCCTCCATTTGGACGCAGACTGCCTGGCAAGCTGTACAAGAAGTCAAGTTTGGTTGATGTAACCACCGTGTAAAGCGACACCTTCCGCTTCCGGCTCTGTGACAGCAGTAACCGCTCTCAGGCTTCGTCCAAATTTCTGCCACCCAGACGAGCTGGAAAGTGGAAACCGTCAGAAATTATGTCAAGTAAAGGCTTTTGAAAGAAACTGTTCGTTTAATACAGAATCGGCCACTGTTGCCTGGGAAGCAGGTGGCAAAGTGTGGCCTTTTTCAAGCCCTGTTTGGCGTGCAGCGTGTGACCCGGAGCTGCACCCCGGGGCTGGAGGCTGGTCTCTGAGGCCCCGGGTGCGGGGCGGGCGGTGTAGGCGGCAGTGGGGCCGAGCCTTGCCGTGAAAAGTCCCATTCCTCCCACATCGTGGAAAAGTGAGGACAGGTGGGATCTCCCTGCCTTGACAGGTGACGGCCAGGGTGGTGGCCGTTGGCAGAGCCGCCTTCACAGCCTCAGGCTCATCAGAAACTTCCCTTGGGCAGCTTCCCCGCAGGACAAGTTGGAAGAGAAGGACACAGGAAGCCAGAGGACGTTGAGGGCGCTGGCCAGTGTCCTGAAGAGGGGTGACTCCCTCCTGAGGGCCCATCCCCCCACCCCGACCCGCCTCGTCCCCCCGCCCCGCGCTCCCCCTCCCCGGGGGTCGCTAGACCTTGCCAACTGCAGCTGGAATGTGGGCCGTGTCCTTCCGTGACCGTTTGGCTCTTTGTCTCCACAGGTTCTGTTTGGATTCCGCGAGACAGACCCGGCAGAGACTGTCCATCAACTGGTCCAATTTTAGCTTGAAAAAAGCCACTTTTGCCGCCCACTGAGTGAGGACCGCCTGGAGAGGGACGCGCGGGAGGTGGGCCCGGCCCCAGGGCTGTGCCGGGTGGGCCGCCGCACCCGAGACCCCCAGACCGAGAACTCGCTGCTCGGCCCGCGTCGGTAGCTCGTGTGCGTGTAGTCTGTGAGCGAGGCTTCGACCGCAGCGCTGTGCCGTCGGATCGGGACAGTGGCGCCGCCAGTTTCCCACCACGCGGCCTCGGAGCCCGGGCCGTGGCCAGAGACGCGTTGCATCATCCACGTGGCTCGTTGCCTCTGCATCTCGCCCTGTCCTGTGCTCTGTCCCCGCCGGGGCACCGCCGTCACTCAGCTCTCGTGTGCCCTGCGTCCCACCCCGCGGCGGGCTGGGCGGGCAGGCGCTCTTCCGTTCTCCTCCACAATCTACTGTTTAAGAGTGTACACGTTGCGCTGTTTGTGTCTGATCCCCCTGACTTGTAGCCAGCTTGTGTAAGATCCCTTGCAGAATGAGAAAGTTCAAAAACAAAACCCCACCCAGTACTCACACCATCCAGTCTGTTAGAGAGTGTACGACTGTATTAACACGGAGGCCTGCCTGGCTACTTTTTTAACATATTGTTAAGTAATATTAAAATCATGTCTTTCTTTTTGAAAGATGGAATACATTAGTACAGCAGAGGACCTCGTCTGGTTGCTTTCTGCTGGGGCCCATGGGGGGCGGCGGGGGCAGGGGGCAGGGCGAGTGGGTGGCAGTGTGTATCTGGGCCCTTCCGTGTGCCCAGCGCAGAGCCCGGCCGGTCCTCTGAGGGTCTGGTGTGAGCGGTGGTGGCACCGGGCACCGGGCGGCAGCGGTGTGGTGCGGTGCGGGCCGGAGGGGGGACACCGCGTCCTGGCCTGCAGGGCAGGGGAGGGGCCAGCGGGCTGGGGCTGCACGCGGCCTAATGCACACGTGCCCACCCAGCTCTCAGGGCGTAAACTGAAAAGTCCCCAGCATTAAATTAGTTATAAACTAGGAACGTGAGCAGGATTTCGGATGAAAAGGGGCACCCGCCTCGGTTCCTCTCTGAGCCCCCGGAGCCCCACCGCTCCCCCTCCTGGCAAACGTGCTTGTGTGCGGCCCGTTCCTGAATGAAGGGGGAGCGGTGAGGGTCCCATCTGTGTGTGGGGAGGGGGAGGGGGAGGCGGCCTCCAGAGGTGCCCTGACGGCTCCATCCGCAGGACTCCTGGGCGACTCCTGGGCGACGGGACGCAGGGGGCGCTCCTGAGGCTCGGGGCTGGGCCGTGGGCGGGACGGGCTCAAGTCCGGGGCGCTCATCAGAAACCCGGCTGAGAGGCCTGGCGTCAGGGATCGCTGCTCACGGACAGAAGGCCGCCCGGGAGCAAGTGTGGACGGGCCGGGGGTCCAAGCCCAGACCCGCTGTCTGGTCCAGGGGGACGGCCTGGAGGACACAGCAGCGCTGCGGTGGCCAAGGTGAGGCCCCAGAACTGCCCGGGGCTCCAGCCACGACCCCGTGGGAGCTGCTTTGCGGGCAAACAGGGCGGGAAGAGCGGGTCCCGGCACCGGGCGGGGGGGGGGGGGGGGG
>NW_024080695.1:820063-960814 GCF_003009895.1 Hyaena hyaena
CCAGCCTTTCTGCTTGAAGTCGGGGAGCGCCCTTCCCGCTTTCCGTGCAAGGCCCAGCCTACCGCTCGTCTGGGTCTTTTCCTGAGTGGGGCTGGGGTGGGGGGGTCTCCTCCATTCCCACTTCTCAGGGGCAAAATCCTGAGGGTGCATCCGGGGCCTGGGAGGCCCAGGACAGCCCAGGGGTAGGACAGGTGGAGGGCTGAGGCTGGCAGGGCCTCCCACGCAGGGGGAGGCTGTGTCCTCCTGCCCGGGCCTTGCATTGCAGACGGGGAAACCAAGGCCCAAGGTGTGCCCAGGAGACATCCAGCCCCAGAGCTACTGTCTTCACAGGGGCCGCGGCCTGGGCGTCACTCAGGTCACGCCGGAGGGTCCCCTCCTTTACACAGTAAGTGATCACAAGATGAAATAAAATAAGGGGCGCCCGGGTGGCTTGGTCGGTTGAGCGTCTGACTTTCACTCGGGTCATGATCTCGCGGTTCGTGGGTTCGAGCCCCGCGTCGGGCTCTGTGCTGACTGCCAGCTCAGAGCCTGGAGCCTGTTTCGGTCTGTGACTCCCTCTCTCTCTGACCCTCCCCTGCTCGCGCTGTCTCTCTCTCTCTCCTAGAAATAAAAATAAATAAAATAACAATAGTTAGAAAAGCGTGAAAATGTCCTTTTATTTAACTTGGTCTATGTAGTCAGGCCCTTAAAAAAATATATCAAAATGAGTATTACGGTACCAGAAAGGATTAACATTTCTTCATGTTTTTAAAAAAATTTTTTTTAATGTTTTATTTATTTCTGAGAGAGAGAGAGAGACAGCATGAACAGGGGAGGGTCAGAGAGAGAGGGAGTCACAGAATCCGCAGCAGCTCCAGGCTCCGAGCTGCCAGCACAGAGCCCGACGCAGGGCTCGAACCCACGAATTTTGAGATCATGACCTGAGCCGAAGCCAGACACTTAACCGACTGAGCCTCCCAGGCGCCCCATATTTTTTTAAAGCAGAAAAAACTTAGCTCACAGGCCACACAGTGTCACAGTGTTAAACACAAATAAAACCTCTCTGTCACACACACAGTGACAGTTGAAGTAACTTGAGTCCGGCTTCTTCATCTTCACAATGACAGCCAGTCACTGTCGGATCCACTACTAATCCGGAAGAGTGACCGGCGTGGGGGTGGGGGGGGGAGCGGGAGGGGGACGGGGATGAACTGCATAGAGAAGTTTCAAGTGGTTCGGACTGTTAAGAACTTCCTCCTGAAGCCGCGTGTCCCTGGGCGCCCTCCAGATTGTCTGCCACAGAGAAGACCACGTAGGACAGAGGAAAGTCATAAACGTGTGCCAGCGGCACCCAGGAAGGACGAACCGCCACGGAAACTCCCCGTGCCACACAATCGTAAAAGCGAGGACATTTAAACCATGGTTTTGGATGTTGGACTAGAAGCCCCACATGGCAGTTTCCTGAGCCGAGGGGAGGCTCGGGGTAGGCTGCCGGAGTAACCCCCTCCTGCCTGGGGCAACTTCAGGCCCAGCGCTGGCGGCCCCGGGGCCACAGTCCCGCAGGCCTGCTGGGTACCGCAAGCTGAGACCGCACGTGGGGAGGCCAAGGTGGCTGGAACTTGCGGGGCTCCAGACGGGAGGGGCTGCGTTTACTAAAGAGCCCTGGGGGTGTGCAGACTCCGCTGCAATCTACTGATCTTGCAGGCGTGGCTTCAACTTCCAGGAGCCCAAGCGAAAATCACCAGAAAGCAGTGTGTCCGGAGCTGAAATCGTGTTTCCGCCAGCCGGGGTGGAGAGGCCTTGAAGACCCCACACAGACGTCGGTGTAGAGTCAGAGGGCCGTGACCTTAGCAGTGGGGTGAAATGAGCCCTGGAGTAAAAGCTGCAGCTAAAGGCAAGCCTCAGAAGGCTCAGACCAACCCTGAGTAGCTTAACTGCCGCTACAGCAGAGTCCAGCATTCCGAAAAGGAACACAGCGATAGCCCACACTCCACGGAAGTCAGTGTTGGGATCCAGGCAGAAATTACCCGGCCGTGCCGAGAGGCAGGAAAATATAGGCCGTAATCAAGGGAAATACTAAACAAACAATAGAAACAGACCCCACAATGACAGATGGTGAATTTACAGACAGGGGCCTTCAAATGGCTATTAGAAGTCTTAAAAATCTGCTCAAGGATCTAAAACCGTGAACAAGATGGAAGAAGAAATGAACATACAAAAAAGACCTAAGTGAAGTTCTAAAGAAAAAATATCTGCAATGAAAAAATACCCTGGACAGAATTAACGGATCAGAAACTTCAGAAAAAGTACCCATGAGCTTGATGCATAGGGAACACAAACTACCGGAAAGCAGCAGAAGGGAGAGTGGAAGACAGTGGCCGGTGGACGGCATCCAGCACCTCCCCCGCCCGACACACACATAACTGGAATCTGGAAAAATGAGGAACAACAACAAAATACTAATTCAAAATGAGCTTGTCGTGAGTTTGCTGGGATTACGGGTGAGACTGTTGAATCTGTAGATCAGTTTGGGACGAAGTGACATCTTGAGACTTGGGAGCTCCCAGTCTGCTTTTACCTGTGCTTTTAGTGTAGGGATTTTGCACACTTTTGATGAATTTTTCTTAAGCATTTTATGGCTTTGACATCATCACAAACGGAGCTATGCTCCATTTCCTGGGGCTCCCATAACACAGGGCCGCAGACTGAGTGGCTTATGACAAAGAAATCCCCGCTCTCACAGCCTGGAGGATACGAATCCAAAATGTGGGTATCGGCAGGATTGGTTCCTTCTAGAGGTCAGAAGAGCCGCCTGCTCCACGCCCCCTCCCACCCCCAGCACCTGGTGCTCACTGGCAATCTCTGGCTTACAGAGGTGTCACCCCAGTCTCCGCCTGCCTCCACGTGGCCTCCTGCATCTCTGTGTCTGTCTCTTTAAGACTTTAAGTAATCTAGGGGCGCCTGGGCGGCTCAGTCGGTTAAGCGCCTGAGTTGGGCTCAGGTCATGATCTCACGGTTCATGGGTTCAAGCCCTGCAATGGGCTGTCTGCTGACAGCTCAGAGCCCGGAGCCTGCTTTCGATTCTGTGTCCCCCCCACCCCCACCCTCTGCTCCTCCCACACTTGTACACACTCCCTCTGAAAAATGAATACACACTAAAAAAAAATTTTTTTTAAATAATCTCTACACCCAACATGGGGCTCGAACTCACAACCTCAAGATCAAGAGCTGTACCACAGTCCATCAGCTGAGCCAGCCAGCGTCCCAGGTCTCTTCTGTCCTTACAAGGACATGAGTCATTGGGTTGAGGGCCCACCCTCATCCAGCACGACATCATCTCATATTACATCTGCAAAGGCCCTATTTCCAAGTGAGGTCACATTCACAGGTTCTGGGGTGTTAGGACTTAACATCTTTTTGGTCACCATTTCTTTTGGAGAGAGAGTTTTAAATTTCCTTTTCTCAGGGCCCCTGGGTGGCTCAGTTGGTTGAGCATCCGACTTCAGCTCAGGTCATGATCTCATGGTTCATGGGTTTGAGCCCCGCGTCGGGCTCTGTGCTGACAGCTGAGCCTGGAGCCTGTTTCGGATTCTGTGTCTCCCTTTCTCTCTGACCCTCCCCTGCTTGCGCGCTCGCTTGCTCTCTCAGAAATTAATAATTTAAAAAAAAATTTTTTAAAAAGAGTGAACACCCTTGAGCTGATGCAGGCCTCAGCAGGGACAGCGTTTACTATTTCGTTATCACACACATCAGCGGTAGGTTTTGGGACATACACCTTATCAGAGGAAATGCCGCCTTTTCCTAGTTTGCGGTTTTTTTATAATGAGTGGATATTAAATTTTGTCTTCTGTTTTTTCAGCTTCTACTGAGACCATGTGTTTTTCCCATTATTCTGTGAATGACATTTCATGCTTTTTTTCAATACATCTTATATCCCTAATTAAAATTCCAGTTGGCTATGATTTATTAGCCTTTTTATATTGATTTTACTAATATTTTGTTTAGGATGTTTGCATCTACGTTCATGAGAGATGTTTTGTCACTTCTTGTTTTTCTTAGGTCTTGGTGTCATAAAAGTGAGTTGGGGAACATTCCTTCTATTTGCCGAGTGTATGTAGGATTGGTGTGTCTTTCTCAGATGTTTGGAAGAATTCACCAGTGGAGTTATATGGGCCTATAATTTTCTTTGTGAAAATACTTTTTTTTTTAATCTCTTTCAGAGAGAGACATTGAGCTTGTGTGAACTAGGGAGAGAGGCAGGAGAGAGAATCTCAGGCAGGCTCCATGCTGAGCAGCCCCAACGTGGGGCTCCATCCCAAGACCCTGGGAAATGACCTGAGCCAGAATCAAAAGCTGGATGCTCAACCGAGCCACCCAGGCGCAGCACCCCCCACCCTTTTTGGGGTGAAAATATGCAGGTTTTGTTTCTTCTTGTATCAGTTGCATTAAATTGTGTTTTTCAATAATTCTGTCTCATCTAAGTTGTCAGATTAGCATCAGGTGTTGATAGTGCTGCTTTTAGAGCCTCGCAGTGATGCCCCTCTGTTCATTCCTGATTATCAGCAATTTGCTCTTTTCTGCATTAGTCAGGTTAATGGTTTATCCGTGTTATTGCCATTTAAAAGAACGCTTGATTTTGTTGATTTTTCTGTTTTCTGTTTCATTCGTTTTGGCTCTTACGTTCTTTCCTTCCCTTTTCTTTGGGTTTAATTTGCAGCTCTTAGCTCTTGATCTCTCGAGACACTTAGATCACTGAATTTTAACCTCCTCATTTTCACTCATTTCAAAGTATTTTCTAATTTCCATGGTGTCTTTTCCTGTCTAAAGATCACTTAAAAGTGTGTTGGGAATTTGATCTCTGACTGGTACTGAGTTCTAGTTTAACTTCGCCACGGTCAGAGAACATAAATTCAGTGATTCAACTGTTTGGAATATATGGTGACTTGACTTATGCCCCTCAAATCTGTCTCTGTTGGTACGTGTTCCATGTACACCTGAAAAGAATTCTAGTTGGTGTCTGTGGGCCACATGCCAGCTTTGTCACTCAGCCACTGTGTGACTTTGGGCAAGTGACTTAACCCCCCTGTGCCTCCTTTTCCTCGTGTGTGTTGCGGATGATCCAAACCCCTCCTTCCTGGAATTGCTGTGAGGGCTCAGGGAGTGAACCCTGGTAAGCACTTCGCACCTCGGTCTCCCCTCCCGTCACTGATCACCCCTTGCTGTGTGTGGCTCTCCGGTGTTCTCCGCAGGCACCTGCGTCCCCTTGCCTTGTTCCCAGCCCTTGACTTCACATCCTGGGCCGGGGCTGGAACAGACCGAAGGCAAAGCGGGGCTGGCACCAGGTCACGTGGCCCCAGACAGGCAGGCTTGGCAAGCACACAGGCGCGCTGCCCCTCCTCACCGGCCGCTCTGAAAACCCTACAGCCCCGGGGTGTGTTCTCAAGAGCAGTCTCCACAGCAAGTGCGTTTATTATAAAAATAAGTAAACGTGAAATGTCTTTTGACTTTGAGATACGTGACAAACGCTATTGCAGTGCATTTCAGTGGGGACACGTGGCTCTGCGGTGGCCGAGAACAGTCCCCGTGTGCGATGTGTTGTTGCCACAGCGCTCAGCCTATGAACCTCCTGGTTCCGACTCAGCAGAACCCGGGGCCCACACACGTGGTCCCCGCAGGCAGCCACCTGTTCCCAGGGAGCTGCCGTGGCCCCGGGCGCAGGCTGAGTGGGGCCGTCGTGTTGCCTGTGAGCATTCGTGCGCCCCAGCTCCCGGCCTCAGCCTGACGTTGGGGCAGGGGGGGCGGGGGGCAGGTGACCCTCCATACCGGAAGCCTAGCCGGGCCCTCCCAGGTGCACACGTTCCACCGTTCAAGGATGACCGAGTGAAGGATCAGAAACCCCCTCGGCCTTTTCTGGGCCCCGGGTCTCGGGGGATCTCTGCCCCCGCCGCCCGGGCCCGAGCCCCCTCCGAAGCCACAGGGTCACTGGCAGCACTCAGCCACATGTCTGAAGAGCTCCTCGCCCTGCTCGTCCTCGAAGTGCCGCAGGCAGTGAGGGCACTGAAGCTCCCCCTGACCCCTCCGGGTCGCTCCTGGGCACCTGCCCTCCGCGGGGAAGTCCGGCCCGTGAGATCCAGTCCCGGCCCTCCAGCCACTGGGTGCCACAAGCTCCAAGGCCTCGGTCTCTAGGTACTGGGGGGCCGCGCTCCCCGTGTGCATCCAGCAGGAGCCTGGCTCGCGGCAGTCCTGGAAGGAAAGCAAGCGTCTGTCCACGTGGGCCGCACTGCAGGCCGCAAAGCCACTCGAGAGCCTCCCCGCCCCCGAATGGGACCTGCAGCCCGTCCCAGACGCGGTGTGGCCCAGTCACGGACACTCCTGCACAGGCTCGGACGGCCCCATCCGCCCCAGCGGAGAGGCGAGCCGGGGTGGGGAGCTGGGCAGGCCGGGCCAGGCCCCCCTCTGCACCTTCCCTGCGGGGCGGGGGTGCCTCTAGCTCAGCCCGGCGCTCCAGACATCAGTCCTGAAGCACCGTGGCCCGCGTGTTCCTCGGCCTGATGCCTCTACTTCACACCTGAACTTGGGTTTTCCTCTGTGGGTGCGGCTCATCGCCCACCCCCCTGCGCTCCTGCCCTGGCTGCTCGGCGCCGAGCAACGGCAAGGGCTCCCTCACGCGTGAAGGGCCACAGGCTGTGGCTGGAAAGGATGCAGAGGCCACTCATTGCAAACACCCCCGTCCCCCACCAGACCTGGAGCGGGTCCTGGTCATCACTGTTGGCCGGAGTCACAGACAGGCTGCCTAGGACGACACCTTTAACGACCTTTCAATCCAAGAGCACGTGCTTCCTCAAGTTCGCGGCAGGTGAAACCGATGGCAGAAGACCCCTCCCTACACACATACACACACACACACACACACGCAGCCACGCTGGGGGACCCCCGCCCTCGCCTGGGCCCCCGCTGGTGCGTCCCAGCCAGAGCCTGGAGGCCCAGGGCCCAGGAGAACCAGGAATCCGTGATGGAGGCCGATAAGGTCGCCGGGGCTGGTGAGGCCCTCCAGCACCTCCTTGTTAGCCTGTGGCCTCGGGGGGACACCGGCCACGGCATGGTCCCCACCCACCTCACCCACAAGCAGGAACAGCTGCCACTGTCCAGGCCCGGTTCTCCGGACCTAGTCCAAGAGTGTGAAAGAGAGGGTGTCCCCGGTACGCCCTGCACCTCACGCAGGAAGAAGCACAGAAGCCCCCGACGAACCCGAGTAGCGTGGTGCGGTGGCACCCAAGCAGAAGGGGCGGCTCAGCGTCCCTGCTCCGCCTGCTCCGTCGGTCCCCAGAGGTGCCACTAATGTCCAGTCCAAACGGAAGTTCTCTGAGGGGCCCAGAGGTGTGTTAGGTCCTGGCTGAGGGGCTAAGAAACCAAGCCCTCCCGGGGTCTCCGCAGAACACGGAGCAGGGCAGAGCGGGGAAGAGGCACCCATGGGTCCCACACCGCGGAACCATCACTCCTGCCTCACGCCAGGCCTCCCTAGATGCGGGGGGAGGCCTGCTGGCCCGGAGGCCCACCTCCACGCACACGGGCGGGGGCCCCGGGACCTTCCTAGACACCTGCGGTAACCAGGTACCCGCGCCGCATCCAAGGAGGGGACACGCAGGAAGGAAGCTCCTAGCAGGGAGCCCGGGGCCCGGGACGTGCTCGCCCGGCGCATGACCGAAAGCACGGACGGCAGGACGGGCCCCGCGGCCGCGGCCTCCGCCTCTGCCGTCACACGGTGCGACTGGGGCTCTTCCGCCACCGTGCCCCGGGGGCCAGGCAAGGCGGCTCTGACCTCGGCAGGGAAATCAGGGTCTTGGGCCGACGCCTGAAATCCACGGAGGGAAGAACGAGGGAAATGCCAGGCCCACCTGCCTGCGGGCCGCCTGGTGCCGCAGGGCGGCCACCTGCTCCTCCAGCTCCTGAATCCGCCCCTGAGCCCGCTCGCGATCGGCCCTTTCCGAGGTGAAATCATCCTTGTAAGCGAGGATCTGAAAGGAGGCAAGACGCGCTGGTCAGCGCCCGGAGCCACTTCTGCTCCGGACGGACGCAGTGCCGGCCCGCGCCCCCTTCCCCCCTCCCCCCCACACCCGGGGCCACACCTGCTGCTCCAGCATCTGCACCCGCTCCAGCGCCGCGTCGTGGGCCCTCCTCACGGCCGTCAGCTCCTGCTTCACTTCCGCACAGTCGTTTATCTTCTCCTCCAGCTGCCTGTTGAGCCTGGAGATCTCCTTCCTCATCATCTCGGGGGGCGAGGGTCTCTCGGGCTCGCGGGGGCCCTGCAGCCCCTGAAGCTGCGCGTGGAGCCCCCGCACATACTCATCCCTGCTGGCGTCGTAGCGCTGCCACTTGGCGTTAAGGTCTTCCACCTGAGGGGACGTGGCCAAGACACGTGCGGTGAAGGCGGCGGCCACGCTAGGACACGCTTTGTGTTTTGAAGTTTAAACTTTTTTTTCTTCAAGTTTTTATTTAAATCCCAGTTTACATCCAGTGTAATACTGGTTTCAGGAGCAGAACTCGGTGACTCCTCACTTGCAGATTCAACAGCCAGTGCTGGGCTCCCTCTGGCCTCGCCCGTCCCGCCCCTCCATCAGTTTGTTCTACGTCCTTAGCGTCTCATGCAGTCGGTTTTCCTCTGTTCTCCCCCCACCCGTGCGTTCCTCTGCTTTGTTTCTTAAATTCCACACAGAAGTCACGTGGTATCTGTCTTTCTCTGACTATGAAGCACTTTATTAGCAACAGTTAGCTAATGAGTTCTTGCCCTTAAATGGACGTCACCTCTTTTCATGCTTCTACCTAGAGGGGACGCGGAGAGCAGAAGACACACCCTAGGAACGGCGGTGGCGTCCGCCAGCAACCGTCTTAAACACAAGTGGACTTGGTACAATTTTCCTGCCTTAAAAGCCATACTTGGGGCACCTGGGTGGCTCAGTTGGTTAAGTGTGTGACTTCAGCTCAGGTCATGATCTCACGGTTCATAGGTTCGGGCCCTGCATCGGACTTTGTGCTCACAGCTCAGAGCCTGGAGCTGCTTCAGATTCTGTCTCCCTCTCTCTCACAGCCCCTCCCCCATTGACACTCTGTCTCAAAAATAAATACTTTAAAAAAAAAAAAGCCATACTTGATAGTAATTCTCTCACCTCCTTTCTCGCCCTATGAGTTAGCCTGGAGGACTGAGCACAACGGGGCACGGGCTGTGTGCACTTTCAGACAAAAAGGTCTGGTCTCAGCACCGTGTGCGTCAGCCAAAGTGGCCCGAGGGAGACACAACCCCTGAGCACCATGGAGGACAGGACCCCCCTGACCCAAACACTTCTGCGGTTCCCAAGGGCAAATTCTTCTTGCATGAAATATGACAGATACTCACATGAGTCACCTTCTGTCTCAACAGTCGATTTTCTTCCTGTAACTTTTCGATAACATCCTGGACACAGGCGTCCCCACCTGTACGCTCTGGCTGCATGAGAAAGGGACAGTGGGAGGCACTGTGTCGCTGAACATGACAAGTGCAGTAAGAGGGGAGGAAGCTAGACCTGTGGACTGAGGCCGCAGACGTCACCGCATCCAGCAAGGTGCCAGCTGGTGGGCGTTCAGCCGAAGCAAAGCGGAGACCCAGAAGGACTCCCTGCTTCCCGGAGGTGGTGGGGGAAGGGCGTGCTCTGGCTCCCGCTGCCTGACACGCTCCGTCATCACGGCCTGGGGGACGGGGGCTCAGTCCCTCTGTGCAGCAGAGGACACTCTGGCCCTGGGCCACCGGGGGCAGGCCTGATTGGGAACCCGTCAGGTCTACAGACAGGGTTAGCCTTGGTGGCTCTGTACATGGGGTCTGACCCACACCACACTCACACCTAGAAGCCACATCCCAAACTAACCCTGACGATGGTGGGCAGCCCTAACCGAAGAGTCTCGTGAGAAGTCCGTCTAAATCCGAGAAATGCAGTGCATTTAAGAGAACAGAGGGCTGTACACTGGCGACGTCATTTTTGAGAATTCCCCTTGAATGAATAACAAAGGAAGTACACATCCTCACCGCAGGCACCGGGAGGCCCCAGTGACTCAGCCAAGCCCCAGGCTGAGAAGTGATGCTGATCTAGTGACTGTAAGAGCCTCCGGCCCCAGGCCACCACCGTGGGGCTACTTTCAAATCCCCACAAGGAAACAACACAGTGACTCAAAGTCGGAGGAGAGCACCCGCCTCCTCCCTGACAGCACTTTGCTTTTGGCTTCTCAAATACGCTTGGCCCCTGAGGTTCCCTTTTCATGGAATCCACCTGAGGACAGGTGGTTCCCCGCGTGGCTGCGGCCCGTCCCCCCGCCCCCCACCGGAACATTGCGGCGCGTTCCTCCATGAACCTAGTCACGGCCTGGGAGAACTTCCCGGAAAGGACCCCGCTCGGCGAGCCCAGGCCAGCTGTGCCGAGGTCCGCGGCCGGTGCAGGAGCCCACGAAAGGCCGGCAACCCAAGGCCCTTCGCGTGGGTTGGGGCCTCCCCTGCGCAGGAGGGGCACATGGGGGAGCCACCCTCCCCTCACCGCCAGCCAGCCGCGGCTCCGGCCTCTCGTCCTCAGCTGCCCGAGGCCGCAGGAGCCCAGGGGCTGGGCTGGTGGGGCAGGCCGCCCGCTTTCCTATCCCGTTTTGCACGTTCCATCATTCTAGAAGAAACCCCTGGATGGACAGGCTTTGTCACAACCAAGTGGAGTCTCGTCACTGCTGGGCTCTGGGCGCCCGGATCCCCACGGCTGCTGAGGGATCCTGCAGTGTCTACGCAGTGCCTCCACCCCGATGCCGTCTTCACCGTCATTCGCTTACCCACACGCATGGCCTACCTCGGGACTTTTCTCCCTCGAGTCCCCCTGTGCGCGCTGTCGTTCATCCAGACACTTGGCCAGATGCTGGCACATGTGGGCGGTGGCGGCCAGAGTCCTCCGCAGCTGATGGGTCTCATCTGCCAACGAGCGGCACAGAATGTCGCTGGCAGCGCGGGCTCGCTCCTTCTCCGCCACGCTCTGCCGCAGCAGGGCGACTTCCTTCTCTCGCTCGTGCTCTGGCTGGCTCATCAGCTGCTGCTTCTCCTTCTCTTTTTCTTCTAACTGCTCGGAAAGCCTTTCAATTTCCTAAGTGAAAGATTTAAAAGCCCAGTTTATTAGAAGAAACAAGGTCAAAGACAAATGTTCATAAAGCAAGAGAGGTTTGGCACGGACACCCCATCACTACATGACAAACTCATTCAGAGGCCAGCTTTTGAACTACAATTAACTCTGGAGTTTTCAGCCTATGATGTTCTATTTGAAACTTCATCTAAAATTCTACTTTCAAGGGCGCCTGGGTGGCTCAGTTAAGCATCTGACTTCGGCTCAGGTCATGATCTCACAGTTTGTGGGTTCGAGCCCCGCGTCGGGCTCTGTGCTGACAGCTCAGAGCCTGGAACCTGCTTCAGATTCTGTGTCTCCCTCTCTCTCTGCCCCTCCCCTGCTTGTGTTCTGTCTCTCAAAAATAAACACTAAAAATTTTTTTTTAATAAAATTTTAAAAATTTTAATGTTCACTTATTTTTAATAATTCTATTTTCATTTTCACAAGCAAGTTCATAATTTTAGATGGCACATCAGCAGATACAAAGTGTGACAACTGCAAAGACTCCTTATGAGACAGACAGACTGCAGCGGGTTGGCGCCTGGTAGGTACGCGCTCACTCCCGGTACCGGGAATGTGACTTGACTCAGACGCGGCGCCCTCGCAGACGTGACTGGGGAAGAGGAAGCCGTTACTGAATTAGAACAGACCCTGATCCAGTGACTACTGTCCCTGTACGAAGAAGGAAACGTGGACACAGACACAAGGAAGGAGGCGGGGTGATGACAGGTAGAGACGGGAGAGCTGTGTCTGCAGGCCAAGGGCCACCAAGGGCTGCGGGAGCCACCAGAAGCTGAAAGAGGCGAAGACACACGAGGGAGTGCGGCCCCGCCAACACCTTCACTTCAGGCTTCCGGCCTCAAGAGCAGAAGATAAATTCCTGTTGTTCTAGGCCCCCAGCTATGGGACTTTGTGACAGAGCTCTGGGACCTAATCCACCCACCCCCCACTACTTATTTAAAAGAAAGTCCTTAAAAGTACAGTCTGCTCTATTCCTGGCCTTAATTTTCTGCCTTCCCATCTCAAAGAACTGCAGTTCTTTGAGGTGATGCAGGGCGAGCGAGTGGGGCCCACAGATGGGGCACCGGGGAGACGCAGGCTGGGTCTGGGCTTCCCCAGGGGGGTGCAGGGCAGGAAGATCGGCCTCCCCCAAGGAGCGAGCTCACGCCCCTCCCCCCCGCCCCAATGTGAGTGTGAGGGGGAGACACACAGGGACCCTGGAACCTTCTCGGCACAGCAGAATGAGATGCTGGGCCATGTTACTAAAGGACCCCTGACGTATTATTCTCTTACGGGCTTTAAACAAAAACAAAAAATGTGCACGGTTGCAATGAATTCAATGAAAACCTAAATTCCTCGTTTGCCACCAACTCCTCCACCAGAGCATCACTTTCCAGAGGCAATTCCTATTCACCATGTGGGCACAGATCTTTCCAGAATGTGTTTAGGCATCTACCACTCCAGTCTTCATACACAAATGGATCGTACACCAGCACGCTCTTCACTGCTGTCTCCCTCCTCAGGAACACCTCACTCCACAGCGGCACACAGAACTGACCACGGCCTGGAACCCCACAGAAGGTTCCAGATCTGCGGGGCGCACCTCCAACCGACAGACACACGGCTGCTCCCCTGTCCTCCGATGCAAATACATCCACGGGAAACATGCCCACAAGTCAGGCGGTTGGGACGGTTTCAAGCCTGGATGAAGAAGTACTTGGAGGAACGGGGGACACAGCCAGACACAGGTTCCCACCCTGGCTCCTGGGCCCAACACCCTGTGCACCTGGGGTGGCCTCCGCAGAAGTCCCACATGTGTCCCCATCACTCCAGCCAGGTGGCCCAGAAAACATTCTGGAAATCTCGCCCTCAGGGAGGTTTTAAGAGTCCTTTGCTTCCCCACTTTCCTTGAACTTCACTCTAGAAGTTAACAGCAAGAAAATAAAAATTCCTGCTGGGATGGTCAGTTTGGCTCTCTTAGCAAAGACCTAGAGGAAGAGACTGCAAGACACAAAGTGAGGTCAGACACTGGCAGGTGGGACACGTCCAATGCCCAGTGCAGAAGCGGTGACAGGTCAGGGACAGTGGGTAACAGCATGAGGCAGAAACCACACTGGCGATGAGCCCGAAACGGACTGGCGCCCAGGTGTCCGGCGCCCGCGCTCCCTCCCCCTCCACAGATGGCGCCCAACCTGGTGAGGCCATTTCTTCTGTTTTTCCACTTTATGACCTCACCCGTGAGTGGAGTCCAGGCCTTTCTGGACTGGAGGAGAAAGAGGCCTTTCCCTGAAAGCCGGTTGGTCGGCATCGCTACCTCCTCTGAGCAGATGGCCATTCAGCACCAGGTCAGGGCAGCGGGACCTGGAGAGGCTATGTCCACACGGCCAGGACAAGTGGCTTGGCCTGGATGTGGCCACAACCAGATACAGCACGATGGATATTTACACAGCTGAGAACCAACTATATGGCCTCCTTAACATAAAGTCCTATAAACAGGGGAAAGAAGGTGAGCTCGGGTTCCCACCGCTGGTCATTGAGCCTAAAAACACAAAACGGCCTATTAGCCTGGAATTTATTTTAAAAACTGACCACTTTTTAAAGGCATTTCAAGGGGCGCCTGGGTGGCTTAGTCGGTTAAGCGTCCGACTTTCGCTTGGGTCATGATCTCGCGGTTCGTGGGTTCGAGCCCCGCGTCGGGCTCTGTGCTGACTGCCAGCTCAGAGCCTGGAGCCTGTTTCAGTCTGTGACTCCCTCTCTCTCTGACCCTGCCCTGCTCACGCTGTCTCTCTCTCTCTCTCTCCTAGAAATAAATAAAACATTAAAAAAATAAAAAATAAAAAAATAAATAAAGGCATTTCAAGCTGAGCAGGGACCCTGTCCCATGTTCTTACTGTTTGGACAGTACAGCAAGAGCCTCTCACAACTGCCTCTCCCCATGAAGTGTCCAGACCCCTGGCCGGCCACTGCTCGCCCCCTTGCCCAGCCTCAGTTTCCCTCTACCTGCATCACAGCTACGGTGTTGCTACTGGTGGAAGGGAAGTGCCTGAGGGCAGGGACTTTTTTTTAATTTAATGTTTATTTTTGACAGGGGAAGCTGGGGAAGGGCGGAGAGGGAGAGAGAATCCCAAGCGGACTCCACACTGTCCGTGCAGATCCTCATGGGGTGCAAACTCCCGAACTGTGAGATGATGACCTGAGCCGGATCAACAGTTGGGTGCTCAACTGACTGAGCCTCACGGGCACAGTGACTTTTTTTTTTTTTTTTTTTTCCATTTTCCCCAATCTCAGACCTTGTTACCATCAACAGGGACTTGTGCATAAACCCTGAAATTTCACAGTGATTCTGGGGCGCCTGGAGGGCTCAGTCAGTTGAGCATCCAACTGCAGCTCAGGTCATGATCTCGTGGTTTAGGAGTTTGAACCCCACGTCAGACTCTCCATTCTCAGAGAAGAGCCTGCTTTGGATCCTCCTTCCCCCTCCCTCCCTCTCTTTCCCTCTCTCTCTCTCTGCCCCCTACCCTGCTCTCTCTCTAAAATAAACATTAAAATTTTTTTAATTTTCCAAGTTACTCAAATCAGCAGGACAGAGAAATACATGTCTCTATCCTGCTCTGTATCTAATACTTAAGTTCATTCAGGGAAATCCATGTCTCCGTATGAAACAGAAGCCGACACATCTACAAATATATGCAACGTACAAACAGACAGGAATTCTGTGAACATACCAGTAAGAGCTCGTCCCCAGGGAAGTCACGGATTTAACAAATAACCACAGTGACAGCAGGAGCCACTACTGCTTGCTATGGCCTCACTGTGCCAACCGTGCAGTATCCGTACATCCTACAAGATAGCTTCCCCCATTCTACAGATGGGTAAACCGAGGTTCACGGGGCTGACAGCCACTGGAGTGACCAGGTGAGGAAGCCACTGCAGCCTCAGCACCGCCATGCGGTTCAACCTCCTCATGTCCTCTCAGGGCCAGAACACCTCGGGCACGACCTGCGTTCTCGGCATTGTCACTGGTCAGCTGGAGACGGCATGGACGCGTGCATCTCTGCAGACGGCGCGGCAGCACGCCCGTGGCCCGGGGTCTCTGGCTCCACACTCCAGCCCCGGGCACTGGGCCCAGCCCCACATGGATGCCCAGTAAATGTCCGGGAGTAAGACTGGATAACGCAAGGATCAGGACCTGGGCCCCGTTCTCAACCTGCTCACAGCACAGCCACGGAACGAGCAGACATGGGACCAACCACGGTTAGTTCTAAAGGACTCACCAGCCTGGCTTCTGTCTTAAAAACCAGCTTTCAAACATTGGTTTAGAAATAACCTAGCTCAGGGGCACCTGGAGGGCTCAGTCTGTTGAGCATCCAACTTCGGCTCAGGTCATGATCTCGTGGTCCATGAGTTCGAGCCCCACATCGAGCTCCGTGCTGACAGCTCAGAGCCTGGAGCCTGCTTGGGATTCTGTGTCTCCCTCTCTCTCTGCCCCTCCCCTGCTCACTCACTCACTCTCTCTCTCAAAAATAAACATTAAAAAATACACATTTAAAAAAAAAGGAACTGCCGGGGCGCCTGGATGGCTTAGTCGGTTAAGCGTCCGACTTTCGCTCAGGTCATGTACTCGCGGTTCGTGGGTTCGAGCCCCGCGTCGGGCTCTGTGCTGACTGCCAGCTCAGAGCCTGGAGCCTGTTTCAGTCTACGACTCCCTCTCTCTCTGACCCTCCCCTGCTCACGCTCTCTCTCTCTCTCTCCTAGAAATAAATAAAACATAAAAAAAAAAAAAAAAAAAAAAAAAAAAAAAAAAAAAAAAAAAAAAGGAACTGCCTAACTCACAAGGAGCCTTGCTGGGTGACAACAGCACCGTTCTCGGGACTGGCTTCTTCCCTCACAGCTGGGAACCGCCCAGAGCTAGAGAAACGAAAGTAAAGCCACTGGGTGGGGGGTGCCTGACATGTCAGGAGCCCCCCCAAAGAGTGGCCCAATGTGTCCTCCCTCCAGCGTGCGAGGGACCCCAGGTCTTCGGCACATGTCACTTGTTCTGAAATTGGAGAGATACGTCCTGGCTGATCTGACCCAAGTGCCCTTGCTGAATCTGCATCCGTTCTGAGGACACAGAAGAGCAGACCATTGCTGTCAGAAAGCCTGGCGTGTCACAGAATCCCAGCTTCACACACACATGCGCATGTGCATGCGTGTGATGCACAGGAGTCTGCAAATGGGCTGATGTCCCCCTAGACAGCCTTTCGCTGGGACCCAAAATTGCACGGCTCCATAGTCAGGACACAGAAGTGTGAAGACTTGTATAGTCTTGTGGTGCAACCTGCAGAGGCATGGCCTCCTGGCCCTCGCCCCTGTATCTGTCTGCTCAGACTCCCCGAACAAAGTCCACAAACTGGATGACCTAGAACAGAAATTCACTCTCACAATCCTGGAAGCTAGAAGTCCAAAATTCGTGCTCCTTCCAGGCCAAGAAGAAGAATCCTTCCTTGTCTCTTCCAGCTTCTGGTGGCTGCCAAGTGGTTCTGGGTTTGTAGATGCATCGCTCCAGTCTCTGCCTCTGTCCTCACACGGCCGACCTATACGGACACCAGTCACCAATCCACCGGAACCCAGTGTGACATCATTTTCATTTATCACATCTTGCAAAGACCCTATTTCCAAAGCAGGCCCGGCCCCGTTCACAGGTTCCAGATGGAAATGAACTGGGGCGGGGACACCGTCCACCCCAGCACGGTCCCCGCCTCCCTCTCCCTGGGCATCCCTCAGTGGGTACCCGCGCTGGCTGCAGCCCAGCCCCCAACGAGGCTAAGAGAGCAGGTGCAAACAGGAACCTTAGGAAAGGCCAGTTCACTGAGCCTTCACCCCAAGTGTCAGGCACCACAGATGTGACCTGAGAAGCAACAGGCCTCCTCCCCTCTGGAAGAGCGAACTGGGGGAGCAAGGCACACAGATAAACAAAAGCTACCGTGGCCTGCAGGGTTCTGGGAAGACGGCACGGGCAGCACCAGGAACCTACCCCCCACCCAGAGCCAGCTGTGCCGGCTGGACGCGTGGGAGCGGGGGACGCAAGGGTTTTGGAAGCTGGAGTGCAGGGAAGGGGGAGCCTCGGGCAGTCAGCTGAGGTTAATTTCAACCAGTTTCCGCTCGTAGCCTCCCCACACCCAGCCACCTGCACGTGTTTCTGGAACAGTTTGCAATACTCTTGCAAGAACCAGGGTGGGCAAAAAGGCCCTGTCCTCTAAACACTGGAAATCTGTGCTCTGACAGCGTGCGCCTTCCTATCATCAGAGAGGGGCAGACACAGAGAAAGGCAGCCATGGTTGCTGCACCTCCCCCACTGTCGCAAAGCCCCCCACCCCCCCAGCTGAAGCGACTTCAAGGAGATTTAAAGGGATAGAGCCCTCCCTGCTCCCCTTCGTTTTTCTGTTTCTCCCCCCTTTGGGAACCAGACACCAAAGACAAGGGAATTCGTGGTCGCCTGTTTACATACATACATAAAAATACACACACACATCCATAAACACAAAATAAAGACACTTTCAAAGGTGACTACATATAAAGAGAAAATTAGAAAGTGCCCACATTAAAAAAATTTCTTAATGTGTATTTTTGAGATACAGACAGTGAATGGGGGAGGGGTGGAGAGAGGGAGACACAGAATCTGAAGCAGCTCCAGGCTCCAAGATGTCAGCACAGAGCCCAACACAGGGCTCGAACCCACAAACCGTGAGATCGTGACCTGAGCCGAAATCGACATTTAATCGACTGAGCCGCCCAGGCGCCCCCACGGTGCCCACATTTGACCAGGGAACAGCACAGGCTCAGAAGAGACCTGAGCAAACCTGAAGTTACCTGTCAGGCTGATCACTGGCACAGAGACAAGCCTAGAAGAATCAAAGAAAAACACATAAAACCTAGAGGAAGGGGGAGAATCTGATTTCCAGACATAAAACTTTATTAGATCCAAATGCCCAGTTCTTATTTTTTTAGTATATGTGCTGCCGAAGCGAGCACCAAATGCCCAGTTCTTAACAAAATACAAGCCATATAAAATATCACAAAGCATACAAAGAAAATATAGCCCATCCAAAAAAAATAAAAATGAAACAGACTTATCCTTTTAAAAGATATGATGGCAGATCTTCTAAACAAAGACTTTAAAGCCACCATCTTGAAACGCCTGGGTGGCTCAGTCAGTTAAGTGTCAGACTTCAGCGCAGGTCATGATCTCACAGCTCATGAGTTTGAGCACCTTGTCAGGCTCTGTGCTGACAGCTCAGAGCCTGGAGCCTGCTTCTGATTCTGTCTCTCTCTCTCTCTGCCCCTCTCCAGCTCGCGCTCTCTCTCTCTCTCTCTCTCTCTCTCTCTCTCTCTCTCAGAAATAAACATTAAAAAAATTTTTTTAAGTAACTAAATAAAGTTCCCTTTTTAAAAAAAAAGAAAAAGAAACTGTCAACCAAGAATCTTATAGCCAGCAAAACCACACTTAAAGAGTAAGGGTGAAACTACAACATTCCCAGATAAACAAAAGCTGAAGGCACTGGGAGTCCTTTAGGGTGAAATTAAAGGACACTAGACAGTAACTCAAACCTGTGTGGAAAAAATAAAGATGTAAATACACAGGCAACTACAAAAGCTAGTTTTACTGTAATAATAGTTTGTAATTCCATTTTTCTTTTCTACACGATTTAGGAGACTAATGTACCTTTTAAAAGTTACTAAAGTTAGTATTATTATAACTTTAGTTTAAAATTTCACGTTTTCTACATAAGAGACTAATGAGTTTAAAAGAGTAGTTTGTGTTTGGGGGCACATAATGTATAAAGACGCAATTCTGTGTCATCAACAACTGAAAGGGCTTGGGACAGAACCATAAAGGACCAGAGTTTGTATTATTGAAGTTAACACTCAACTTAGAGTAGTAGGACTTTAGAATGTTAAACATAATTCCCATGGTAACTACACACATACACACTCTCACAAAAGCTGTAGAATATACACAAGAGAAAATGGGAAAAGAGTTTAAATATTTCACTACAAAAAAAAGATTCACTACAAAAATCTGAATAAACAAAATAAGACAGTAGTGCAGAAAATGAGGGGGAAAAAATGCTATAAGCCATCTAGAAAACAAGCAGCAAATTAAGAGAAGTAGTTCATCCTTGTCAGTAATTAGCCTAAATATTAATGGATAAAACACAAGATCCAACTTAGTTTTCTACAAGAGACTGACTTGAGATCCAAACACATAAATAAATTGAAAGTAAAAAGGATGGAAAAACATAATTCATGGAAATAGTAACCAAAGGAGAGTAGGGGTGCCTGTACCAGTATCAGACAGAATACTTTAATTCAAAAAAAGGTTGCAAAAGACAAAAATATTATACATTAACAAAAGGTTTAATATAGCAAGAAAATAGAATTATAAGCATTTCTGCACCTAATAACAGACTATATGAAGCAAAAGCTGACAGAACTGAAGACAGAAATAGTTCTACAATAACAGAGATGTCAATATTCAACTCTCAATAGTGGTTAAACAACTAGACTGAAGACAAATAAAAGGACTTAAACCACACTAACAAATGTACGGAACACCCACCCAGCAACAACCGCATACAAGTAATTCTGCACCTTTTCCAGGACAAATTATATGTTAGACCACATATTAAGTCTCAGTAAAATTTTTTAAGTTTATTTATTTATTTTGGGAGAGAGAAAGAGACAGTATGAGCGGGGGAAGGGCAGAGAGAGAAAGGAAGAGAGAAAATCCTAAGCAGGCTCCACACGGTCAGCATGGAGCCTGATGCAGGGCTCAAACCCACAAACTATGAGATCATGACCTGAGCCAAAATCAAGAGTCAGATGTTTAACAGACTAAGCCACCCAGGCACCCCAAGTCTCAGTAGACTTTAAAATACATATATAAAGTGTCTTCCAACCATTAAAGTATGAAATTAGAAATCAACACAACGGAAGTAAATCTGGAAAATACACCAAACTGTGGAAATTAAGCAACATACTCTTAAACCAATTAATCAAAGAAGAAATCACAAGAAAATTAGAAAACTTAAGAGAAAATTAAAACGAAAACACAACATATCAAAACTTACAGTATGCAGTGAAAGCAAGTGTTAAAGGGAAGATCTTAAGCTATAAACTTATAAACAAGTTTTTTTTTTTAATGTTTTATTTATTTCTGAGAGACAGCATGAGCAGGGGAGGGTCAGAGAGAGAGAGAGAGAAAGAGAATCTGAAACAGGATCCAGGCTCTGAGCTAGCTCTCAGCACAGAGCCCGATGCGGGGCTCGAACCCACGAACCGTGAGATCATGACCTGAGCTGAAGTCGGACGCCCAACCGACTGAGCCACCCAGGCACCCCTACAAGTTCTAAACATTTTCCTTTACAAAAAAGAAAGATCCCCAGTCAACAACTTTTTTTGTTGTTAAAATTTTTTTAATGTTTATTATTTTTGAGAGACAGACACACACAGAGTGTGAGCAGGGCAGGGGGAGAGGGAAAGGGAGTCACAGAATCAGAAGCCGGCTCCAGGCTCTGAGCTGTCAGCACAGAGCCCAACGCGGGGCTCAAACTCATGAACCATGAGATCATGACCTGAGCCAAAGTCGGACACCCAACTGACTGACCCACGCAGGTGCCCCTCCAGTCAGCAACTTTTAACTTTATAACCTAAGGAACTAGAAAAACAAAACCAAACTAAACCCAAAGTTAACAGAAAGACAAAAACCATAAAGACTAGAAACAGATAAAAATGAAATAGAGAACAGAAAAAAAAAAGAAAAATCAATGAAGCCAGTATTTATTTTTTTTTTAAAGATCAACAAAACTGTCAAACCTTTAGCTGGCAGACTAAGGAAAAAAGAAGACAAATTACCAAAATCAGAAATAAAAGTGGAGACATTACTACCAATTCTACAGAAATAAAAAGGATTGTAAGAGAGTACAGACAACTGTATGCTGGCAAACCAGATAACCTAGATGAAAGGAACAAACTCCTAGAAACACAAAACCTCCCAAGACTAAATCACAGAGAAATAGAAAAACTGAATAGACTTCTAACTAGTAAGGAGATTGAATCAATAATAAGAAACCTGCTGGGGTGACTGGTTGGTTAAGTGGCAGACTTTGGCTCAGGTCATGCTCTCATGGTTTGGTGAGTTCAAGCCCTGCATTGGGCTCTGTGCTGTCAGCTTGGAGCCAGCTTTGGATCCTCTATCTCCCTCTCTCTCTGCCTCGCCCCCACTCGTGTTCTCTCTCTCTCTCTCTCCCCCTCTCCCTCTCCCTCTGCCTCTCCCCCACTCGTGTTCTCTCCCTCTCTCTCTCTCGCTGTCGCTCTTTCTCCCTCCCTCCCTCTCAAAAATAAATAAACATTAAAAAAAACTCCCAACAAAGAAAAGCCCTGGAACTGATGGCCTCACAGGTGAATCCCACCAAACATTTAAAGAATACCAATTATTCTTAAGCTTTTTCAAAAAAATCCGGAGGGAACACTTCCCAACTCATCCTATGAGGCCAGCATTACCCAGATACCAAAGCCAGACAGAGACACTACAAGAACATAGAAGTCAATATCCCCTGTGAACAATGAACCAATACAAAAATCCCCAACAAAACACTAGCAAACTGAAGTAGGCAGCAAACTAAAAGCATTATATACCACAAGTGGAATGTTTCTACTGAAATGTGAAGGCAGTTATATGTACAAAAACTGGTGACTGGATGTTATCTAGTCTTATTGTAGTGAACACCTCTCAATATATGCAAATATCAAATCATTATGTCGTACACCTGAAACTAACATAATGTTATATGTCAATGATACCTAAAGAAAAAAAAAGCAGTTGACATTATAATACCAGCGTATTGGTATTAGTCACTGCATTGGTCCATTGTATTGGAAATGCAAGTTGGCTTATCTCTATACTTACTCTGAGTTCAGTATTTCCCACTACCCATTCCTCCATCCCTTTCACAGCTTGCTTCAGGAAGTGATTATTTAGACATCAGGGTAATTAACCCAGGGAACGAACCAAACTCTCCACAGTCAATTGTAGAGAAAAGGCCCTACTGAAAAATGAAAAATTACAGAAGGGCAGAACCCAGCTGGGAACCAAACTAACCTGTGAGACTAACCACAAACAGATGGGACAATCAGTGGGGATTATCACCGAGAACAAGGAGACCTGCCCTTAGGGAGACAAACATATAACATACAATTCCCCCTGGAAGCAGGGGTTTGAAAAGTGCCCGGGGTATATGGGAAGGGTTTATTTACTAATCTCAGAACATGCACCAGAGGGGTGGGTAGGGATCGTTAGGAGACTTGTCCGAGAAGAAAAGAGCTAGTGGCCACCATTTCTCTTCCCTCCCTGCCAACCCTAGACCCAGACACCTGTGGGAACCAGGATGAACGCGTGCTACCCGGCTTGCTAACGCTGCGGCCATGCTCCTGCCCCACATTCTCCTGCGGATCCAGCCCGTCCAAACTGCCCCGCTAGGCAGGAGTCCCTCCAAGGCATCTGATGTCTCATTCAACAAGCAGCTCTGACGGTGGCGGCCAAGCACTACTCGAAAGTGACACCTGCCCTGGGAGAAGGGAAGATCACCACAGACGCCAGGTTGACTGCAGCCCCAACAGTAGGCTGGGGGCAGACATCTGATCTGACCACTGGCCCCACGCACGGACAAAAACCTCATGCAGGGCAGCACAAAGAGAGAGCCCTGTAGTTTGGGGTAGCAACCCTAACAGACAGACTCCTCAAAAAGAGATTAAAAGAGAGAATCCAAATAAACAAAATCAGAAATGACAGAAGAGAAATCACTGACACCACAGAAATACAAAGGATTAAATATTCTGAAAAAAATTATATGCCAACAAATTGGACAAATCTGAAGGAATGAATATATTCCTAAGAACATACAACATACCAAAGCTAAATCAAGCAGAAATAGAAAATTGAACAGACCAATTACTAACAATTAAATTGAACTGAATCAAAAAAACGTCCAACAAACTAAAGTTTAGGATTGGATGGCTTCATAGGTGAATTCTACCAAACATTTACAGAAGAGTTAGTACCTCTCCTTCTCTAACTATTCCAAAAAATAGAAGAGGAAGGAAAGCTTCCGAATTCATTCTATGAGTCCAGCATTACCCAGATACCAAAACCAGATAAAGACACTACAAAATAAAACTACAGGCCAGTATCTCTGATGAACATAGATGTACAACTCCTTAACAAAATATTACCAAACTGAGTGTGACAATACATTAAAAAAAATGTTTCACCATTATCAAGTGGGATTTATTCCAGGAATCCAAGGATGGTTCAATATTTGCAAGTCAATCCACATGACACATCACATTAACAAAAGAAAGGTTAAAAACCGTAAGATCATATCAATAGATGCAGAAAAAAACATTTGACAAAATACAACATCCATTCATAAAAACTTCAACAAAGTAGGTGTAAAGAGAACACACCTCAACACAATAAAGGCCTTATATGAAAAACCCACAGCTAACATATTCAATGGTGAAAAACAGAGTTTTTCCTCTGAGGTCAGGAATAAGACAAAGATGCCCACTCTCGCCACTTTTATTCAACACAGTACTGAAAGTCCTAGCCATAACAATCAGGCAAGAAAAATAAATAAAAAGCATCCAAATTGGTAAGGAAGAAAAAAAAGTGATCATTTATGTGCACGTGTGATTCCACAATTTGAAGTGCAAGCATTCGACCTCGAGCATCTTTGCATTCCCCTAGTCTACTGTGTAAAAGAATGTGCAATTAATTAACACCTTTATAAAGTAGTAAAGGCAGTCACAGTCTGCTCCAGTTTAACTTCACAGCCACTTCCTGTGTTACTCTCTACACTCTTCACTCTAATGATACTGGATTAACACTGCTCCAGAGCCTTGCACAACCCTGACGCATACACCTGCTTGTAAAGCAATGTACTATACTCAATATTGGGAAAAAGAGACAAACATAACCCACGATACCTGCTCATACACATTCCACTCCTATACAGAAGATGCTCAATAAATAAACACCTAAGTGGCAAAGGTAGATGACATTCATGTCTTCTAAGTACCACCTGTGTACAAAACATTATGCTATGCTCTTTATATATGTTAGATCATGTGTTCCTTGCAACATAAAACTCATAATGTACTATACATCCACTTTGTGTATTTCCCACAAAGGCAATTGATAATTTCTATGATATCTATTTTCTCAACTAGTATATAAGCTTCATAATGATAGGAATCTGCCTTTCTTGATCCTTTCTGCATTCCCAGGGCCAGTCAAAACATCTGGCATACAGTAGGCACTCAACAAATATCTAATGGCTGAATGAATAAATACATAAATAGTCCTATGAGCTAGGTATTGTTATTTTAGTTTTATTGATGAGAAAACCAGAATGTTAAGTGACTTGCCCAAACTAACATAGCTAGGAAGCAGCAGAACAAGATTTAAAATGTACAGTTTTTCAGTGTTTAACACTTGCTTCTCATTGGTGCCCAATAATGAGGAAGAATTATAGCCCAGAGTTCTTCTATAAGTCCCTTGTGAACTCCCTGTGAGGCAGCTTTAGCAAGCTTCATTAGTTTCTTAAAGACAGTGAAAAGGTGATGCTTATGACTAAGACTACCCCTGGTTTTTTGAAGGAATAAGAGGTGCAGCATATCTGTCTTCTGGGCAGTAGTGTAGAAGGATCAGAGGCCGATGGGATGAGCCAGGTAATTATTAAGCATCATTTTAGTTATGTATTAATAGGCCCTGAATTCTTTCTATTTGCACTTTAGTTCTACTTTCTACATGTTACAAATTGATCGTGTTCTAACATTATCATTTATTCTCATTTATACTACCTCAAGGCAATTAGACAATTATTGACAAATACCTATGAATAATGACATGAGAATTAAGCCTTTTAAATGGCAAGAAGCACAACGAGTGTGTTTGATGTTTGTTTTCTACCTATGAGTCAGCATCAATCCTTTGGAGTGAACAATATATTATTAAACCTTTCCCATCAGACAATTTTTCACTGGATTTGTTACACACACATATAGGTAGTACATTATCCTGCTGTGCTTAAGTTCACAAACATATTTCATTAAAAAAAAAAAAAAGAAAACTGATCAATGTAATAGACTACACTAACAGAATGAAGGGGGTGGGGGGGAACACACACTCATATCGACTGAGGCAAAAACTACCTCCACGTAATAAAAGCTATATTGGAAACACCCACAGCAAGTATCATACTCAATAGTGAAAGACTGAAAGCTTTTCCTCTAAGATCAGGAACAAGTCAATAGCTCCCACTTCCACCACTACTATTCAAAAGAGTACTAGACATTCTAGCCAGAGCAAGTCGGAAAAAAAGAAAGAAAAGGCATCCAAATAGGAAGTAAAATGACATGCTTGCAGATGATATAATTTTATATGTAGAAAACTCTATTACACACAAATGCACATGTATGTAAAATGACTTAGACTAAATGAAGTCAGCAAATATCAGGAGACAAAGTCAACAAATGAAAGACAGCATTATTTCTATACACTAACAATGAAGAATCTGAAAGATAAATTACAAAAGCAATCCCATTTACAACATTAAAAAGAATAAAAGACTTAACAAGTCATTTACTCAAGGAGATGGAAGGCTTGTACAGTGGAAACTACAAAACGTTACTGAAAGAAATTAGGACAAGGGCAGCTCTGGGTGGTTAAGCGGCCAACTTAACCTGGGGGGCTCTGTCGGTTAAGTGGCCAACTTCAGCTCAGGTCATGATCTCACGGTTCTTGAGTTCGAGCCCCGCATCAGGCTCTGTGCTGACAGCTCAGAGCCTGAACCCTGCTTCAGATTCTGGGTCTCCCTCTCTCTGCACCTCCACCGCTCACACTCTGTCTCTCTCTCTCCAAAATAAAAAAAATATTTAAAAGTAAAGAAATTAGGACAAAAATAAATGAAAACACACCCCATGTTCACAGACTGGAAGACTTAATATGTTAAAATGTCAGTACTAATGTGAGAATTATTAAGGGACGCGTCACTAAAATGGAATCAGGAGGCCAGAACGGGGGCCCTGATGCCCTGCCACTTGTCAACTGCAGAGCCCAAGGAAAAGATGTATCTTGCATCTGGAGAGGAATGTTCTTAATTTTCTTAAGAACACTTCCTTTTTGCTAGCTTACTTTAAGAAGACAGCATACAGAGGCACCTGGCCCCTCTTGATTTTGAGGTCATGAATTCAACTCTTGATCTTGGGGCCATGAATTCAAGCCCCATGATGGGCATGGAGCCTACTTAAAATTAAAGATTTAAAGAAAAAGCATATAGCATATGATACATGTAACACAAAGTATGTGTTAATCAACTGTTTATGTCATTGGTAAGGCTTTCAGGCAAGCCAACAGTAGGATATATCAGTAGTAAGGCTTTCTGGGGAGTCAGGAGTTATATCAGGATCTTCAACTGCACAGGGGGTTGGCACCCATAATCCTCATATTGTTCAAGTGTCAACTGTACTTCACTAGCCCAGCAGAAGGAAGAAAGGTTTTCTCCTCCACTGGCAACAGCCCAGTCTATGAAAGACTGTCACGACTCAACCAATGAGAAGTCACTGCACGTCAAACTCCCTGTTTACTCCAATGGACTGTTTGTCTATTACTCCAATAGACAGCCCTCCCAGCTCCCCCTTTCCTCTATTAAAGAGCATTCTTCTCCTTTGTTCTCTAGACTGACTTATGGTTTTGCTGTGCCCTGCATAAATTGCAATTCTCTGCTAACCCAAATATGGTTTTGCTGGTAAAAATAACTGACAGTTTTATTTTTAAGGTTAACACTACCCAAAGTGATGTATAGATTCAATGCAATCGCTATCAAAATCCAGATGATTTTTTGAGAGAAAAATTCATCCTAAAATTCATATAGAATCTCAAAAGACTCCAAATACTCAACACAACATTAGAAGAAGAAAAAAGGAACAAAGCAGGACTCATACTATCTGAATTCAAACTACAAAGCTACAGTACCCAAGACAGCGTGGTACTGGCATAACGACAGACATTTACACAAAGAAAATCGAATAGGGAGCCCAGAAATAAACCTTTGTGTCTATGATCAAATGGTTGTTGACAAAGGCGCTAAGACCATTTAATGGGGAAGGGACAATTTTCTCAACAAATGGTACTGGGAAAACTGGACACCCACATGCAGATTAAAATTGGACCCCTACCTCACACCGTATACAAAAACTAATTCAAAATGGATCAAAGACTTAATGTAAGACCTAAAACTATTAAACTCCTATAAGAAATATAGGGGAAAACTTCACAAGATCGAATCTGGCAATGTTTTCTTAGATATGACATCAGGCCACAGGAAACAGAAGAATTCCTCTGTAGCATGTGATGCTGTTTAACAGCATTCTACCCACAGAACTTCTTTCAAAATTGGAGTCAGTCCTCTCAAACACTGCCACTCTTTGTCAACTAAGTTTATGCAACATTCTAAATCCTTGTTGTCATTTCAACAATCTTCATAGCATCTTCACCAGTAGTAGATTCCATCTCAGGAAACTACTTTCTGTGCTCTCCCAAAAAAGCACCTCCTCATCCATTCAAGTTTTATCATGAGATCACAGCAATTCGGTCTCATCTTGAGGCTTCACTCTTGATTTTAGTTCTCTTGCTATTTCCACCACATCTACAGTGACTTCCTCCACTGAGTCTTGAACCCCTCAAAGTCCTACATGTGGGCTGGAACCCACTTCTTCCAAACTCCTGTTAATACTGATATCTTGACCTCTTCCCATGAACCATGAATATTCTTAATGGTATCTAGAATGGTAAGTCATTTCCAAGTTTTCAATTTGCCCAGATCCATCAGAGGAATCACTATTTATGACATCTACAACCTTATAAAATGTATTTCTTAAATAATAAGACTTTCAAAGTCAAAATTATTCCTTGCACCATGGGCTGCAGAACGGATGTTCTGTTTGCAGGCATGAAAACAACATTAATCTGGCTATACATCATCAGAGCTCTTGGGTTACTGGGTACAATGTCAATGAGCAGTATTATTTCGAAAGGAAATCTTTTTTTTCTGAGCTGGAAGTCTGAAGAGTTGGCTTAAGATAATTGGTAAACCACGTCATAAACGGATGCGCAGTCATCCAGGCTTTGCTGTTCCATCTGTAAAGCACAGGCAGAGTAGATGTAGCACAGTCTTCGGGGCCCGAGGATTTTCGGAACGGTAATGAGCACTGGCTCCAACTTCAAGTCACCGGCTGCATTAGCCCCTAACAAGGCAATCAGCTTGTCCCTTCAGACTCTGGAGCCAGGCCCTGACTTCTCCTCTCTAGCTATAACCGTCCTAGATGGCATCTTCTCCCATATCAGGGCTGTTTCGTCTACACTGAAAATCAGCTGTTCAGTGTGGCCTCCTTCATGAATTATCCTAGCTGGATCTTCCGGAGAACTTGCTGCAGCTTCTACACCAGCACTTGCTGCCTCACTTTGCACTTTAGTGTTACGGAGATGGCGTCTTTCCTTAAATCTCATGAACCAACCTCTGCAAGCTTCAGACCTTTCTTCCGCAGCTTGCTCCCCTCCCCCAGCCTCCACGGAATTGAAGAGAGTCAGGGCCTTGCTGTGGAAGAGGGTTTGGCTTAAGGGAATATTGTGGCTGGTTTGATCTTCCATCCAGACCACTAAAATTTTCTCCCTATCAGCAGTTTGGCCATTTTCCTTTATCATCATTCATGTGTTCACTGGAGTAGCACTTATTTCCTTCAGGAACTTTTCCTCTGCATTTGCACCTCGGCTGTTTGGCAGAAGAGGCCTACCTTTCAGCCTGTCTTGGCTTTAGACATCCCTCCCTCACTCAGCTTAATCATGTCTAGCTTTCAATTTCACGTGAGAGATGTGGGACCCTTCCTTTCACTTGAACACTTAGGAGACACTGTAGGGTTGTTCACTGATCTAATTTCAATAATGTTTTGTCTCAGGGAATGGAGAGGCCTGAGAAGGAGCTAGATGGGGGAATGGATCGTCAGTGGTGCAGTCGGAACACACACATGTATTGATTAAGTCTGCTGTCTTATATGGGCACAGTTCATGGTGCCCCCCCCCAAATTACAATAGCAACATCAAAGATTATTGATCACATATCACCATAACAAACAAAATAATAAACCAAACTATGACACACAGACATAAAGTGAGCAAATGCTGTTGGAAAAATGGTGCCAAAAGAGTTACTTGATGCAGGGTTGTCACAAACTTTCTTTTTTTTTTTTAAGATTTTATTAAAAAAAAAAAATCTCTACACCCAACACAGGACCTGAACCCACAACCCTGAGATCAAGAGGCGCACACTGAGCCAGCCAGACACCCCATCACAAACTTTCAATCTGTAAACAAAACAAAACAAAAAAACAACACAGTATCTGAGAGGTGCAATAAAATGAGGTATCCCAATAGAGAATTCCTAAAACTCCACAATAACCAAATAACCAATTCAAAACTGGGCAAAGGACTTGACATTTCTTCACAGAAGATATACAAATTACCAATAAGCATGTGAAATGACGCTTGACATCACTAATCATCAGGAAACTGCAAATCAAAACTACCATCATTTTGTATTAAATCACCACATATCCATTAGAATGACTACTGTTAAAAAAAAAAAAAGAAAGAAAGAAAGAAAATAATATTGGTGAGGATGTGGAGCAATTGCAACCCTGTGCCCTGTGGAAAACAGCATGTGGTATAGCACTGTGGACAACAGTATGGGTGTTCTTCAAAAATTTACACAGAAATGGGGTGCCTGGGTGGCTCAGTCGGTTAAGCGTCCAACTTTGGCTCAGGTCATGATCTCACCGTTCATGGGTTCGAGCCCCGCGTCGGCTCCGTGCTGACACCTAGCTCAGAGCCTAGATGGAGCCTGCTTTGGATTCTGTCTCTCTCTCTCTGACCCTCCCCTGCTCGTGCTGTCTCTCTCTCTCTCTCGCTCAGAAATAAGTAAAACACTAAAAATGTTTTTAAAAATTTACACAGAATTACCATATAATCCAGCAATTCCACAAAATACCCAAAATAATTGAAAGCAAGTTCTCAAAGATAGATTTGTACACATGTATTCATAGAGGAAGTGTTATTCATAATAGCTTAAATATAGAAGCAACCCCGATCAATAGATGAATGGATAAGCAAAATGTGGTACATACATACAATGGAATTATTATTCAGCCTTAAAGAGAAGGAAATTCTGGCACATGATACAACATGAATAAATCTACAGGACATTATACTAAGTGAATAAGCCCATCACAAAAGGACAAATACTGTTATGATTCCACTTCTATGAGATCCCTAATCAAATCATAAAGACGGAAAGCAGAATGATATTTCCCAAGGGTAGAGGTTAGGGGATGGGAGGGAAATTATTGCTTAATGGCTAAAGAGTTTTAGTTTTACAAGATCAAAAAAGTTATGGAGACAGATGATTAGAAACACACACACACACACACACACACACACACACCAATATAACTTACTGTAAAGGACGTATGCTGTTCCACTCAATAGAAAACATAGTAGAACAGGGAAAGCTGGAAGGGAGAGGAAGCTGATATATCAGGACTAGGCAGGGTCCACCTAGTACCGTGGGTGGTATGAGATGGGGTTGAGCAGTTATGGGCCACATAGTGAATTAGCACCATTATCCTAGAAAGTCTTAATGAGAGAAGCCTGTAAAGTTACCCATACAGGCCTTGTGTTACAAACGAGGTACGTTCCTGAGCCTTACTGTAGTGGCAAAAAGAACCAGAATTCCAAGACTGGTCTGGCCCTATCACATGCTAGCTACACTCGGCCACAGATGCACGGGTCACCTGGCAGTCCCTGCACAGCTGAGGATACAGCCTCAGCATCCTCTCTGGGAGCCCCCACACCCCCAACCCAGGCTCCCTGCTCCTAACAGGCTAGCTGACATGGCCACTGATGAGACCAACCTATGGATCAAGTCTTCTCATTTTTATCACTCTGCACAGTGTGAAATCTCTCTATTCCTCCATAGGTTCTATGACAGACCCAGATAGATATAGGAGTAAACCACAAACCTGCAATTGTGTAAGATACCAGATTGTTAAAATGCTCCTTAAATAAAAATCCTAAAACAAAACCCACGTGTCAGGGGTAAAGGACCACAGAGACATAGGACTTTAGATCTGGTTCTGTCTGGGACCTGCTTAGAGGCTGTGGGGCCACAGCCTGCCAGTGCTGAACCTACAGGCGGAACACCAGTGGCCACCAGACTGCAGCAGAGTCCTGCTGCTTGCAGGTGTGTGCGAGTGGGTGGCGGGTATGATGTGCTCTGGTCCCCAGTCTGCACTCATCCCGGACTCCTGGTGTCCAGGACACTAAGATCAGTGGTGTAGACCTGGTGACTTCTAAATTTTTCTTCTGCCCTGATGAGTTATGAACCACTCTCCCCAGAAGAGGGAGAGAGCTGGACTGAGGGGCACATCTGGCTTCTAGAGGCATTTAAAATGATGCAGATGAGAAAATACTGGCAACGCGATATGAAGTAAAATGGACAGACAGCAGCAACTCAACCGCACCCAGTGTGCAAAGGAAAAACAGGAAGGAGGCATGCCAAGAAATTAACCCTGGTTATCCCCCACATTGTGGGATTACAGCGGCTGTTAGTGTTTTCTCTATTCTCTCCTCTATTTTTCAGATATTCAAAATTACTTTTATAGTAAAAATAAAAAAAAAAAGGGGGGAGGGCAGGTGAGGGCATGTCTCTTTTTCAGTCTACAATCTGGCTGCAGGGCCAAGCCTAGAAGTGAAGACTGTCTTTTGCAGTCTAATCCTTTTGTAGACCTAGCTTCTTTCCTCAGACAACCCAGATGACAGCTGTGGCCCAAATGGAACCCTAGAGTTCGCACAAATGTGTGTGGGCACTTCCAAACAGTTCTAGAAAAATACTGTCACTCTTGCTTTGCTCCTGGTCTGAGTGTTTATGGTATTTCAATTTTTTTAACGATTATTTATTTTTGAGAGACAGAGAGAGCGAGCATGAGCAGGGAGGAGCACAGAGAGAGGGACACAGGATCTGAAACAGGCTCCAGGCTCTGAGCTGTCAGCACAGAGTCCGATGCGGGGCTCAAACTCACGGACCGCAAGATCATGACCTGAGCCAAGTCAGACGCTTAGCCGACTGAGCCCCCCAGGTGCCCCAGTGTTTATGGTATTTCAAAAAGACAGACATAACATCAACAAGGAAGAGGGGGAGGGAAAGTAAGATTTAAGTGTGTTATCTGATACTCTAGCAGGCACTGCCATTGTCATAGGTCCCAGCAGCCCAGAACATAATAGGGATTCACATGGCCCAGAAGCCAATGTGAACACATACACACCAGAAGCCTATACCCATGTACTATACGCACATACAGCACACACATACACACACACACCCAGAACCTAGTGTCTACACACACAATTAAACGTGAACACACACATACACAGAACCCTCCATGTGCACACACACACATTCTTCAAACCCAACACAGGTGCACACTTCTCAAACCTATAAGGGACACACACCCCTCAGAACCTAACAAAGACATCAGAACCCAAAGTCCCTCAGAATCAAACACGCACACAAACCCTCATAACCCACAGGGTTACACACAGCCCACTAACCAACACGGACACAACCCTCAGACCCAACACAGGAACACCCGGTAATTACGACCAATATGGATACATAACCCTCAGACCCAGATAGTCAGACTGACTCCTCAAAGCCCAGCCTGGGCTCACACCCCTCAGAACACAACATAGGCTCACACTGCTCAGAATTTAAGATATGTTCACACCCCCCAGAACCAACGTGAAACACACGGGTACACACAGCCCTCAGAACCAACATGGACATACAACCCTTTCACCCAAACAGGCCACACACTCCTCAGAACCCAATGTGGGAACACACACCTCTCAGAACCGACACAGACACACAAACCTTAAACCTAACACAACCCTAACATGCAAATGGGCACACACTTCTCAACACAATATGGAACACAGTCCTCAGAGCATAACACATGCACACAATCCTCCAAACAAACCCAAATACACACCCTCATATTTAACATGGGCACAAACACCTCTCAGAACCCAACACAGACACAGCCCTCATATCCACTACTGGAGGAGGCACTCAGGACACACACTGCTCACAACCCAAAATGGGCACACACCCTTCAAACCCAACGCAGACAAACACACCCACAGAACTAACACAGAAACATAACCCTTCAGCCTAACATTTGCACACATACCCCACGGACCCAACAAGGACACGTGAACACACAACCCTTAGGCCTAACATGAGCACACACATCCCCCAGAACCCAATACGGTTGCACACAACACTCAGGCCCAATGTGAGAACACACATACTCTCCAGAACCAACATGGGCACACATGCCTCTCACAACTCAATCCTGGTGCACACACCCCCTGGGATCTGACATGGGTACATAGCCTCAAAGCCCAAATGGGCACACACATCCCTCAGAATCCCAAATCCTATATGCCCCTCAGAAAACAGCTCAGCCACACCCGCCTCATGCCCATGGGAGTACACCCCTCAGAACCCAACGTGCACATACACATACACACCCCTCAAAATGAATTCAGACACAACCCTCAACCAACACAGGCACACACAACTCACAGAACCCAATACAGGTGCACACACCCACAGACACAACGTGGGCACATTCCTCTCACCCCCATATGCACACACAAACCTCAGACATGACACAGGTATACACTCATCAACCCAACACAGGGTCACATGCCCCTGGGATCCAACATGGAGGCACACACACTCTCAGAACCAACATAGACAAACACGCCTCAGACCCAAAAGGGACACACACCACTCAGAACCCAACAAGGGAACACAATCCTCAGATGCCAACAAGGACACAACCCTCAGAATAAACATCAACACACAACCCTCAGATAAGCACACATGCCCTTTAGAATCTAACACCTCTCAGAACCCAAAATAGGGACACACACCCCTTAGACCCAACACAGGAGCAAAAACACACTTCAAAATCAACGAGGACACACAACCCTCACCCAACATGGGAGCACTCCCTTCAGAACCAACACTCAACATGCATACCTCAGACCCCACACAAACAGAACACCTCTCAGAAACCAATATGACCACACAACCAATGGACCCAATATGGGCACGACACAGGACTACATGCCCCTCAGAACCAATACAGACACACAACCTCTGATCCAGATGGGCACACACACTCCTCACAAACCAACACGGAAGCACAACAAACATGGGAGCACAACACTCTGAAGCCAACATGTATACACACACCTCAGAACTGACACAAACACAAACACTTCAGACCTAAGATAGACACACACACCACCGAGAAGCCTCTCAGGTGCACATGCGCCTCCGAACCCAACATAACACAATGCCTTAGAACCTATGCAGGTACACACACCCCAGAAAAAACATGGGCACACACACCCTTCACAACCCGCAATGGGCACAGAAAAGCAGATCCCTCAGAACCCAATCCCAAGGCACACGCCTGAGAGCCTCAAACAGGCACATCACCTCTCAAATCAACACACACACTTGTAGAGCCATGGACACACAATCCTTAGACCAAACAGAGGCACCCCCCGCCGACAGAACGCAAAAGAGGCACACCTCTCACAACCAACAAAGGAGCACACACCTCAGAAGCCAACACACTCCTCAGACCAACACAGGCACACACGTTCTCACCCAACTTGGAAGCATACCCCTCAAACCCAGGCTGGGAGTGCGCCCCTCAGAACCTAACGTAATCATACCTCTCGGAATCAACACAAACACACATCCGTCAGATCCAACATGTGGAGACACAGATATCAGAACCAACAAGGACAGCCAGCCCTGTAAAACCAAATGGAACTCAACCCTCAGACCCAACAGAGACACACCACTCAGAATAACACAGACACCCAACCCTGAGTCGCAACCTGGGCACATACCCTCAAAGCCCCAATATGGGAGCACACCCCTGAGAACCTAAAATAGGCATGAACCCCTCAGAATCAACACCCGCACCCCCTCTTGCCCCACAGAGGAGCACAGACACCCCTCCGTACCCAGCACAGGAGCACACACCTGGGAACCTAACACACACCAACACCCCACAGACAAAACCCAGGCACACGCCCCCCTCAGAACCCAAATACAAGCATCCTATGCCTCAGACCCGACACCCGAACACACACACCTTCAGACCAACAAGCCCCCACAACCCTCAACGTGAGCACACACCCCTCAGGTCCCAACACGGGCAGACACCCTTTGACCCAACACAGGATACACTCCTCAGAATCGAACACCCTCACACACCCTCAGAATCAACACACACACAACCTTCACACCAGAACATGCATACACCCTCCTCAAGGCCCAGGGGGGCTTACACACCTCAGAACAGGCACAGACACACAACCGTCCTGCCCAATACGGTTACACACACCCGCCTCGGAACCGACAGGGTCACACAACCCTTAACCCTGACACAACCTTCAGATATAAGCGGACACACATGGAGCACACCCCTCAGAACGCAACACCTAGACAATCCTCAGAATCAACGAGAAAAAACACCACCCCTCCAACCACCTTCAGACCTAACAGGGGGCACGCCCCCGTCAGCTCCAGCCCCGACACACCCCTCCCCGCACAACACGGGCGCGCACACCCCTCACAACCGACCCAGACACACCTCTCCCCGCACAGCACACACCCCTCACAACCGACCCAGACACACCTCTCCCCGCACAGCACACACCCCTCACAACCGACCCAGACACACCTCTCCCCGCACAGCACAGCCCCGTCAGCTCCAACACGGGAGCACACCGTTCCCGTTCGGACGCCACCTCATGCGCACACACCTCAGAACCGTCGAGAACGCTCCTCCCTCGGAACCCACCACAGGCTGGCCGACAAGAACGCACAACCCTCACACGGCCCGTGGGCACACAGTTGTCAGAACCAAACTGCGAAAATCAATACAAGGAAACTTTATCTGGAACCACGCCTGCCCAACCGCGAAGCCCGCCGCCAGAGGGCCTCGCGAGGCCCAACGTCTTCCCGATCCCGGGAGGAAGGAAGGCGTCCCGCGGCGCCGGCGGCAGCGCAGCCAATGAGAAGCCACCACACTTCCAGCTCCCAGTTTCCTCCAATGGACTTTCTGTTTACAACAGCCTCCCCCCCCCCCCCCCCCCCCCGCCAATTCCATAAGAGCTTCCTCGGCGTTCTGCGCCGCCGGGTACGGTTCGCCGTCTTCATTCGCTGCCCCTGGGTTGCCGTTCCCTGCTGTTCCAAATAAACCTAGCCTTTCTGGGAAAGTAACTGGCAGCTTTGTTTTTAAGGTTAACAGCGCACGTGCACACGCTCCTCAGAACCCACCGCCACCCACTGGCCTCACAGCCAGCCCTGGAGCGCACACTCGAACCCGTCCCAACCCAGCAGGACGCAAGCCCGCGGCCCTGACGCGCCCACCCCGCTGCGGTCTGAGGAAGCGCGGCTCGCCCACAGGGCCGCACCTGGCGCAGCGCGGCCTCCGCGGCGCCGCCCTCCCGCTGCCGGAGCTGCTCCCGGAAGCGCGCCACCTGCTCCAGCAGCGCGTCCACGAGCGAGGGCGCCGCGTCCCCCTCGAGCGCGGCCAGACGGGCGCGGAGGCGCTCTATGAGGGCATCCCGCGCTGCCAGCTCGTCCTGCAGGCGCCTCAGCCGCTGCCCGGCCTCGTGGTACAGGCCACAGAGCGCCGCAGCCGTGCGCGGGGCCCCCTCGCGCCCGCCAGTCCCGGCGCCCCCTGAGGACATGGCCGTGGGCCTCGACCGGAGGGCGCACGGACGCCACCAACTTCCGCGCCGGGTCTGGACTAGCTCACCTTCCCGGAACTTTTCCCGGCGCGCCCCGCCCACCGCCTAGAGCCCGGCCCCGCCCAGGCCCCACAGCCAGGCCACGCCCACAGCGACGGGCTTGGGCCCTGACCCACCGAAAGGCCGACCCGGACCCGCCCACGGCCCGGCCCAGCACGTGGAGACCAGCGTGACCCCTGCCCCACGGAAAGGCCGGCCCAGACCCGCCCACAGCCCGGTCCCGCCCCCTGCCAACAGCGCGACCACGCCCCGCCGACGGCGCGGCCACGTCCACGCCGGCAGCCCGACCCGGCCCCCGCCGTGGGCACGGCCCCGCCCATGGAGCCTAGCGTGACCCCTGACCCTAGGAAAGGTCGGCCCCGATCCGCAGACAGCCCGCCCCGCCCCCTGCCTGTAGCACAGCCCCGCTCCCCGTCCACAGCCCAGCAGGCCCCGCCCCCGCCGACGGCACGGCCCCGCCCCCGCCGATAGCGAGTCCCGGCCTCTCTCCTGGCCGCAGGCTGTGTGGCCTGGCCTTGGGGTGGCTGGCGCGTCCCTGCGTCCCCCCGTCCCCCGCGGCGGGGGAGTTTGCTGGGAGTCAGCTGGGAGGAGGAGGGAGAGGGAGCGCCTCTGATGCAGCTACTGATGGGAGGGAAAAAACGGGTCACTGGCCACAGTGCAGGGCGTGTAAGCGTGTCCAAATCCCCGGCTGCAAGCCAACTTGGCCACCGAAAGCAACAGGAACGGGGCGACGGCCCGAAAGCTGAGCCCAGGGAGATGCCCTGCCCACCCAGCGGCACGGCAGTGGCCCCGAATGCCCCGCTAAGACAGGAGGGGCTGCCCTGTCCTGCCCTCCTTCCCTCCCCCAACTTCCCAGACCACTCAAGGGTTTTTCTGGCTCCTCACTCTCTTCTTTTTCAGTCTGACGTTCCTCCCACGACGATGCCCTAGCACGTCTGCGGTCTCTCAGAGGCTCCCTCTCGCCCACCGCACCCCTGCCCTCTTGTGTGCTACCCCCTTCTGCCCAGGCCCCATCTGGTTTTCCCCGTTAAGTCATCCAGAGCCAAGCTTGGGCTGGCCCCAGGGAAAACACACGCAGGCTTGTAAATCAGACAAGTGTGTGAGCAAAGCCGGCTCACACTTCCTCCTCTGTAGAGGGAAGATCAGAGCCAGTACCCTTGCTACCTGGTTAGGGGTGTTGTGGGGACCAGAAGATGAGGTACAGTCGTCCTACACAGTGTGAGTCCACAACCCCCCAGGCTATGGCTGTGGATGACACCTTATGTTTGGCTGAGGCAGTGGTGGAGAAAAAGAAATAGCACTCGGGGCGCCTGGGGGGCTCGTCAGTTAAGCGTCCGACTTCAGCTCGGGTCATGACCTCACGGTCCGTGGGTGCGCTGACAGCTCGGAGCCTGGAGCTGCTTCAGATTCCGTGTCTCCCTCTCTCTCTGCCCCTCCCCCACTCGCTCTCTGTCTCTGTCTCTCAAAATAAAATAAAGACATAAAAATTAAAAATTAAAAAAAAACAACAATACAGCACTGGCCCCACAGCACTAGAGGTGGGATGAGTCCTCATTCTACTCCTATATGTACAGTTTGGGGCAAGTCACTCAAGTGCCCTTGAACCTGGTTCTTAACTGTGAAGTGCGCATTCCAGTCTCTCATCCAACACTCTAGAGAGACCTCAGGCATCAGTGATACTGGCTTTGTCTGCTGGTTTGTTTTGTACTGTTTTGCCACAGTGCGTGGGGCTTTGCTCATCAGAAGGTGGTGGCAGACTGTGGGGCCAGGAGCATCACCCTGGGATCACGGCCACATATGGAGGAATGATGCACCCAGGAAGTGGGGCTCGCGGTGGCTTGTGTGGAGGTCACAGAACAGACTGTGTTGGCTCAGCTCCCGGAAGAGAGGTCTTCAGCTGCGCAACAGCGCCTCCCAGGCCCAGGGTCCATGCCTCCTTCCAGCCCCTGGCCACCCCTCCACAGCCCTGCAGGAGGCGCTCTGAGGCTCAGTTCCGTAGGGAGACTGCTACCAGGGAGAAGCTCAAGGTGAGAGGCTCGGTCAGGGGCAAGAGGGGAGGTCAGAGCCCCCACCCTTCCCCACCCTTCCCTGTCCCTTTCTCCAGGTGCCTCTCTGACCCCCACCAGGATCCCAGCTCCAACCCCAACTCTTCCTGGCTTTCATTCAGAGTCCTCAGAAAAGACAGGTGACCAGGAGGATACCAGAAGGAGAAAGCCATGCAGGCGTCTGGGCAAAGAACCTTCTAGGTGGAGGGAACAGCAAGGGCATAGTCTCAGGGCTGAGTGGGAGGCCTGGTGGAGCACCTCGAGGAGGCTGTGCCCACAGTGGGCGTGAACAGGCCTGGGACAGATTGAGCCTCCAATGTGGACACTCAGCTGGGCTCCAGAGGGGCACAGGTTTTCCCCAAAGCCCTCAGCACGCCGTGTGCACACAGGGGCCACTGTCCAGTCTACCTCTCGGCTGTCCTGCCCCCAGTCCTAGTGCAGTGGGATCTAAGGGGACCCTCCTCTGCTTCTCCTGCCAGTGGAACTGAAGCATACGCCCTGTGGACTCCTGGGAACCAGGAAAGTATGGGGAAGGCATGAAGATGGCCCAAACGGTGTATTTGAGTAGCTTGTGGCCACCGTCACATTTGCTCCTGAGCGGCAGGCAAAGGAGAGAAAAGTCTGGACTATTCTAGGACCTGAGACCAAATGTGGGAGAGGTTGTGTTCAGCCGGTGCAGTCCCAGCCCGCCCCACACAGCCTGAGCCGCTGGTGGTTTGAGCTGGCGGCAGCCCTTTGCTTTAGTCCTGATGACCACTTCTGTCCCCATGGCCGCCTCCATCCATGTGGCCCTCTCTAGCCTTGCACCCTCTCCCCCACTGGGTGTGGGGCTGAGTGCAGGGGCTGTGGGGAGTGGAGACTCAGCAGCGGGGAGAGCCAGAGCCCCTGGGAGGAGAGCGGCGGGCTGCACAGGGCCCTCAGGGTGAGTGCAGGCTCCTGGGAGGCCCTCCCACACCACCACGATGCCGAATGGCTCACCGATGGCCCACCACTAGCCCACCTGGAGGAAAAGCCTGACCCAGCGCCTACAGCCCTTTCTTGACTTAGTGATCAAAATGCACATTTGGTGGGATTCATGTTTAGTTCCAGGTGGGCACAGGTACCTCAGGGCAGCTTGCCTCCTGGCCAGAGCTCGGGGGCGTCTGAAACCAAGGAAAGGACCCCAGCAGAGCCAAGGGGACTTGCCTGGGTGCTGGGCCGGCTGGGAACTTAGGCTGCCCTCCTCCCTTCTTCACAAGAGGGCGCTCCGGGCCCCAGAATGCCCAGGCTGTACCCTCAGCCTTCTGGGGGCCTGGGAAAGGGCCGGCCACATGAGCGTCCACAAGGGGGCAATGTGGCACAGTGCTCCCCGGGGCCAGCCAGGCTGGGCACCAGAGCCTCACTCAGGACCCAGAGTATGTGTGAACCTCACCCCTTCCCTGCGCCTGAGCTCTGGGTGCCCCAAGGTCTCTTGGCTGAGCCAGCTCCTGACTGTCCCTGCGTGTGCAGCCCGCTCCTGCTGGGCCAGAAGCCCCCTGTCCATCATTCAACAATCTTGTTCATCTCCAGGTTCATCTCCGAGGTAGAGACACCAACTGCTCTCTTGTAGGCCGCTGTGTGTTAGGGGGAGAATTTGACTTCAGCCCCGTTGGTCTAAAGTGTGGTTACATCCGGAAGCTTCCATGGCCCCGAAGGAGGTGTTTGTTCAGACTTTGTTAGGAAACACGCCCTGGCGCACTGCTTCCTTTCTCTGCTTCTCTCCCTAAGACGGTGTCCGCGTGGATTGAGAGAGGGAACTCATGGGACACAGGGCTTTGGGGAAGGGGGTGGCTAGCCACAGGGTGGTCCTTGGGTGAGCTTGTTGATGTTGCCTGGTCTCCATGGCGATGACCCTCATCTCCCAACTGCAGGTATCTTCCTGCCCCGGACCCTCCTCTGCCTTCCTCCACCCAGGCCTCCCCATTCATGAGGAGCCTGCGCCCCACTACTAGACCACGCTTCGAGGGCCAGGGCCTGAAATTCCCCAGGCAGATGGCCCTGGCAGCATTCGTCTCCAGCTCGGTCCTGCTGAGGATAGATTGTCCTGCTGGGGTGCATGGCCCCAGGGACGTGTAGATAAGAGTTTGGTTGTGAGCTGAGCAAACCCCTCGAGGAGGTACATACTGGGGACTCTGAAGGTCTCAGAACAGGGGCCCACCTGACATTCCCTCTATGTTGACCGTTCATGCAAAGAACTCAGGGGAACCCAGACGGTGAACCCAGACCTAGCCTTCCAGGATGCCGCAGGGGGTGTTTGCCACGAACAAGGAGAGAGCAGGTCTGTTTCATGGCTTAGCGCACTACGCGCAGCCCTGACATTTAAACACGTGGATGTAGCTCTTCCCCGGGGAGATGGGGTGGAGATGTGCCTGACACTTCCTCGTCTCAGCCGTCCCTCCTCCCGCGGTCCACCACCTACCTCCCTGTCGCTCTGCCCTTGAGGCATCGGAGCCACGGAGCCACGGGTGGGAGAAGCCTTTGATCTGAGCTCTGAGCGCACTAGCTGGGCGGTGGCCGGAGCCAAGGGCAGGAAGCGAGAGTGAGGTAGGACGACCCGGGGCCTTGACGGGCCAGTGCTGTTGTCTGGCCGCATGACCTCCTTGGGGAGGGCTTGCTCCTTCCCCAGCGGGCTCAGGCCGGCGTCCGCACTGCGACAGGGCCGGGTGGTAGCGCTCAGTTAGGCTTCTGAGCAAGGACCTGCAGGAGGTGAAGAGTGAGAGATGCAGATCTCGGAGGGAAGAGCCCTCCAGGCAGAGGGAACAGCTGGGGAAAGGCCCAGAGACTGAGCCTGCGGCCGGGGCTTGGAGCGTGCAGGAAGAGGCTGGGTCCCCAGGAGAAGGGAAAGGCAAGCAAAGACGGTCTGCCCCAAGAGCCTGCAGAAGGAACGCACCCCTGCAGACGACTTGAGTGTAGCCCAGTGAGGCCCATGTCAGACTTCTGATGTCCAGAACTGTAAGAGAATCCACGTGGGCTGTTTTAAACCTCTGGGTTTGCTGTACTTGTTACCGTAGCTCTAGGAAATGCACACAGACTGGGGAGGGGTGTGAGAGGAAGTCAAGGAGTATCCATCTGAGGTCACGGGCCTGAGCAACGAGGGGGTGGCACTGCCCTCACCTCGCATGCGTGCAGAGGCGAAATGACCCGCCAGCCTGCTCACCGTGGCGTCCCCGCCCCAGGCACCGCGCTGCGCGTGGGATGCCCTTGGCCGAGGTTTGCAAAATGAGTGAATGTTTAGGTGCTCGGTAAATATATGTGGCAAGCAGGGGTGAATAATGACTTGAGCTGGGACCTTCCCCCCCCCGCCCCCAGTGTCAGGGGTGGCTGGGGATGGGGGGCCAGGAGAAGGCTTGCACAGCCATGTTCCTTGCCGGTGTCTGGAGCTCAAGCAAGTGCGCGTGGCCCTCCGGGGTTGGGGCCTCCTCTCCAGGGTACTCCCCAGCTCAGCTTGCCCCTCCCGCTGCCTTCCTCCCAGCAGCCTTTGAGTACGGTCCTGCGGCCCCTCCGGGCCCCCCACAGATGCTACATCCCCAGAAGCCCTTCTGGAAACATAGCTTTTTCTCCATCTTGCTCCATTTCCCAGGCATAGTCAGTGCCAGGACACCTTTCCAGACTCTTTGGTCCCAGAGAGTGAATTGAGGAAGGTTCTGATCCTTCTTATGGAAGTGGGGGGAGGGGGGGCAGATAGCCCTGCTTTGGGCCAAGAAGCCAATTCTTGGGATCCTCAAGGTCCTCTTCCAGACCTGGGTGGCAGGAGTCTTCTAAGGGGCTCAGTAAGGCAGGGCTCTCTTAGCCAGAGTCCCAGGGTTTAGGAAGAAGCATTTAGAGGCTGGGCACCTTTGGCAATATCCAGGGCTAGGTGGGCATGGGCGACCGCAGCTGAGGACAGGCAGGGCAGGAAGCCAGTGCAGTCCTGGCAGGCAGCCTTGACAAATGTCTCCTCTCTCTGGTGCCAGCGTGTGCGTCTGTTCCACGGAGAGAAGCCGTGCTCAGCCTGCTCTTATTACATATTAAACACATTTGTATCGGGGCGCCTGGGGGGCTCAGTCGGTTAAGCAGCTGACTTCAGCTCAGGTCGCCATCTCACGGTTCGTGAGTTTGAGCCCCGCGTCGGGCTCTGTGCTGACCGCTCGGAGCCTGGAGCCTGCTTCGGAGTCTGCGTCTTCTCTCTCTGCCTCTCCCCCTGCTTACACTCTGTCTCTCTGTCTCTCAAAAATAAATAAACGTTAAAAAAATGTAAATACATTTGTATTGCGTGCCCACCGTGTGGCTAGCGTGTGCCATGGGCCCTGCCCCTGGGGAAGCCACCCTATTTGGATAAGGGTGATGTGGAAGTGACCTCGCCTGTGAAGGTGGTGCCCATGGAGCCCCAGCCTGTGCCTTAGGTTATGGGTCTTGGCTCTTCCATTCCTTGTGGGAGTGTTTTCCTCCTTCCAAGGACCACCCTCCACCCCTACCCCACCCTCCACCCTCCACCCCTAACCCCACCCCTGCCCCCAACAGGGGAATGTCTGTGTTTCATCCTGAGACAGAGCCTTCTTCTTGGCGACCAGTAGGGGTATTGGCTGATATGTGAGGTGTAGGGCGATAACCAAGCTGCTACCTGTCCATGGAAGTGTTGTCTGTGAGTTAAGATGTTCAGCGTGAAAGCTTAATGCTGATTAGGGTTATTTTTAACAAAGATTTTTGGAAACAGACTGCTGAAGACAGACAAACCATGAGTGAAGACCTTGGAGTGTAAGTCAGGTCCCCAGCAGCCAGCGGGGCTCCTCAGGTGTTTGCTGGAGCTGTGGGAAAGCTTCTTCTTTGGTGTAAAGTCCCTTCAGGTGGGGAGAGCCCAAGGAAGATGTGGTCCTTCCCCAGCGCATGGGGAAGTTGGGTTTCAGAGGGAGGGACTGACTCCAGCCTTCGTAGCCCCAGAACTGAGACGGGGCTCCCTGTGTCCTCCTGACACCAGTACCTCACACTTCCTTCTAAAAGGCTGAGATGGGGCGCCTGGGTGGCTTAGTCGGTTAAGCGTCCGACTTTCGCTTAGGTCATGATCTCGTGGTTCGTGGGTTCGAGCCCCACGTCGGGCTCTGTGCTGACTGCCAGCTCAGAGCCTGGAGCCTGTTTCAGTCTGGGACTCCCTCTCTCTCTGACCCTCCCTGCTCACGCTGTCTCTCTCTCTCTCTCTCTCTCCTAGAAATAAATAAAAAATAAAACTTCAAAAAAAAAAGTAAAAATAAAAAAATAAAAGGCTGAGAAATTCATGGCCCACGGGACTTCTAGAAGTGTGAGTACAGTGGAGTTAGAATCAGGGCTGGCTGGAGAAATGGTAGAGAACCAGATATGTTTACAGGGCCCACCCACACCGGGGCCCCTGGACCTCCCCCACCGGGCCACACACTGCAGGCTTCTCTGCTGGACTGGGCTGGACAGAGGGTCCCTGGACTGGGGGCCACCAGACAGGAGGGGTAGAGGGTGCAGCACACATATGCACAATGCTGAACCCCCAGGCCTGCCCCCGCTCCCCACCTCAGTGCGCAGAACCCTGGAATCTGGGCCTTCCCTTCCGGGCAGGACGGCAGAGGGATGTTCTGCAGCGCATCCGATTAGCCAGGAGACCCTGGGGCACCACGTCCGAACGGTGACCGCATGGCAAAACTGGCAGTGGGCGAGCCCCACTCACGCGTCCCGCTCCGCAGCCTGAGCAGCCGGCCAGGACGACCAGACTTCTGAGGGACACCTGTGACGTGGAAGATCAAGAAGAAACTAACGGTAAAGGGTACCTGGGAGGAGACAGGACTATTCTGGAAGACAACTTGGGAAATCCATCACTAATGTCCTCGGGAAGAAAAAATTACAGTCACAGTACAAGAACTGGGCGCTCTAGAGAAGGAATATTCACAGGCTATAAAGAGCTCTTGGAAATTAGGAATATGATCATGAAATTGAAGACCCAGTGGAAGAGCCGAGAACTAAGATTGAGGAAACCTTGCAGAGAGTAGACCAAACAGTTGAAAATAAGAGGAAAGCGTTAGAGAACTCATCAAGGAGGTCTGACATCTGCATGACGGGAGTTCTCAAAAGCGAGAACGGGAGGGAGGAAAATCATTGAAGAAATAATTGAACAACCTTCACAGGAATTAAATCTGAATTTCCAAACTGAAAGGATCTACTGAAGGCTCAAATCCAAGTGTGAGAATAGATGCACACGAAAGGCACAGCAAAGGGGGATTTCAGAACACTGGAGATAAAGAGAAGATCTTTCAAGCACCCAGAGAGAAATAATAGAAACTGTACGAACGACAGGGCTCAGAATGACTTCGGACTTCACAAAAGCAAAACTTGGAGGCAGAGGATGATGGATAAAAGTTCTCAAAATTCTCTTGGGGCACCTGGGGGGCTCAGTCGGTTAAGCGTCCGACTTCGGCTCAGGTCAGGATCTCACGGTTCGTGGGTTCGAGCCCCACGTTGGGCTCTGTGCTGACAGCTCAGAGCCTGGAACCTGCTTCAGATTCTGTGTCTCCCTCTCTCTCTGCCCCTCCCCTGCTCACGCTGCCTGTCTCTTTCTCAGAAATAAATAAAACATTCAAAAAAAAAATTTTTTTAAACTCTTAAAAAAAAGTTCTCAAAATTCTCAAGTTAAGTGCTTTTGAAGCTAGAGTTTTACACTCAACCAAACTTTCAGTCAAGAGAGAGGGTAGAACAAAGATATTTTCTGTTAGCCTTAAGAATGAAAGCTCTTTTTACCAGCAAAAATGGATTTATTCAGGACGAGCAAGCTACAGCAAAATCTTAGGTAAGTCCAACAGACAAGGAAGGGGACATTATTTTATGGAGAAGGAGGAGGAAGTTGGGAGCGGCTGTTTCCAACAAAGGTCTGTTAGAGAAAAGCAGGAGTTTAGGGTGATGAGGGCCTCGCATTGGCTGAGCTGCAATATAGTTGATTTGTAGGAGGAGCAGCGTCCGTCTTTCCCTGATGGAACCTGTAATTGAGGATTTGGCACTGCTGAGGGTTTGAGAGACCTGTAGTCGACAATTCTTCCTATAACTGATGCTGAATATTCCAGCTCCCCCGCCAGCCTTCCCTTCTAGCACCCCCAGACCACTGTTGTGAGGTTTCTTTACATTAGTTTTCACATTTCGGAAACATAAGACCTTAGAAAATGTAGGCCCCAGAACCCTTTCTCAGGAAGCTACTGGAGGGTGCCTTCACCAAACAGAGGGCGGAAGTCAAGAAAGGGGAAGTCGTGGAATGGAGGACACAGGGAATCCTCCGCAGAGAGAGGGACAGAGGGACCGTCAGGGTGCTGGGGCGGGCACATCCCGGGGTGAAGGCCCCCCCAGCTGAGAAGGCGGGGTGTATTGTGAGGTGATAGAATACATCACACACCAGGAGATCTTGGGGGAGGGCTGGACAGTTGACGGAATTTAGAGTTGAATTAGTTGTGAGAAATTAAACAACGTAGAAAAAAAGATGACATTAACTTCAGGGCAAACAAGAAGTGGATCAAGAAAGGAAAAGTTACCGGCACATACTATGTGGCTCAGACATAAGTAGTGTTTATATACTAGCATCATGCTGCCGACCACGACCATTGGTCTGCACAAAACGATGATACAGTGATATCGGAGGCCAGGAAGTGGCAGTGTAAGTGTGTTACTTGGGAATATGGAAGTGAAACCAAAAAAGTGAGCTCAAACTTGCCGTGGAAAATGAGGGGTGGGGGCGGCTGTGTTTTGTAAGAAGACTTGTAAAACTACGTCACTCTACATTACATGCACTTATAACTCCGGTAATGAGTCAAAACTAAATTTAAAACACACACTCAAATGAGCTGCGTGCCCAATTTTGTCTCGTTGGTGAACTGACAGGATGTGAACGTGTGCCTCAAAACCAACTCATTTTTGTGCAGCCCTAGAAAGAGCCCTAGAAGATTCTCCTTGTAATAAGTAAATACCCAGATGTGTCATAGCAAAATTCTGCTTTTACCTGCCCTTAGATATTTCGGTGCCAGGTAAGAGTTTTATCTTCAGGAAGTTAAAAAGAAAAAAACCCAGCCATCTCATTGTTCTCATCTGTATTTATTTCATTGTTAGTGAGGCAGAACGGGTTTAAAGTTGTCTTGGCAGTAACATATAGTTCCCATTTTCAACTAAAGGTAGAAACGTGTAAATAACTCGTAAAAATGCTTTAAATGTTTTTTTTTTAATGTTTACTTATTTTTGAGTGGGGGAGGGGCAAAGAGAAAGGCAGACAGAATCCAGAGCAGGCTCCAGGCTCTGAGCTGTCAGCACAGAGCCCGATGCGGGGCTTGAACCCTCAAACCATGAGATCATGACCTGAGCCGAAGTCAGACGCCCAACTGACTGAGCCCCCCAGGCGCCCCCAAAATGCTTTTTATATTAACCCCTTGCTAATGCATGCGTTTGTCACATATTCCTTTCCAACTTGTGGTTTTCCTTTCAATTTTGTTTGTGTTGTTTTTAACATTCGCTTTTAGGGAGGCACTTTTTTTTTAATTTTTTAACATTTATTTTTGAGAGACAGAGGGAGGCAGTGTGATCAGGGGAGGGGCAGAGAGAGAGACACACAGAATCCAGAGCAGGCTCCAGGCTCTGAGCTGTCAGCACAGAGCCCGACGCGGGGCTCGAACTCACGGACCGTGAGATCATGACCTGAGCCGAAGTCAGCTGCTTAACCGACTGAGCCACCCAGGCGCCCCAGACTTGAGCCATTCTAGGCTGCTGTGGTGGGCACAGGCTGGGCACCGAGCCTGGGGCCCAGATGGCTCCCCCTAACCCCGGGCAGGGATGGGAGCACAGGACGGCGTCATGATGTCCCTTGCGATTCGTGAGTCCCACTGCTTGGCCCGAGGTGACACATCTGGTGGGGTGGCATGCCCAGGCCAGCAGCTGGGGGCCTCGGAGCTGCCCAGCATGGGTTGGGAGGCCCATGAGAGTGGGGACTGAGGGCCAAGTCCACTCGGAAGGGGGAAAGGAGTGGGGCCCCCGGCAGGCGGCCCCAGGCCTGGTGAGACGATCCGGGAGCCCCAGAGGGGCCCAGCTGGGCAGGAAGTTCTGGGAGCCCGGGTGGGGGGGGGACTCCCTCTCTCCCTCCTGTTGGGGCAGGGGCCTGGAGGGCAGCCAGGTCTCCCCTCCTGGGGACCCTCCCAGACTCCCCCGTGTTCCTCTCATCTCTGGTGGAGGAAGGCCTCACAGACCCACCTCATCCCAGGGTCCACTGCTGTTGGGGAGGCCAGCTATCCCCTGACCCTGGGCCGGGTGCTAGGCAGGGCCCCCCGCGGGCGCCGCGAGGCCTTCCCATCCTGAGGGCCAGAGCTTCCCCTTCCCAGGCCCCATGGGCTTCCCCTTCCAGACCCTGGAGCCTTCTGGAGGTCATGCGGACAGCAGGGAGCAGGAGCTCGGCGGGGGTCGGTTTGCAGAGGAGGGTAGAAAAGCCTCCTGTGTACAAACACCCACCTCCTCCACACCACCAGCTCCGGAAGTGGGACCCAGAATAGAATGGGCCACTTTCAAGTTCCAAATTGGGCTCAGGGGGCTGAGGACAGGGGTGGTTGGAGGTAAAAATAGAAACAGCCGTGGGTGCGTGGGCCCGACGGCCTCACCCCCGCAGTTGATGTCTAAAAATAGAACTTCCTAGTGGGGCCAGCCTGACGCACTGTTCTCTGTGGAAAATTCACCCAAACAAAGCCCTGGGGGGCAGACACAGTGGAGGCCGGGGCCTCCAGGAGGGGGCAGCCCGACCGGGAGGGGCGGCGGGTGGGCAGGGAGCCCCACCACCCCAGTCCCCCCCAGGCCAGCAGCGCCCCAGAAGGGCTCCCATGACGGCATCACCCTGCACGTCCCTCAGGCTGGCCCCGCGGGGAACACATACCGACCCCCGCACCCGAGCCAGGCCCCGACCGGGCACGAGGGGCGGCGGGCAGAGCCGATCCGGGCGCTGCCCTCTGGGTGATCACAGTGGGCTGCCCACCCAGAAGTCCACGGACAGGGCGGGCCCCGAGGGCAGCCTCCGATCAGGGCCTGTGCCGGACAGTGCTGGGATGCAGTGTGGACGGACAGGGCCCTGGCCTGGCCCCCTGCCTGGCGCGGGTGCTAGCTAGGAGCTCCAGCGAGGGCTTCGCAGGGGGGCAGGCGGGCTGGGCCGTAGGCGGGCGTGCGCAGGAATGCGGGGGGCCTCCTGGGCAGTGATTCTGAGCTGCTTCTCCCAGGAAGGGTCAGGGGGCGGCGGGGAGACCGGCTGTAGGAGCTCTGGCCCGGAGCCTGGATGAGACTCCCCGTCTCCGCCCGGCACGCAGGCAGCCCGTAAGCCACCGCGTCCACTGCCCACCCTCTGGTCTCCCCCGGCCGCCAGCAAAGGAGGGTCAGGTGGAGTGAGGGAATGCTGGAGGCCGGGCCTGAATGCTGTTGCAACAGGGCAGGCAGACTGCCACAGGGTACAGTGGTACCGCCCGTGGCCTCCACCCAACCCGAGAGCAAGCCCAGCAAGGTGTTCCAAGCCCCTCTCCTCTCTCCCCGTAGCCAGCCTGGCGAGGTAGCGCTCGGTACGACTAAGGGCCACTCCTCGGGTTGGGATGGGTGAGGGTTGATGTTTCCAAGGTCCTCTGGACACAGGGACCCAGTAGGGCAGTTCTGCCTAAACCCGCCCTTTCCTTGCGGCTGCCCCTTGAGGCCTTTGTCTATTCACCCTACACCAATATTTTGAGCATCTGCTCTGTGCCAGGAAGGCACTGAGACCCTGGGGAGGCAGCAGTGACTCAGGCAAGCATGGGCCTGACCTTGTAAGATGACATTCCAGAGGGCTCCAACCATAACCAATAAAAATATGTAGGGATTTAGGGGAAGGGATACACACACACACACACACACACACACACACACACACACACAAGGGTTCAGAGGAGGATGGGGGAGGGAGAGCATGAGGGCGGAGGGCAGCTTTAAAAAAAGAAGTGAGGACAGAACTGTCAGAGAGAGTGAGACTGAAACAGAGACTGAGGGAAGTGGAGAGGTGAGCCACGCGGGAAAGAGTGATGTAGGAGGGAACAGCAAGTGCAAAGGCCCTGGGGTAGGAATCTGTCTGGTGTGTCAGAGGCCCGCCTGTCCTACAGAGCTCCCTCCCCAGCAGCAAGAAGGTCAGTGGGGCCGCTGGGGGTGGGAAGTAGGGACAGAGGCACTCAGAGAGGGAACAGAAGTGTTGTGCAGACACGTGCCCTCAGGGAGGACCCAGGCATTTGCTCTGGGAGATTCCGCAGTGGACAGGCAACATGATCTAACTGGCATTGTGAGTGACTCCCTCTGGTGTGACACGGGATACCGTAAAGCAAGGCCAGAGCAGGAGACCCGATGAGAGAGGATGGTATGGTGAGGGCCTCAGAGGGGTCAGGACTCTAGACGGACAGGGAAGCGTGGAGTAAGAAGAGGAGAGGCGGGAAGAACGAGGCGGGAGACGGGAGGGCAGGCAAAACGGGGTGCCTGCCTTCCGATGTGTTAAATCTGACATGTTTGGAGATGCCCAGGAAGAGACGGCGAGTGGGCCGTGGATCACGAGTGTGTGTGAAGCCTGGTGCTCAGCACAGACGCTGGCGATGTGACTTTGGGCATGGCCAGGGCTCGCGCACGTGTTGACGGGGACTGAGCCCCTTAAAGCTCCAAGGCTTTTGGGGGAGGGGATGACCTGTGGGCCAGCAGCAGATCTTGCCCCTCAGCTCATCTTAATCTGAACCACCCCCAGAATGCAGCTGCCTCTAGGTGTTCTGGGCCCTGGCACAGCCCGCCAAGTGAGCAGCCGAGACTACCCCGGCGACGGTATGGCAGAGGGGCCAACCCTGCTCTCTGGCCATCACCCCATGAGCATGCCCCAGGTGTCACCTGTGTGCCCCTAACGTGGTCCTGCTCTAGGGAAGCCTGCCCGGCCAGAGCTCCCCGCCTCACCTCCGCTCACCTGCAGGGCTGGGCCGGCCTGCACACCCTCCCAGCGAGCCTGAGCCTCCTCCTCACCAGCGCCGGGCCCGCAGGCTCACACGGGGTCCCCTGGGCACCCGGCTCCTCTGAGCTCTGCCTCCTGTATTCCCTGGCACGACAGACGCGGCCTTGAGCCGCGCTGAGGTCCCAGCTGGGATTCCCTTCCACCCCACGGCTCAGAGTTAGACTGGCGAGAAAGCACAGAAGCAGTGTGAGCCCTCGATTCTCTCCAGGGTGGGGGCTGCGCACCCTTCCCTGTTCGGCTGACATGCCTGTGCCCGTGGGCAGTTTGCGTTCCCGGGAGATATTTCTCTGGGCCACCTGGTCTGTCCATACCGTCCGCCACGAGCCTCTCTGCCATCACGCACCTTGGAGCGTGGCATCTGAAGTCAGCCCTGCCCACCCTGTCCCCGTCATGCAGGGGCCGGAGGCATGAGTGTCTGGCTTTCTTCCACTCTGTTCTGAGTCTACCCCTGTCCCCAGCCACTCACTCCAGGAAGAGGTCACTCACAGAGGGCACAGTGATGTCTGCTCTTGTGTCTATCTGCTCCTTCCCACGAGACAGAACCATGAGCAAGGACTTCCCTGCATCACCTTGGGGTCCCCAGGGCCCAGCAGAGAGCCAGCACTTGGTCTGCCGAACTGTCAGAAAACAGGTACGTCGAGCCGCAAGGCAATGAGCCCTCTGCCGGGGGCTGCAGCCCAGCCGAGCCGGCGCCAAGCCTCCGCGTGGAGCCCTGTTCCAGGAGTGAGGTGACCACGTGGGACGCTAACGGGGTCTGACCCCTGCCGCTTCCACACTGCTTCTGCGGGCCCGGAGGGGTAGGATTTCAGAGCCTCCGGGGTCTAAGTTCAGCCCTGACGGCCAGATTCAGCTGCAGGGGGTGGGGGGAGTCACTGACTGTGGCCAAGGTGAGGGACGGTGCTGGGCCAAGCAGGAAGACTATCTACCAACCTTGGGGGCTTTAGGGCTGGGGTACCAGGCCCTTTGCTCGCACCTATTCTTCCCCCAACTTTTGCCAGCTCTCTAGCACATGCCCCTCCATGTCACAGATAGAGAAACCGACTCGCAGTTGGTTGAAGGCTTTCCCGTAGCTTTACTGCCTCCGACCACCCCCTCCTTAGCTTTGCACCTTCCTCTCAAGCGGTCCTGCCTTCGTCGTGGTCTCTTCCTGGTGGGCATGGGCCTGGCCACTTGGTTTCCCGGCCTGTCCCACTCCCAGGTGACTGCTCTGACCCCAAGTGTGTCTCACCAGGGAGCACGTGAACTGTTGCAGCCAGGCCTCCCCTTTCTGGGGCTCCGGACCCGTTGCCGGCAGCTCAGGGACAGGTGGACAGCGAATGTCTAAGCTCTGTCCAGTTGCAACTGGACACCCCGCCTTGTCTGGTGACATCTCCTTAAGCCCTCAGAGACCTCAGCATCGGCGTGACCTAAACCCGGCCCCTGGATGATGCCCATGCCTGTGTGGTTCAGAGCAGCCAGTCCAGCCATCTCACCCTGCTGGACTCTGGCCCTTTGTACTCAATGCAGCGCAGAGAGGCAGACCTTGGCCTCCCACTTGGGCAAGACCCAGCCTCTCTGGGCTGGCCTGCCCTGCCCCACCAGCCACTTCAGGCCCCCAGCCAGATCCTGTCCTTCCTCTGCTCACAGCTTCCCAGGCTCTGGGACCAGGGTCCAGGCTCCACTCCTCGTGGAGATGAGCCCCACCTCCTCCCCCTCCATGCCCTAAGCAGTGAGCCCCTTCCCAAGAAGGCTTCACTCACCTACAAGCTTGCAGGCTTTGTAACTTCCTCCTAGAACACCTTCACTCTATCTACACCGCTCACATTGCCTACCTGGCCCTTATGGTTCACCGTCCCCACCCCCCAAGCAGGGGAGGCTATTCCTCCCAGAAAGGCCTTTCCCCTATGAGACCTGCCAAGTCGCCTTCCTCCACTAAGCCTCTGCCTCTTAAACAGGGTTATTTGTGTCTAAACCTGGACTGTAATCCCCATCTCTTCCTCAGCTGTTAGGAGTGGCTTTGTTGGTTGGGAGCTTCCCAGGAGGCACAGTGAAAAGTACCCTGTTTTCTGGGCCTCACAGTGTTGGAGCCAGACCCCTGGGCCTTGGGAGTCCAGAACTGGTCCAACGGTTGTGTCTTGGTTTGGAAGCCGCTGGAAGTGCCCCGGAGGCTCTTTCCCGACAAGGGCAAGGTTCCAGAGGCTCAGCTCCCAGCAAGGCCTCCTCTGCCAGGAGGGATTCATTCTGTATCTCCGCCCCATACCTCCTCATCAGACTCAGATCTATGAGTCAGGGGTCGGGTCGGGGACATACACCACCTCCTCCAGCGGGGTCGGGATTGTGGGGGGTGGGTGGGGCAGCGTCACCTCCAGGGGGGCCACTGGGTGTCAAGGGCGGTCTTGAAGGAGGAACAGAAACGCCGCTCATTCGTTCACTCACTTGCATTTACTCAGCACCTACCGTGTGCTGCGCGCGGACGGGGTGTCCACGCCCGCAGCGGACACCTCACAGGAGGCGGAGGTGGGGGAAACGATGGGGGTCCCTGCACCGCGAAGTCTGCAGCCCGGCCACGGCCACTCACCCAACCTTGCCCTCGCCCTGCCCCCAACCTTGCTCTCGCCCCGCCCCCAGCCGCCGCGCGGCAGATGGGGGCGGGGCCCAGAGCCTGGGAAGGCGGGGCCAGGCTCGCGGGGCGGGGCGGGGCCGGGCTCGGGGGGCGGGGCTGGGCTCGGGGGCGGGGCGGGGCCCGGCGGGGCGGGGCGGGGCCCGAGTGCCTGGCCGCGGGTCCGGCGGGCGGGAGCGCCTGGCGGCGGAGCCGGGAGCCGCCGCCGGGACGCAGGGCCCGCGGGCCGGGAGCAGAGCCTCACGGGTAAGGCACCAAGCGGGGCGCGATCGAGTCCCCCGGAGCGGCCGGGGTTCCCGGGGCCAGGGTCCTCGGCGCCGCTGCCCGAGGAAGCGCACGGGTTCGGGGGCGCGGACGGTGTACCCCGGAGGCCTAGGGGTGGAGGGCGGTTGCGTTGCGTCTCTCCCGCGGTACCTCTTTTCGTTCTGGCCCCTCCGCCCCCCCCGCCCCGTTCCCCAGGCCCTGGGGGCTCGCTGGCCCCGCAGCGTCCCCCCCGCCTCCAGGTGACCCACCAGACCCAGCCTCCGAAGGCTCAGAGCGGGAATTTGCTCCCACCTCCTCCTTGTAATCCAAAAGGTGGGAGGAAAGCTGCCTTTTGGAGCTGATTCACACTGAAGTGTCAGTGACTGATAGATCCGTGGCCCTGGGGAGTCTGCGAGTCTTATTTGGGGGAAACAGTGAGTGTCAGAGAGGATAGCAGGGCGGATGGGAGAGTCGGCCCTTCCAGCAGCACAGCACTTTCCTGCTGCTCCGGGCCTCTGGCTTCCCCTGGGGAGGTGGTGCTGACCGTGGCTTCCCCTGAGTGTTGACAGGGACTGAGCCCTACTGCCCTGTGTCAGTCTGGGGCCCGTGGTCTCTGCCACCCTTGGTGAACGAACTCCAGCGCCTCACATCCCCCTTCTGTGCCTTCATTTGTTCATGTGCGCCTGTGGGCGGGTGGCCAGGCTAAGGAAGCCGCCCCTCGGAGCGGCTCTGGCCTGGGACGAGGGCCCTGTGTGGGCTGCTGGGGCGCCCGTGCGTGTGACAGACGTGTGATCTTGCTTATGAGGCGTCAGCCAGTCCCCAGCACAAAGGGGCGCAGAAAATGTTACTTGCAGTGACAGCTATGATGGTGATGCTGACATGTGCAGACTTTTTTCTCAGTAGTTGGGGGACCAAGGGGACATGGTGAATCCTGGGGTGGGAACAGGATCCCGGGTTCACCTCCAGCTCAGCACTGACGCCGTGCGCCCCCTGGGGTCAGCCCGCTGTCCTGTCCACCCCGGCTCTGCCAAGGCAGAGGAGGGGGCTGGGCCCCATCGCCTGCTGGAGTCTCCTGCAACCGTGTCCTTTGCCCAAGACGCCCACACGGGGCCCCTGGGGATGAGGGCGCCGCTCCCGGTGGAACAGGGCGCCAGGGTGGTGGCTCTGGCCTGTAAAGACTGTCAACCTCTCCTCCCCAACACCCCCCACCTTGGCTCTGTGCCCCATACTGGAGCACGCCCCGGAGGAGAGAGCAGGCAGAGGGTCAGGCCAGTCCCTGTCTGCTGTCTGGGAGGAGGGTGCTAACGGGCCCTGGCCCTTTTAGGGAGTCCCTCAGGCCCATGGAGTCAGGAAAGAGCCCCCCAAGGAGTCTGGCCTAAGAGAGAGAGAAGGCGGGTTGGTGGGATGCAAATCTGTTTTGTCCCTTTGTGTTCATGTGGACAGAGGGAAGTGAGGTGCTGAGTTAGCCCCTGCCGCCGCCGCCCCCCCGCGTGGATGCTCGCACGCAGGCAGCCCTGCAGATGGGAAGCCTGAGGAAACACAGACAGACATGTGGCCCAGCTTGGTCGCAAGGGGCTGGGTCCTGGGTTTGAACGTGGCCGTCTCGATTTATCAGCTGTATGACCTCGTCCGGGAGGTTTCCCGTTGCTGAGTCTTGGTCTCCTCATCTGTAACCTGCGGCAGTGAACCTCTCCATCCAGTGGGTGGTCCGTGTGTCCGAGGGGCTGGTGGTGCCACATGCTTGGTGTCCAGTGACTGTGAGCCATTGGGGGTACTTTCGCTGGCCCTCCAGACTGGACCACTGGAGCAGCTGGGCCACTTCTGCTTGGGCGTAGGGGTCGGACCAGGCATGGAGAGGCTGGGGCAAAGGGTAGGCTCTGCTTGGGTCTTGTGGCAAAGGCCTGAATCTGTGAAGAGTGGCCAGGTTTAGGGAGCCACCAGGTCCTCCTGCCTTCTGTCCTTAAAGCTCTGTGCTGAGATACCCAGGGTCAATGACTGGCAAGCTAGTAGGTGGCCTCAGTAAGTCCCAGGCACAGGCATATGTGGTCCTTAAATACCAGGTAGTGCGGCCAGCCTGGGGCACCTGGCTGGGGGAGGTGGCCAGTACAGGCAAGGTTTGTAGTCAGAAGAGAGGGGGGCTGCTCTCTGGGCCGTGGTGGACAGCCATGGAGGCAGGGACAGACTGAGCCAAAGGCTGGCAGTAGGGAGGCAGACCGGTTTGACCAGAGTGGCCTGGTGTGTGCCAGGTATGGTGAGGGCATGGACAGGGCAACAGGTGAAAGGGCAGAGGGGCTGGGGGAGGGAGGACGTGCGGAGAGGGACTCTCAGAATGCCCCCCAGGGTAGGTGGCCTCTCTGTAGAAGGCCTCTGGATCTCTCCTGTGGCCCTGACCGGCCATTCTCGGGCTGGAGCCAGCCCCACGTGTGGACCCAGTAAGTCACAGAGGTGGGGGAGAGAACATTTTGGGCTCATTATAGCCTCCGGGAGGCAGCGCTCAGGACCACCTTCCTCACCGCCTCTGCGGGGCCTGAGGGGGGGGGGGGGGGCTGGACAGGATGGGACCAGAGGGATGGAAGTGCCTCTCAGCCGCAGGCTGGGAGACTGAGCCTCCTTCATGATGCTCTGATACTTCCGGACAGAAGCCCCTGGCGCTGGATCACAGGGACGGATCTGGCCTTGGGGGCCAGGCCCCTGAGCCGCACTTGATCGCCAGGAGCAATGCAAGTGAAATACATGCCAACTTGGGTCGGGGAGGAGCCACACACTGTGCTTGAGGTGACTTCTAGCTCTGAGGCCACCTGAACGGTTAGCCTCTGCTCAGCCTGCCCCGGACTGTAGCCCGCGCTGGAACCTGCAGACAGGCCTGCCCTTCCCTGCACCCCTGGCCCACGTGGGCTGGCCACGCCGGGTTCTAGCAGCCTTTGCCAGCTGGTCTCCCGGGATGGGGTGAGTGTGCTTGGTTGCCAGAGGCGGTGTCCTGAGGAGGTCAGCCGGGCCTAGGGAGCAGGTACCCGTGCGGTATCCACACCTCTGGCCCCTGCAGCCGTGTTCTGATTCCGAGAAGTGCCCTCTGTTTCCTTGTGAATCAGATGTTTATTGCACTGAGCCCAGGGTGGGGATGGCCTGCTGCCAAGCATGCCTGTTCCAGGCCACTGGGTGGGGTGTGGGTGCCTGCCTGCTGGAGCCTGCAGAGGGAGCGAGGTCCCCGCCCCTGAGTCTGAGGTGGTGGTGATGGTGTGTGCTCCCCTGAGGGCGGGGACTGAGCCAGCCAGGCAGGCTTCCCCGGGGGGGGGGGGGGGGACAGAGGGGACCCTCCTTCCTCGCACAGGGGCAGGCTGCGTCCACTTCAGGTCTCAGTGACTCCCAGGACTTTGGTCCTCTCCATGTGAAATAGGGTAAGACCAGTTCCAATTCCTGGTGTCCTTGGGAAAAGCAAATGAGATGCTGCCTAGGAGCCCTCACGGTGAGCATCTCGAGGCCTGTGAGGGGCCCCATCAAGGCTGCACTCCCAGACCCCAGGCCAGAGCATTCCTGCCCTTGACCTTGCACAGACTGTGCAGCTCCATTCTGAGGGTTTCCTCCAGCCTTGCCTGAGGTGATGTTCTAATTCAGCAGCCCCTTTCTGCAGTTGGAAGGCCACATGTCCCCGTACCCTGGCTGCCCTTGAGGCCCCGCCCATGCCCCGAGCTTTACTAGGAGCCAGTCAGGCCCCTACCCTCTCTGCTGGCTGTCCCCAGCAAGGTGGGAGAAGGTCAGAGCTAGATCTTGGGGCCTGGAATGCCAGGATGGGGCCTTGGCTTGGTCCCACAGTCCACCTGGGTCTCTGGCTAGGGGCCTGGGCCCTTGCCCCCTGGCTTCGGCCTTTGCCTCTGGAGCAGAGGTGGACCCTTTTAGAAAGCTGCCGTCCCCAGCCCTCTGCCCCTCTGCATATGCTAGATAGTCTGTGTACCGCGGCCTGGTCAGCATGGGCCCCGGGAGTAGACAGGCCCGCAGGTGGAGGGCAAGACCTGCTGGCAGATGCCAGCCCTGCCTCTCTGTCCCTCAGAAGCAGTTTAAGGGAAGGAGTAAGTGTCTGTCCTGCTTGCTGCTTAGGGGACCCTTTCTGGCCCCTAACTGGGTGCCTCCTCTGGGCCTCCAGGTCCATTGCCTGGTCACCGTGTTTACTGGGAACTCATAAAGGACAGGGTGCCCACGTAAGCCTGGCCCAGAGGGAGCGTGAGGTGCATGTAGCCCCCACCATGGGGAGGTTCCACCGTGGAACATCCCAGAAACTCCCGAAGGCCTCAAGTGCTGGCGGGCTGGTGGCACGGGGGGGAAGGGCAAGGCAGGGCAGGGCCAGGCCCTGTTTGAAGTTGGCTTGTTGCTACCTGCCTGCACTTAACTGTGCGCTCTGCGTCTGAGACGATTGTGTGCCATCAGCCGGGAAGCCTCTGCTGCCCCGGTCGGCGGAGTTGCCAATCAGATAATCACAGGTTGTCGTGCTGTAGCCTCGCTCAAAGGTTTCTGTCATTGCCCTCCCCACCCCTGCCCAGCTGTGGGTTCCAGATGCTCTCAGTGGCCCCAGCAGGGTTCAGATGGGGAGACTGAGGTGGAGTATCCTGGGCCTCCCCCCACAGTGGAAGCCGTTCCTTTGTGGCTGTTCCTTCCTGGAGACGTGTATTAGGGCCAAGATTGGGGCCGGCCTGAGCTCCCCTGAACTGCAGGCCACTGTGCGAACCCGGGCTTTGGGTCCCAGGGAGCCAGTCCCCGAGGTGCAGTTGGCTGTGCAGCCAGCAGGAGAGCAGTGCGAAAGGACCCAGAAGCCCCAGTGGACAGGTGTGAGGACCACAGCCTGTGTCAGAGCTGGAGGGAGGCGCAGGGGACACTCGGCGCCTGCCTTGTCTCCTGAAGATCGTCCCTCCCTAATCCAACTGCTTCCTTTTCTCCTATTTGGGGCCAGGAAGGGCCAAGCTGTTCGCGCTGGCTTCCTGGGTCCCCTGATGGCCGGGCAGACGCGGCGCTGGGGGCCTGGCCCCGACAAGCAGGTCAGGGGTCAGCTGGGTGGGCAGGGGACAGAGGGACTGTGTCTCCTACCCCTCAGCCCAGAATGGGAGGCGGCCTGTCAGGCCTCAGGCCCCTAGGAATGCAGGGTGGTCGCCTGGTGCTAGGCGGGAGGTGACTGGCTGTGGGCTGGACGCAGCAGGGGCCTCAGAGCCCCCACAGTTGGTGACAGACCACCAAGGCCTCCGGCCGGCCCACCTAGCTCGCGTCAGAGCCTCAGGCCCCAGCGCCTGCCTGCACCCTAGCCGACGTGAGGACCTGCCTGTACTGTGGCCCACGCTCACCTTCCTTCACGTGGCCCTCCCGTCTCTCCAGTCCGGCTCAGGGGGGATATGCTTCTCCAGGGACCCCGACACTGCTGCCTGGTCGGTGACAGGGCTGGGGCCTCCAGAGCCCTAGCGCTGGCTCCTTGCCACGGCGGCAGGAGACTGGAATAACCCTCCTCCCGGCCCGGTTTGGTTCCGGACCGTGGGCTGCAGCTGCCAGTGGAGGCGATGCCCCCTTCCGTCAGGGGTCTGTCTCTGGTCTGGTGGTGGGGTGCGGGGAGAGCCCCAGGCTGGGAGCAGGTCCCGGGTTCTGGCCCACCTGGGTCAGCACCAGGGGAGCGCAATGGGGTGAGGGGTGGAGCCTGTCTCCGAGGCCCCGACCCGTTCTGGGGTCCTGGGTGCCTGGCCTCAGAAGGCCTTGCCACCCCGGGGCGGGGGGCTCTCTGAAAACAGTCTTCCCACTTTCCTGCAACCGTGACCAGAGGGTGACGTGCTGTGGTTGGCAGTGGCCGTGTTCATCGTGGGGCAGGAAGTTGCTGGGGAAGGAAGACAGTTGAGAAAGAGACCCTACTCCTGAGGGAGGGAGGCCCTGCCCCCAAGCCCAAGCCTCCCAACAGCCGGGAGTGAGGGCGGGGGCGCCCTCCTGGGTGCCTGGCCTGGGGGTGGCCCTGGCCTGCTAGTGGGCAGCCCCCACGAAGGGCAGAGTAGGTGCCATGGGGGGCATCCAGGATGGGGCCTCCTTGAGGGGGCGCAGGAGGGGGACAAAGGGGCCAGGCCGAGGGCCCCGCGGCGAGCTGGTGTGGCAGCTCTAAAGGAAAAGCCTGGAGAAGTCGAGGGGGTGCGGAGGTCAGGCCCGAGGCCATGGGAGGGTCTGGAGCTGGGGTTGGTTTCCATTTTCAAAGCTCCTCAGGGCTGGAGACTCTCCCCCAGGCGCAGCCCCCCTCCGGTAATGGCTGTGAGGTAGCTTCTGCGGAAGCAGGGGGGCTGGAAGGGGGATCAGATGTGTGGGAGAGCTAGGAGTGTGGTGGGGAGAGGGGGTAGCTGACCAGGGCCACCCCCCCACTGGGGGCCGTTGGGGCTGTGGGGGAGGCAGAGCTGGTAAGGCGGGTAGCACTGGGTGCTGACTGCACCTCCCCCCACACCCCTGTGTCGTTTGCTGGCTTTTCTGGCCCCCAGTAGTGTGACCCCATGGCTGTCTCCCTGGGAAGGGGGAAGGTGTTCCTATAGCACCCACAGCGCCGTACCCCCTGCCCCCCCCCCCAGGAGGCTGCCCCAGCCAGGAGGGAGCCTTAGGGTCTGGCACCCAAGGGCTTGGCTCCGGGCTCTGCTGGCTCCCAGAAGCCTCCTTGCCTCTGGAGGCTCAGTTAGACTGAGCGTGAGGTGAGGAGGGCAGGTGTCAGGGCTGGGCAGGCGCGTTGCCTGTGGGGGATCGGATGGAGCTTCTACGGCTCTGGCGCAGGGGTAGGATGAGGGGAGGGTGGGCAGAGGGGAGAGCGGCCATGAGGCTCACACAGGTCTGGGCGCCCTGACCAGAGTTCTCTGTGCCTCAGGAAGGCCCAGCCTGGGACCCTGGGCAGCAGTGGGGTGAACCCCTCTTCCAGCCCTGCTCCAGGCTCTGAGAATCCTAAGGGAACCACACTCCGGCCTGACTATGTGGCATTAGGGGTGTCTTGGGGTACTTTGAGCCGGGGCCGAAGACCAGGCAGGAGCCTGTGAGGTGGGGGTGGTATGAGCGGTCAGGGAAGGGGTGCCAGGTGTGCAGTGTGGTTGAGCACCGGCTGGGTAAGGACCTTGAACTTGAGCCTGAGTGTGATCGCCTTTGAGAACCACCTCTCTGCTGCGGCTCGGAGCCGGGGGTGGGGGTGGGGGGATGGGAGGGTGGGCCTGGGGTGCAGGATCTCACAGGACACCTGGCCTTGGAAAGGGGACAGTGTGCAGGACAGCAGGGTGACTGGATGGAGATCCCCCCCACCCCAGTGGAGGACCAGACTGCTCACAGGGGCAACTGGGGACTGGGCCCCTTTCCCGCCAATCTGGGCCCCCCGCCAGACCCTTTTCCTCCCTGGGACTCTGAACAATGGGCCAGTGTGAGGGCGCTGGGAACAGTCTGGGCCTCCTGTGGGTCTGTGCTGAGGGGCGCGGGCAGGAGCCAGTGGCCCAGTGGCTGTGAGTCATCCTGTCCAGCGCCAAGCCCCGGTTCCCAGGCGGAGGAGGAACACGCTGCTCTCAGTTCCTCTAATGGGGGGCTGACCTCCTCCCCCTTCCCACTTCTGCCCTGCTGTCCAGCCTCTTTCTCTGTCCTCTCTCTGGCTCCCTCCCTCTGGGCCTGTCTCTGTCTCCCTGTCTCTGTCCAGCCAGAGACCCAGGCCTGGGAGTGGCCACGCGTGCTCCCCCCGGCCCTGCCCACTGTAGCCCCGGCAGGGAGGCTGGCCTGTCACCTGGATGTTCCCCTTTCCTGGCCCGTGGGTGACCTCAGAAGGTCGCTGGTGAGAGGGCAAGACCCGGCCCCGGTGTGAGACCTCCTGAGGCCAACTAAAGTTTACTAATGAATGAAATGTGACCAAAAGCAAAAGGCAATGCAATAAAAATTTAAAAACTCAGAAAGTAAAAACTAATCAATAGCATCAGAGAAAGAATGGTTTGAAAATAGCTTAAAAATGTTCTGTTGGGCATAAAAGGATCACAGTGAGTGGATTAAAACAGAAGAAAGATGTCCTAAAAGGCTGAAATGAGCAGAGCGAGAGAGGGGTTTACTGTGTAGATACCTCCTCTGGGTTCTGGCCTGGGGCAGGGTCAGCAGGAGGCCACAACCCCACTGGACAGATGGTGGCCTGGGGCTCCTGGTGAGTGAGGGGTCCGGGGGACCAAGTTTGGGGGCCACACCTCATGACCCTGGGCCCTGTGTTCTGAGCCACTGAAATGTTGTAAGGTGCCGAGGAGCGCCGCGGTTTCCTGTGGTCTGAGGGAGGCCACCGTGGCAGGAAAGATACTAATGCGATGGGTGGTGAGACAGATGGAGTGACCAAGGCCACTGACTGCTAAGGGTCAAGGCTGTGTCCCTGGTGGCCCAGCCCAAGGTGCCCTGGCAAGTGGTTGCCAGTGTGGCAGGCAGCAGGTGTCCTCGCAGAGTGCCCATGGTGGCTGATCCCTGGTCTCCAGCGCTGGCTCCCGCGAGGAGCAGGGGGCTCATCTCACTGGCTGCCTCCTCTACCCGCATCCCCCCACCCCCAGCGTCAGTTTCATGGCCTTGGCATCCCCGCTGTGTTGCCTTGTTGCACTTTGCCCTGCAGGGTACTGAGATCTGGGCTGAGCCGGTGCCCTCTACCCTCAGAGACCCTGAGACCCAGGGCTGGGGCAAGTGCCTGTCTCAGAGTTGCGGCGAGGTCTTCTTTGGGCCTCGGGGTACCATTAGCAACAAGCCCTTTTGGGGAAGGAGGAAGTGAGGCTTAAGGTGTGAAGTGACTTGTACCAGGTCCCTGGTCCAAATCAGTGAAACTGGGACCGGAGCCTAAGCCTGAATGGGATCCTGGCCTGGGACCTCACCTGGGGGGCAGGCTGGAATCTCATCCACACTCCCTGGGCCCATGGCCCTGACAAACAGCTCTGAAACAAAACTGCTTTAGTTCCTCTCGTCTGAAGGTGCGTGTCTCCTCCTACCCCAACCCCAGGCCATTTGCACAAGTTGCTTCCTATCCAGGACACCCCCCCCCCCCCCCCCCCCCGCGTGGTTTCCGTGCTTGGCTACTTTATGCAGACGATTGCTCCAAGGATGCTGGCTGATGTGTCACCATGTCTGGGTGGAATAGTGGTCACAAGGATGTGAGTCAGAAGTGGCTCCCTCCCCAGCCATCAGGATCCGCCGCCCCCCCCCCACCATGGAAGGTGGGGCTGGCTTGGATCCTGGGGTGAAGGATGTGGTGTTTGCCAGCAGGTGGCAGTGCCCTGCCTCCCTCCCCAGTACCAGGAGAGCTTGGGGGTTGGGCTAAGGCTCTGTGAGGGAGAGACAAGGACTCCCCTCCCCCCCCCAGCCCAGCCTGGCCCAGTGGTGGACAACACTTCCTGCTCGCAGTTTTCTTAGCTACCCAGTGGGGTTCGGCTGTGGCTCTGTAGGGGCCCCCCTATCTGACGGAGATACCGCTCCTGGGATGTCTCGCTCCTTCACTTCATTTGACTGCTGCCCGGAGCGCCTGGCCTCCGTGGTCCTCACCCGCCGGAGCCTGCCAGCTCTCAGGACAGCCAAGTCACCGCCGGAGACTCTGAGGCTTCGGCCTCTGCTTCTTGCCAGACCTTGTTCTGGGGTGAGCACCCCCCCCGCCCCCCGCAGGAACTGACAGCGGTGAGCCAGGCTCAAGCTGAATGTCTCCCGACGGGGCTGTCCCTGGGCTTTGGACGTGAGTTTGAAACAAGCAAACCCTGAGCCCATGCGGACAGGGTGGCAGGCGGCAGCACGCCGCACGGTCTGTCCCGCCCCGCGTGCTGCAGCCCCCTGCCCAGAGCCCGCCTCCCGTTGGCCCCTGGGCTGCTGTGTTTTCTGCCCAGGTGGGAGCCATTGTGGAGCCCTCCCCTCCCTTCGCCCCTCTTGAAGGCGCCTCAGCAGGAAATGGCAGACAGGGCGGGTGGGCGAGGTGGCTCTGGGCTCTGGGTGCCCTGGGCGGTGCCAGCTGGATGGCTGTCCTGCGGCCTGCTGCGCCTCCTTTCCTCACTGGGACAGCAGCGGGCTGCTTACCTGTGAGTGGCTGGGGACTGCATAGGCCCGGGGGCTGGCGCACTGGTGCTGGGTGGACACGCAGGCTCCTGCCCTGGCCCTGGCTTGGCCTTCTGTAGCAAGAGGGGACTACAGGAAGGAAAGCATCCCAGCCTTCATGACCCCCTGCCTTGGCCTCAGCAAGTGGGGAGTTTGTCCCCATGGGATGTACGTGTGACACGGGTCCCCAGGAGGGTCTGGTGGATGGTAGCCTCTGTTCCTGAGGAGGCCGGTGGCAGGAACCAGGCCCTCTGCTGGAGAGGCAGGCCTCGCACCCAGCACCAGACCGGCCTTCTGGAGCCTTCCGCTGCCCAATAGGATGGGTGCTCAGTGAGCGTGTGCTGAGGGAGCCAACGTGGCGTGGCCTGGGAAGGCCGGAGGGGAGCAGGCTGGATCTGGGTAAGTCTTGCTCTCTGTGGGTCCCTCATCCGGCCAGGGTTCAACTCACCTCCGACCTCAGAGGAGATGGTGTGTCTGTTTCTGGGCATCCCGACGAAAACACAGATCTCTTGTCTCCCACGTTCCCTTGACCCCTGACGGGTCAGCAGCGGTGCTGGGCGGCGTGGTCAGCCTCGGGCCCGGCTCACCAGGTGCTGCTGGGGGTGAGGGTGCCTGTCTGGCCCCACGTCTGCCCCGTCAGTGACTGTTGCCAGCCTCACGTTGGGGACGAGGACACAGGCTGGGAGAAGCCACCCTGGGGAGGGGGTCAGGCCCTGCTTGGTGGGCGCCAAAGCCCCTGTTCTGGGCATATGTCTTGCGGCCAGAGGCCCCCAGGGAGAAGTGGGGGTGCTCGAGGCAAGGCGAATGGTTCGATTCAGCAAATGAGCATCCTGGGCTGGGCGCCAGGGGGAGGGAGGGGCACCCGGCTGGCCAGGGAGGGGCTGCAGTGCCTGCTTCGTGCTGGACACATCGCAGGAGGTGGACATGAGGAGTGACCGTCCTCTGTGGCTGATGTTGAGGGAGGGGCCGGCCGCCCCCAGAGGGACGGAAATGCTGAGGTGTGGGATGGGAGGGGAAGGCTGACTCTTAAGGAGCTGGGAGAGGGCCCCTGCATGTAGTTGGAGGTCGGGGGGGTCACCTCCGGGTGCAGTTCCCAGCACGATGGGAATGGGGCCAGCGGTGGCCAGGGAGACTGGCGTGGTCAAGGGTCAGAGCCCCCGGGGCAGGAAGGGAAGGTGCTGCCCAGCTTTGCGCAGGTGGTTTGAGCACACGATCCCCCTTTCCAACATGGCCGTGCTGACAGCGTTGCCGACGGAACCCCAGCGACCCGGTGCCCCTGGAGCACCCCTGCCCACCAGCCGTGCCAGACGGTCCACGGGACAGCCCCACACCGCAAGTGTCAGCCCCATTCTCCAGGTGAGGAAGCTGAGGCACAGAGCGGACCACAAGTTTAGGAGAGGGGACGGAGCCAGGCCTGTCCCCAAGGAAGCCTGTGCAGTAGCCACCGTGCTGTCCCTGCTTACCAAGGAGGCAGCCACGGGCAGGTGGCACTGAGCGTCCCTTTTGGGGGTCGCTCTTTGGGGCAAGGCTGACGAGAGGCAGGCCGCCCCCATGGGCACGGGCCGGGAGCTCGGGGCACACATCAGCGCTCTGGAACGTTACTTCTCAAGCAGTTAAAGGGCGCAGGCTTGTCCCTGTTGTGATGAACCGAAGCGTGAATCCTGAGCACCTCTGCTGGCTCGCGGTTTGAGGCAGGAGAGTGGCTCAGGCCAGTGACGATGCCAGTGTGGCTCGCCCCAGACCCGGCCTGCCCCTCACCACAGCCCACCGGCCACCTCGTCCCTCGCTCAGGGACCTTGGCCCGGAGCTCCCGCCATCCTCCCTCCTGCCTGCGTGCTGCTCCTTCCTGGCCAGGCCCCAGCTCCCTCCTGGGGAGCCCGGCCCTTTCGGGGGCTCTGCTGGAGAGAGCTCTGTCCTGGGCATGAGCCTGGGGGCACCCCTGACCCCCTGAGGGCGCCCAGCTCTGCTCAGCCCGCTGCCATGCTTGGGAATGTTTGCCAGAGGCAGAGACACCAGACCGGTTGGGGGGGGGGGGGAAGCTCCAGGGATGCATGAGCCTCTAGAGTCTTCTCTGGGGACAGAGCTGGAGGGTCAAGTGTCTCATAGTAGAAGCCCCGCCCCCACCCCATCCTGGCCCAGAAGCCCAGGCCCCAGGGGGGCAGCCATGCATGTGGGCCTCTTTCTGCACTTCTCTTAATTTCTTCTGCCCTTGGACACAGGAGTGGCTGGGCCCTTCCTGCCTCTACCCCGAGACTTTGGGGGCCTTCTTGGTCCCAGTGTGCCGCTGTCTTTCTGGGGACACTGGCGGGCTCCAGTGTGTCCACTTCATCTCTGTTTTGCAGTTAGCAGTCTTGGACACCTGCTCATTGTCCAACTACCCCTCATCTCACCAAGGAGATGGACCTTGGCGGCGGCCACACTGGACATGGGTTCTTATTTAGGGTCAGAGTAACTCTAAGTACGCTCTGGCTCTGAGGGATGGCCGAAGCGAGTGCTGGTTATGGCCACGTGAGGGGCATAGCCGTGCGTGTAGACACGACTGAACCCATCTGTCCATGCATCCATCTGGGCCCTGCTGTGGATCAGTGGGAGTCAGCAGGACCCAGGCCAGTGGGGGGGTGCTGGGGATATCCGTGTGACATTCTGGTGCGTCAGGCTATGCCACTGACTAGGAGATTTCAGAGAAGGGTGTGAGATTCTAGATGGTTCTGTGTTCAAAGGATGAGGGAACAGGGGCGCCTGGGTGGCTTAGTCGGTTAAGCGTCCGACTTTCGCTCGGGTCATGATCTCGAGGTTCGTGGGTTCGAGCCCCGCGTCGGGCTCTGTGCTGACTGCCCGCTCAGAGCCTGGAGCCTGTTTCAGTCTGTGACTCCCTCTCTCTCTGACCCTCCCCTGCTCACGCTGTCTCTCTCTCTCTCCTAGAAATAAATTAAAAAAAAAAAACATTAAAAAAAAAAAAGGATGAGGGAACATTTGTTGGAGAAGATTAGTTGGCAGGTACTGGGCACGGGGCATGGTTGATGGGCCTGTGTGGTAGGCCCAGAGTCAAGGGTTCAGGGCAGGAAGCAGGAGACAGACCCCATATGCTTGGCCAGGGACCCAGTCTGACCTCTGCTTCGTGGTGGCAGCGTGCGAGGGAGGGGCTGGCCAGGGCTGCGAACCAGAGGCAGGAGGTGGGCCCAGCAAGTGCGGTGGATCCAAGCTGGGTGAGGCATCCCGTCCCCTGCTTAGGGGGTAGGAGGTGGTGGGCCAGGCCCTTAGTCTGTGCACAGCCTAGGAGGCCAGCTCAGGTTTGCTCCATCCGACTGGATGCCTGGAGGGGGCGGGGGCGCCCACAGAATCAACCTCTCCCTGCAGGACATGCCCGGGCTTTAAGTGAAGTTGGTCCAGGGAAGGGACTTTGGAGAGTCCCTGTGTGTAAGTTTCCTAAGGCGATCCTAACCCAGTACCACACCCTGGGGGCTTAAAACAACAGACTTTTTTGTTTGTTTTATTATTTATTTTTTGAGAGAGAAAGAAGAGCATAAGCAGGGGAGGGACAGAGACAGAGGGAGACACAGAATCGGAAGCAGCTCCAGGCTCTGAGCTGTCAGCACAGAGCCCGATGTGGGACGTGAACTCAGGAACCACGAGATCATGACCCGAGCCGAACTTGGACACTTAACCGACCGAGACGCCCAGGCGCCCCAAACAACAGCCATTTACTCTCTCAGAGTCCTGGAGGCCAGAAATCCAAAATCCAGGTGTCCGCACGGCCTTGCTGCCTCCGGAGGCTCTAGAGAAGATCCCATCTCCCTTGCCTTTTCCAGCTCCTGGTGGCTGCAGAAATCCTTGGCTGCTTTGGTTTAGGGCCACGTGACTCCAATCTGTGCCTCTGTCTTCATGCGATCTTCTCCTCTATCTCTTCTTTCTCTTATAAAGACACTTGTCATTGAATTTAGGAGCCATCTGGCTAATCCAGGATGAGCTTCCTAACTATATGTGCAAAGGTCCCCCCTTTTTTTAATTTTTATTTTTGAGACAGAGAGAGACAGAGCTTGAGCGGGGGGCGGGAGGGTAGAGAGAGAGAGGGAATCACAGAATCTGAAGCAGCTCCAGGCTCTGGGAGCTGTCAGCACAGAGCCCGACGTGGGACTTGAACCCACAGACTGCGAGATCATGACCTGAGCCAAAGTCGGCCACCCAACCAACTGAGCCACCCAGGCGCCTCATAAAGGTCTCTTTTCCAAATAAGATCACATTCTTAGTTCCTGGGGACTACGACTTAGACGTATCTCTTTGGGGCCTCCCATGTAGTCCACTACGCTGGGTGACTCTGGGCGGGCCCTGTCCTCTACATCACCCGCTCCCCCTGCCCAGTACCCCCCTGGCAGCGCTGCTCTGGAAGGCAGTCTCCAGCCTCAAGTATGGAGAGAAGCGTGGGGTTCAGAGAAAGGAGGAGGGTTGTGGCTGGGGGTCCTGGAGCTGGCCCTGCGAGAGACCCAGGGCTGGGGTTCCGTTCCTCACCCCTCCGTTCTCCGGCCGTCAGCCTGGCTGGCGCCAGCGTCTCTGAACGGCGGTGTCCTCGTGGTCAGCGCAGGTTATGAGGGACCAGCTTCGTGGGCGCTGAGCACACGGGTGAGGCCGTCTCTGTGCCCGGCGGCAGGGGTGACGCTGTGCCGGGCGTTTGCCTTGTTCCTGGGCAGGCTGCAGACCCCAGGAACCCAGAGTGAAAGCTCTCCGTGTGTCTTTCTTCCCAGGCTGACCCGTGGCTCCTGCTGGCCCCGCCGGCTGGCTCCCACCCACCCTGGTAAGTGCCCTGGCGCGGTGGGCTGGTCCCCGAGCCTGGCACTTTGAGGCACCGGCCCTTGGGGCAGGGGGAGGAGCTGCAGCTGGGGGAGGGTAGGCTAGAGACCACAGGGGTCTTGCTGGTGGGATGTGGCGTGGGGTCATTTCCGTGGCTCTCCCTAGCACGCCGTGGAAGGCCACGGAGCTGCCGTTATCGGAGAGCCCTCTGCTTTCTGGAATATAAATGGCAGTGTTCTTCGATGCGAGGCTAGAGTGCTGCCTCCGGGGGTAGGAGGGCACATGGAGAAACTGAGGCCCAGAGAAGAGGGGCCTGCAGAGGGCACAAAGCAGCCCAGGACTCCTGACCCCCACCTCCGGGGGAGACGGAGGTTGGAGAAGGGGCCGACGCGGCTCTGACCCTAACGGGGATCCCATTCCCGTCATGGCCCTCTGGCCACTCCTGCCTCTGCTGCGTGTAGGTGCCTGGGGCCCTCAGGGCACAGGACAAGGGGAGGCTCCGGCTGCTGCCTTGACCTCAGGCCTTCCGTCCGTCCAGGAAGGGGTACATCCAGGGAGTGCTGGCTGGCTCCCGCTTCTCGTCTTGGCAGCTTCTCAGCCCCGCGCCTGTGGCCCGGCCTCCCTGCGCTCGGTCACTCTGTTGGCCCTGGGTTCCTCCCCACCCTGGGGTGTTGCCCTGAGCCCCCGTCCCGTCTTTGACTTCCTCACCTCATCCCTCCCGCCTGGCAAACTCCACCTCCCGCTGTCAGGTCCAGCCCCTCCCCTGGAGGTCTCCCTGATCTAGTGCCTGCTGGGCATGCCAGCTTCTCTTGACCCCTTAGCCCCTTGAGGCTCAGGCCCCCGCCTTGGCCCAGAACTGCCCCATTGGCTTGTCCTGGCTGGATCATGGCCCGGGGCTCCTCAGCTGCTATTTTATCTCAACCCTCAGCACCCATTTCACAGGAAGAAACTAAGGTTCAGAGGTACTAAATAGATTGAGGCTACACAGCTGGCACAGGACAGAGGTGGGCTTGCTCTGGGGCCCTCTCTCCACCCCGGGCAGGCTGCAAAGGGGAAGAAGAGACAGAAACTCTCCTCTAACCCTCCCCCTTGCTACCATCTGTCTGTCTGTGTCTGTCTGTCATGGCCAGCTTTCTGCCAAAAGCACAGTCTGCCCTTGGCCACTAAAGGGCACCGAGGCTGGCCTAGGCTTGGGGAGGCTCAGACACCGAGGTCAAGCTCCCCATCCTCTAAGAGATAGCAGGTGGTCTGTGACCCCAGATAGGTCACCAGGTAGCACAAGGGCCTTGGCAGAGATCTGGGGCGGCAGATGCCGTGGCAGAGGTATGACCTTGAGACCCAAGCTCAGGAGAGGAGGGCCAGGGGATGTAGGGGCTCAGCACTGAACAGCCTGGGCTCGAATCCCTGCTCCCCAACTTTTGGGCTGTGGATCTGGGCAGGTGAGGAACCCCACCTTGGTGGGCAATGTAGGCAGGGGAGGGCCCCATTCTGAGTGGGACCCGGGTCCGGATGAGGCAGTGGCAAGAGCCCGCTTGCCCAGCTTTGCCACAGAGGCCATGCCTGCTGGGCGGGTGGGGGAGCCTGTGATAGAGGGGGGCAGCACGGCAGGGAAACGCCTGGGCCGAGCTGGGAACCTGGGCCCTTGGTCCCTTGGTGTCAAAGGGCAGAGAGGTGGCTGTAGTGAGCTCCCTGTGTTGGGTGGAAGTATCCGCTTCTTGGGGGGAAGGAGCTTCTGGGGCCAAGGGGACCCAGTGTGACATCCCAGGGCTGGGAAGGGGCTTCTGTGGGTTCCTGGAGAGAAGTCAAGTATGAAGAGGTGGCCACAGGAAGTGAGTGTGGGGCATCCGCAGGGCGCTTCCTCCCAGGCGACAAAGCTGGCCTTGCCCCGGGGCCTGGAGAGCTGTGGTCTGTGGCCGCAGTAGGACATGGGGGCAGTGGTCGGCTAAAACCCAGCAGGCCTAACAGCGTTGGTGGGTGCAGTCCTGGGCCTTCTGGGCCTTAGGACCCGGGAGGGTAGAAAGCAGGAAGTGCTCACTAGCCGGGGCTGCCCAGGGACCCGGCAACAGGAAGTCTCGGTGGGGAGGAAGCCTGGCGGTCACGGGCCCCAGATGCAGCGGGCGGCTGTCAGCAGGAGGGAGCTGTGGACGCAGCCACCAGGGCAGCGCCCAGGACAATGCCGGGGCATCGGGCCTTCCCCGCCTGGGGGACACGGGCTGCAGTTCCGCCCTGTGGCCCCTGAGCCACATGGCCTCCCTGGGCCTCAGGACACCTGCCCCCAGGCCATCGACAGACAGGAGGAGAACCATGTGCTGGGTCAGTGCTCTCAGGTCAGTGCGGCTGCCCCGGGACCCGGGGGTGGGAGGTGGCGCGGCCCCGAGCCTGTGGAAGTGCCCTGGGAGGCTGAGCCCTGGACCCCAGAGGCGATAGGCTGTGTAGAGAGCCCTGCTGATCCGGATGGGACTCAGTGGGAGCCCCAAGAGGGAGCCTGCTGCTGGGACACCCCTGCCCCACTGTGTGCTGCTCAGCCTGCAGCTGGCAGGGAGGTGGGGGGTCCTGTGTGCGCACACATTGAGTGAGTGTGTGTGTGTGCGCGCGCATGTGTGTGTGTGTGTGGAGCATGCTTGGGAGCCTGGCATGGAGCAAGGGGCTGGGGGGCTCTCCTCCTGAAGCCCAGGTCTTGCCCCTTCCCTCTGGCCGGCTGCTCCCCGCCCCTGCAGGAGGTGTTTGGTTTTGATTCTCTTATGGAGAAAGATTCTGGGAAGAGAAAGGGGGAGGGGAACAAAAAGGGGAAAGAGGAAAACGGAGGGGCCAGGTGTGATGAACTGCTTGCCCACTGCCACTGGGGAAGTGGCTGTGCCTGGAGAGTCCCCCAGCGTTTACTGGATGTGTAACTTAGGGCAGGTGACTCAGCCTCTCAGACCCTCTGTGTCTTCATCGGTGGCGTGGGGATGACGCTGGTCCACGCGTCAGGGGGTGTTGGGATGATGACGTGGGGTGATCCTTGAGAAGCACAGAGCCTGGCTGATGGTGAGAAGGATGCTTCTCCCAGCCTCAGCGTTTGAGTCTGCAACATGGGAAGAGAGCACCGAGCCCGTGGGACTTGTGGAGCTGTTGAGCAGAACTTGGCCTTGGACCCGTGCGGGGCTGGAGGGTGGCGATGATGATTCTAACCACGGGGGGTGGGGGGGGAACCACATGGGTCTTGCATGTGTGTGTATGTTATTTACAAGTGAGTGAATGAGTGTGTATCTGAGTGAATGTGAGTGAGCATGTGCAAATGAATGTGTACGTGTGCATATATTTATATGCGCACATACATGAGCATGCATACGTGTCTGTGTGTGTGTGAATGAATGCATTCAGGCCCCTGGGCTCCTCTTCACTGGGGTGGGGGAAGTCCCGGCCTCCCCTTTCCCTGCAGCCCCCACACAGGGCTGGTGTGGTCACCACTGACGGGAACGCCTGACACTGTGGTCACATGAGGCACTGGCCCCCTCACCACAGTCAGGGCAATCTGCAAGCGTCACGGAGGGCTGCAGGGCTCAGCCTCCAGGGCCCCTGCCCGGCTCTCCTGCACGGGCTCTCACCGCGCACACGCACGCGCACATACCGATGTGCACACCGTGACCCGTGTGTGTGCCGTGCGGCTCACAGCACACTGCCCATGGCACTCACATGTGGGCCTGTGCAAGTGGTGACCACACACCCCTGGGGCTCACGGCCCCGTGGTGGGTGGGAGCTCCGGAGCCTATACTTCTGGAACTCCCTGAGGCCAGAGTGGTTTTCACCCGCCAGCTCTGCCCCATCCCTGCTCCTCAGTCGCCTAGAGGAATCTCTCCTGTAAGAGAAGGTCAAGTGAGTTCAGGGGTGGAGACCCGGGCGTGTGACTGAGGTGCCTGCCTTCCCAAGATCACAGGCCGTCGGGAAGGCCTCATGGAGCCCAGCAGCCACCACCATGCTGGCCCCCCTGCCGCGACCTTCGTGTCAGAATCCTCTGAGGCCCTCTGAGCTGCAGGGCACAGAGCCAATGCCGGCGTGGCAGGCCCCCTGGGGGGCCTCAGCACCCTCCTCGGTAGGGAGAGATGCCCTGAGGAGTGTCGAGGGGCTCGGAGGACTGGACTTGCTGCGCTCACTGTAAAGGAGAGGAAGTGGAGGAGATCAGGCCTGGTGGGATTTGAACCCAGGCCTCCAGCACTGCCCCTGACAGCTCCCACCCGGGGTGGCTCAGCGGGTCCCCCCAGCAGCACAGTGAGGGGCCCCTACTGCTGCCTCTGCCCCTGCAGAGGAAGGGACTGAGGCTTCCCACCCCCATGAGCCCATGGAATGAATGAGTGGAGTTAAACCATCAGGGGGCGACACCGCAAGCGTTGAGGAGGCAGCCGGGGAGGCCGGGTTGGCCAGGAATGTGGGAGTCTCTTGGGAGCTCCCCTCAATTTTCCCGGGCACCAGGGGAGCTGGAGTCTTGGAACTGGGCTGAAAGTCCCCCAAATCTGTGTGGTCGCCACAGCCACCATGGCCCATCGCCACCCTTGCCCTCAGCTACCATTTCCTTCCCTTTCCCTGCTCCAGTCTGGCGCTGGGCCCACAGCTGCAGGGCGGGCCCAGGTGGGGTCGGAGGGTTTGGGGGCCTCGGGGTGGTTTCCCCCTGGGTAGTCCGTCTGGAGAGGAGCTGAGGACGTCGGCACCTGTCCCTGCAGCGAGGACGTTCCTCGGGGAGGTGAAGGTAGAGCACGACCAGATTCTGTCACCACCCGCTCTTCACACCCAGGTTAGTCAGCGGCCGCCTGAGGGAGCCTTCCTCCTGCCCACAGAGAGGCTGCGGCCCGGCAGGAGTGAGGCTCTCACGGCCTGCGCCTGCCTGGCCACTGAGCTGGGCCCGAGTGCGGCCGCATCCTGCCCTGGCTCCTCCCCTCCAGTTCCCCACAGGCCTGGGGCCGGGGGAGGGGGCGGTGGGCTCCGCACGTCCTCACGGTAGCTGCCCCTCCCCCGCACACGCGCCCGCCTCCTCTCAGCCCGGGAGGATGCGGTACATCAGGGTGGGGGGGGGGGGATAGTTTGGCACTCTGTGCCTTCCACGCAACTGCAGTCCCCACCCCCCACCAGGGCTTGGGGCTCCCTGGGTGCCCCCTCTGTGCTGGGCCTGAGCTGCTGAAGATGGGGCACAGTGACAAGCCGGTGTGGTCAGCGTTAGGTGGAGGGCAGCGTGTGCTAACGCCACAGAGAGACACAGGACCCCGAGAGGTCAGGGAGGACCTGAAAGAGCGAACACCTGAGCTAACTCTCGTTTTTGGATTGTTCGTTGCGGGCATATAGAAGTACGGCTGGTTTTTGCGTTTTGGTCTTCTATCCTGCCAGCTCGTTTGTGAGTTCTAATAATTGTTTAGTGGGTTCTTTGGAATTTTCTGTATACATAACCATCTAATTGTGAATAGCATTATTTCTTCATTTCCAATCTGGATGCCTTTTATTACTTTTTCTTGCGTAATTGCACTGGCTAGTACCTGACGCACAAGGTTGAGTGAAAGTGGAAAGAGCAGACGTCTTTGCCTCGTCCCTGTTCTTAGGAAAAAGCTTTCAGTCTTTTACTCTTGAGGATGATGTTGGCTGTGGATCTTTCATAAACACCCTTTACCATGTTGAGGATGTTTTCTCCTATTCCCGGTTTGTTGAGTGTTGTTCTTATGAAAAATTGTCAAATTTTTGTCAAGTGCTTTTTCTATGTGTGTTGAGATGCCCATGCGTTTTCTGTCTTTTGATTAATATGATTTAATTAGATTTATTACAGTCACTGAATTGTAAGTGTTACGCTTGCCTTCCTGCAATAGCTCCCACTGGCATGGTGCGGAGCCTTTTCACATGGTGCGGAGGGCCATTCGCTTGTATTTTGGGGGAGTTTCTGCGTCTACAGTCATAAGGGAAGTGGATCTAGTTTTCTTGTGGTGCCTTTGGCTTTGGTGTTGGAGTAATGCTGGCCTGATAGAGTGAGTTCCTTCCTCTCCTGTTTTGGGAGAAGTTAATGAAGGATCGGTGTTCATTTGAACCAATTCTTTAGGGCAGACTTAGTTCAGTGGAGGCAGTGGAAACAGTGTAGACTGCAGCCTGGAGGTGGTGCTTGGTGGTTTGGGGTCTTGGATTGGGGAACTGCAGAGTCTGGATGGCACAGGTGCGTGGGAGGTGGAGTGCACAGGGACCCCTGAGAAAGACCCATGGGGGCTGGTTCTGGAAGGCCCTGGAGCTCTGGAACCCGTGGTGATGGGAATGGCTTGTGTGGGTGGGGGTGCTGAGTGACGGTGATGAGGGGTACTGTAAGCAGGGGAACTGACCCAGGTGGTGGGGACTGCCCAGAGGTGGTGGAGAGGAGCAGGGGAGGTGGTGGCCTGGAGGACTGAGCGTGCTGCCAGGGGAGGGATTGGTAAGGACACTGTGGACGGGGACACACAGATGGGGTGGAGCCTCTTGCTGGAGCGGAGGGGCATGGAGGGCCAGCCAGGAAGGCAGGGAGTGGTGCCCGGTGTGTAGCTGGGTGGGCGCAGGGCCCAAGCTGTCAGAGCTACCTTCTGCCCCGGCTGGCCCATTCCTCTGCAGGGTGTGGGGGGGGGGGGCGCAGAGGAGGTAGATGCTCGGGGGTGGGGGGCAGCAGGCCATCACACCCCCCAGCCTGAGGGTCCCCTAGGAGAGGAGCCCACGTCTACTGGACCTCTGACCCCTGCAGGGAATGCAGGGGTGGAGGCGCATGGCTGTGCAGGGGTGAAGCTACTTGCCGCAAGAGGACCCACAGACCCATGCCGGGCCCCAGAGCCTGCAAGCCACACCCGCGTCAAGCCCACCGCAACCCTCGGAGGCGGGGCGGCCCTCACCCCCGTCTGCAGACCCGCAGACGGAGGCTCAGGGAGGAGCAGCCCGGAGCCCGGCCGTGTGTGTGCGCGGTGACGCGGGCGGCCTGCTTCGCTTCGCGGGCGTCGGGAGCCCGGGCCGTACTGTAGACGCCCGCTTCGCGCCCCGCGCCCCCGTCCCGCGCGGGCAGGAGGGCAACCTGCGGCCCCGCGCCGAGCGCCGGGCCCCCACCTGCCGCGCCCGCCCCGCCCGCGGGGGGAGGAGCCGGGGGCCGCGGGGGGCGTGGCGGCGGCGGCGGCGGGGCGCGCGGCATGGCGGGCGCGGGGCGCGGGCGGCGGGGCTGGGGCTGGGGCGGGCGGGGTGCGGGCGCCGGGGGCCCGGGCGCGGGGCCGTGTCGCTGCGCGCAGGGGAGGCGGCCCGCCGCGTGGACGCCGTGAGTGCCGAGCCCCGCTTCCTGCGGGAACAAAGGCGGGCGTGGGCCGGGCGGGCGGGGCGCGGGGCTCCGGCCGGGGCCGCGGGGGCCGCGGGGGCCGCGCCTTTGTGCCCAGCCTCCGCTGTGGTCGGTACCCAGGCCGGAGGGGTTGGTTCTGTGCAGAGGGAGCCGGAGGGGGGCAGCCTGAGGGACCCGGGCGGGGGCGGGGGCGCAGCCCGGTGCCTGGGGGAGGCGCACACTTGGTGGGGGTGCCGGTTTGCCCGCAGCAGTGGTTTTCTTTGTGTGTGTATTTGGGAGCGGGAGCTGGAGTGGCAGGGGTCCGGCGGTCGGGCCTGGGTCTAACGCTCTGACTCAGTGGGACACTGACGCACACCCAGTTCAGTCCGTCTCCACTAGGGCCCCGGGAGGGACCGGGGTCAGTGGGGGCAGGCACAGGCAAACCAGTGCAGGGTGGGGCCTGCCCCGAGGGACCAGTGGCCGGTGGGAATGAGTGGGCCTTGAGTGCCTCACAGAAGAGGGGACTCAGGACCTGGGTCTTGAAGGATGGATAGGAGTTCTTCCTGTGAGAAGGGGTAGTGGTCAGTCATTCCAGGCAGAGGCCAGAGCCTGGCATGTTTCAGGGAGAACGGCTCAGGTGAACAGAGGCTGGCCCAGGGTGAGGGGCGATGCTGGCGCTTGGATTGTCAGGTCCTGGGGGCCGAGTTAGCCCTGAGGCAGTCAGCCTGCCCCTGGTGACTGTGCGCTGCGTGGTCCCTGCCCGAGTGATGTCCCGGCTGATGGGGAGACGGGGTGGACGGTCATCATGGCCACTACCAATAAGGGCGTGCTGTGTGCCAGCTGTGCCCACTCTGTGCTTCCATTCTGCAGTTCCAGCAACTGAGGCGTAGGGGTCCCCCAGAAAGCCAAGCCAAGATGGGAACTGGGGACTCTGGACCACCTGCTTTCCTGCTTCCTGGTCTCAGGGCCTTAAGGAAGGGATGGACGGAAGCTGGCTAAGGGCAGGCAGGAGCGGGGGGAGGGGGCATTTGGGGGCCATGCCCCTCACTCCTTCCTTGCTAAAGGGTCAGAGATGGTGGAGAGGGTGCCCAGGGCTTGGCCCAGCCCCTGTGCTCCTTAACTTTGTTAGGCTGTGGCCCTACTCATCTGGAAGGCCTCCCTGGCGGTCCCCATCATAGGTTCACGTAGCACTCAGGTTTGCGGGGGTCATGGCCCAAGGCCTGACTTATCCAAGCCAGTGATTTCTTTTTTTTTCTTTTCTTTTCTTTTTTCTTTTTTCTTTTCTTTTCTTTTCTCTTTTTTTCCTTTTCTTTCTTCCTTCCTTCCTTTCATTCATGTTTAATTCTTCATTTTGAGAGAGAGAGCAGGAGCAGGGGAGGGGCAGAGAGGAGAGAGAGAATCCCAAGCAGGCTTGGTGCTGTCAGCACAGGGCCCAACACCGGACTTGAAATTATGAAACGTGAGGTCATAACCTGAGCAGAGTTGGACGCTTAATCAAGTGAGACACCCAGGCCCCCCTGGGCCAGTGGTTTTTTGAATTCACTCACAGTGGTACCACCACTTCCGTGGGGACTTGAATTCAGTAGGTGTGTGCCGGATAAACCAGTGACAGCGAAGGGACGCACTCAGGTCTCAGGGTCTTTGGGGCTCAGGTGTGTGGCCAAATAGACCAGGGGCCAGCTTCCATCTGGAAACCTGAGGCTTTCCGAAGTTTCCTCACCCCTTGCTGTCTTGAGGCTTCATGCTGTCTCCAGCAGCTTGGCAGTATCTCCCACCGCATGCCCCCAGCTGTGCCGTCATCTGTCCCCCAGCCCTGGCTAAGACCCGTTTCCTTCCCTTTTTATTGCAGCTTCATGGCGGCCGAGGAGATGCACTGGCCGGCCCCCATGAAGGCCATTGGTGCCCAGAACTTGCTGACCATGCCCGGGGGCGTGGCCAAGGCTGGCTACCTGCACAAGAAGGGTGGCACCCAGCTGCAGCTGCTCAGATGTGAGTCCTCTGGGGGCTGGGGAGCATGATGGGAGGATGTGGGAACGGGGCTGAGCCCCAGCCTGGCTACCCTCTGCCCTGGTGGACGTCTGTGGGCAGGTGATCTGCCTCTGAGCCTCTGCCTCCTTCAGAGGCTTCTGGTGGTGGGCCGTCCAGAGTTTGCCTTCCCTCCATGTGGCCGGCACCCCTTGGGGGGGGCCTGAGGTCAGTCTCCCCATTCCCCAGGACTGTGGGACGATCTGGGGTGCTACTGCAAAATGGAGATAGGAAGGCCGCTTGGTGCGTAGTGCTGACCATTGGTGCAGGGCAGCAGCCAGGGGCTGGGACCCTGGTGGCCTGCTTGCTCTGGCCTTGCGCCATCCCCTGGGTGTTCAGTGAGTTGGTGGTCACTCGGTCCTCAGTGAACCCACCTGCCAAGACCCAGCTGTGTGCTGGACCTTCAGAGCTGTCTGAGGCCAAAGCTCTGGTCCCTTGGACAGCATTTTGGGAGAGAGTGGGAGCCCGGGTCTGGGAGATGGCCAGTCATCAAGACATCAAAGGCCAAAGAGCATCAGGGCCTTGGCTGTCCCTCTGCCCGGGCGTGAGCTCCCCGTGACTTTGTTCCAGCCGCGCCCTCTGCCATAGACTCCCAGGCGCTGAGCTGCCTCACAGAGGTACCCAGGCTGGGCTGTCGGGCTCTGCATGACTCCAGTTGGTCTGCTCTGCTCTTTGGGCAGGGAGCCTCCGAGGAGAGGCTGTGACTGATCTGCCCCGAGGCCTGGGAGGGACTGCGTGGGGACAGGACAGGAGTGTGGGGTTCTCAGACTGACAGTCTAGCCTGGTGTTCGGATCTCCCCCAGTGGCTCTTATTGGCAAACTCTTTGGGCCTCTTTGCCCCACCCTCACTCCGCCTTCCTTCCTAGGGCGGAAAGAGGCGGCCATGGCCTCTGGCCCTGGCTTTGCCCTTCTTTGAGCCAGCCTCTCCGGTCGGTTGTGGTCTGCCCCTGCCCTGGGGCTGGTCAGCATGGCTGTGGGTTGTTTACATTTGGGTTCCTTGGGAGGGGCAGCATGCCAGCCCAGCTTCCTGCCCTTCCATTTAGTGGGGTTCAAAGGCAGGAGGTGTGGCCCCCAGAGTGGGGTCTGCCCAGCCCCCTGCCTCCCCCCACCCCGGCTCACCCTCTGCCCTTGCCATCCTGCCCTCAGGGCCCCTGCGCTTTGTCATCATCCACAAGCGGTGTGTCTACTACTTCAAGAGCAGCACGTCGGCCTCCCCGCAGGGCGCCTTCTCGCTGAACGGCTATAACCGGTAGGTGCCCGCTGCCCGCCGGCCCTAGCAGAGCCCCGGCCAGGCCTATCCCGGGTTCCCGCCCGGGGAAAGTTCCAGCTCTCCTGAGATGCTCACACCCCACCCCTCTGGATCGTGTCCAGCCTCTTTCACTCCCTCTCAGCCTCTGTGTGGCCTTCTCACAGTCTCCCTCAGGCCTCCCTGGCTTCGGCGCCGGCCCCCCCCCCCCCAATCCGGGCCTGGGCCAGTTCCTTGCCTTACACATGCCATGGGCTGGGTGTGTCCAATGAGTGCCTCCCTGCTAATGGGCAGGTGGGTGCTGGGCCAGAGCCTTCTGGATGGGGATGCTGGCAAGTGAGAGCCCAGTAGCCCCAGCTGGGACCGCGCTATGGTGTTGGGGGCCTGCAGAGTGGGGGTGAACAGTGACCCCTGGGCTCTGGGTCTAGTGTCATGCCATGGGCCCTGCACCCTGTGGCATTAGACCATGCCTCCCACTTCCTTGCTTCTGAGGACCCAAGGGTCCCATGGTGTCGGTGACACTGAGAGTGACTCGAGGCCCTGGCTTGTGCCCTGGCCACGAGCTTGGTGCTGGGCCTGAAGGCCGGCCCGGGCACTGCTGAGGAGGGGAAGAGCCCGGGGGCCTCGCGACTCCTGACGGGGTGTTTCCTTTCCCCAGACACACCACCCTCAGCCCGGTGGGTGTGCACCCTGACCCCAGGGGATGGTGCAGATGGGCACACCTGCCCCGAGTGCGTGGCCCCATGGGCTCCCCCGTGGCCAGGGGCCTGGTGGGGCTGAGGTGGGCAGCGAGGGTGACGTGTCCTTGGTTTGGAGCCCCGCCTGCTGCTCCCAGGGTGACCTCCCTGACCCCAGAGCCCTGTGTGTGTCCTTGGGGGCGTGCTGGGTGCCGGGTGCCGAGGCCCGCCAGGCTGTGCTGCTCACGCGCTGACTGCCGGCCCTGTGCCCTCAGGGTGATGCGGGCAGCGGAGGAGACGACGTCCAACAATGTCTTCCCCTTCAAGATTGTCCATGTCAGCAAGAAGCACCGCACGTGGTTCTTCTCCGCCTCCTCTGAAGACGAGCGCAAGGTGAGGCCGTCTCCAGGGGTGGGGAGCTGGCAGGGCCACCCTCCCGGCCCTGGGGGGACGTGGGGGGCAAGGTGTGGGGTGGGTGCTGCTCCTCGGTCTTCCTCCTCGCGCCATGGCCTGGCTCCGGCGCCACGCTCTCGGAAGCTGTGTCGGGAAGAGCCCTGAACGGGCTGAGGCGAGGCCAGAGCCCCAGGAAGGCCGCTGGCCAGGGTGGTGAGGCCAGGCGGGGCAAGGGAGGGGCCCCGGCCCAGGGCGGCACCGTGCCCACCGCGACCCCGCCTCACCCGCAGGGCTGGATGGCCTTGCTGCGCAGGGAGATCGGCCACTTCCACGAGAGGAAGGAGCTGCCCCCGGACACCAGGTGGGCCTGGGCGTGGGGGACGTGGGCAGGGTGTCACCAAGGCCGCTGGGCTTCACGTGTGTGCCTGCCTCCCAGCCGCCGGGGGCCTGGCCCAGAATCCCCTTCTCGACGAGTTTTCTCAAGGAGCCAGCCAGGCTGTGTGTGTGTGTGTGTGTGTGTGTGTGTGTGTATCCTGGAGTGTGTAAGTGAGTGTGCCATTCAGGGGCTGTGTGATTTTACCTGCCCACCCAGAGGCCCAGCACACATGGTAGCTCAGAGCTGTGGCTTCCCAGGCCCCTGACGGTCACCCTGGCGTGCTTGGGCCTGAGACCAGAGTGAGCCCCCCCCAGCGCTAGCTGGTCCATCCAGGTCTCGGTGACCTCACCTCGGTGGCCCAGCAGGCAGCAGGGGCCCTCTGGTCAGGAACAAAGACCATCCTGTCTTTTCGAGCTGAGGAAACTGAGGCCCAGAGGGGGCTGGGGACATCTGAGGTCGTCCCAGAAGTGCCTGCCTGCTCCCAGAGCTCCTGGCCCTGAGCCCGTGGTTGGTCAGGGGAGGCCCCGTGGCCTCCAGCCCCTGCGCCTGTTTTTATCACCTTGTGTGGAGCATATTCTTGTGTGTCTTTTTTTTTTTTTTTTTAAGTTTATTCATTTTTGAGAGACAGAGACAGAGAGAGCGTGCACTCATGAGTGGGGGAGGGGCAGAGAGAGGGAGACAGAATCGGAAGCAGCTCCAGGCTCCCAGCTGTCAGCACAGAGCCCGACACGGGGCTCGAACTCGAGAACAGTGAGGTTATGACCTGAGCTGAAGTTGGACTCTCAACCGACTGAGCCCCCCAGGCGCCCCCACGTCTTTTCTCGCTGTGTGTTTATGTGTAGGTCCTGCTCTGTGTACACGTCTGTGTGTGTCTGTGTCATGTTTGTGCATGTGTTCACACCTGTGTGTGTCTCTGTACGTATGTATCCATGTGTGTGGGTGCAAAGGACTCCCCCTGCACGATGCTCACCCCTCCCCAATGCTTCAGTGACTCCAGCTCGGACACAGACAGCTTCTACGGGGCGATCGAGCGGCCTGTGGACATCAGCCTCTCTCCGTACCCCACGGACAATGAAGGTGAGGCCTGTCTCTGCAGCCCCCACTCCGCCCCCACCCTGGGCCGCTGGCCGTGACAGGACCAGCCCTTCCTCTCTGGCTGCCGCCAAGGAGCGGAGACGTATCTGGCTGTCCTTGATCTGTCTGCCTGTCTTCCCCAGGCAGCCTGGGTCCTGGGTTCACACCTGGCCCGCCTGGTCCTCTCCCTGTGCCTCCCTGACTCTTGGCTGCCGGTGTTCAGAGGGCACCTCCCTGCCACCCCAGCCTGGGTGCAGCGGGGCCTGGGCCACCCTCAGGCTGACCCTCTGTTTGCCTCACAGACTATGAGCATGAGGACGAGGACGACTCGTACATGGAGCCCGACTCCCCTGAGCCCATGGACCCCGAAGGTAGGGGGGTGACTTGTGAGCCTGGGACGCTCGCGGGGCTGGAACCTGGAGCAGAGCCTCAGTTTCCCTGTTGTGTACACTCTGGCGGGCTCTGCTCACCTGACCCTCCAGCCTCGGCAGTTAGCCTGGGATGGGGGGTTGGGGACTTACACATAGTGAGCTGGGGGCAGTCCTAGGGGCTGAGAGCGGGGAAGGAGGGACACTGAGGAGTGGGCGGGGCCGGGGCAGGCAGCCTGCCACTTACCCACCCACTCCCACCCAACCTCCCCTCCCCGGCAAGAGAGACAGGCTTGTACGAGGCATCGAGGCATCGCATGTATGCGCTACAGCAAAGCGTAGGGCCAACGGGAGAGGGCTGTGCCCGTCACTCACTATCCCTTCCACTGTCCTGGGGACTTGGGACAAACCCTCAGCCCCCGGCCTCCCTGTGTCTCTGCCTCCTCTCCTCCAACGACCTCGTCTTCTGCCCACCTCAGCCCTGAGTCCCTCTCAAGAGAAGCAGGTCCAGCCCCTTCCCTCCTACCGGCCCCTCCCTTTGCGGCCACCACCAGGCCTCCTGGCACAGAGCCCACGGCTCCATCCCCAGTCCCTGTGCCCCACCCCTGAACTGTGGCCACTCGTGGCTGGGGGTGAGCACGCGGGGCCTCGCCTCGCCCCAGCCGTGCACCTTCAGGGCCGGTGCTCTTGCAGACCTGCCTGCACGCGCCCTTCTGAGTGCTCCCTGCAGGCAGGCTTTCCCTCCCTGTCCCCAAAACCTTCTTACTAGGGTTCCAGCGACTTCCCCGTCCCCAGATGCAGCCCTCAGCACCTGTGAGTGGAGCCCAGCCTGGTGCCAGGCCCCTGCTCCTCAGCCGCCTCGCTCGGCACTAGGTGCCCTGTGCTCTAGATCCCCCGCCTCAGTCAGCCCTGTACCGGCCCCCTGATGCCCATCAGCACGACCCCGGCCGCCCTGGGGCTCAGGCCTGGCTCCTTCCTCTCCCACCAGTCTCGCACCGCGAGACAGCCGTGTCACAGCCTGCTGACTCTGGCATCTCCATCCAGCACGTCTCTGAGCCCCAGACCCGTGCCCACAAGGCGTCTCGTAGCGCGCACACACACAGCCCTCCCCTCCAGCCTGCACCTCCGTGGGGGGAGTTAGAGCCTCCCCTGGCTGACGTCAGGTCCTAGGAGTCCGCCTTGCCTCTTCTCTCTGCTTCCGCTTCTGGGACCTGATGGCTCCTGATGTGACATCTAGGCCTCTGTCGGGCTGCTTCCGGGGGGGTGGGTGAGGCAGGCCGGGCCGTGCGGGTGGTGGGTGGTGTTGGTCCAGCGGCCAGCAGCCACCCTTGCTCACCGACTGGGTCTCGTTGCTCTGCAGACACTCTGACCCACCCGCCGGCCTACCCCCCGCCTCCTGTGCCCACGCCCAGGAAGCCAGCCTTCTCCGACGTGCCCCGTGCCCACTCGTTTGCCTCCAAGGGCCCAAGCCCTCTGCTGCCACCGCCGCCCCCAAAGCGTGGCCTCCCGGATGCTGGCCTGGCCCCTGAGGACTCCAAGAGGGACCTGCTGGGCCCGAGACGGCCCGAGCCTGGCCTCAGGGTGCCCCCTGCCTCCCGGAGGATGAGCGACCCCCCGCTGGGCAGCCTGCCAACCGGGCCCAGCCTCCGGAAACCCCCTTGCTTCCGTGAGAGCCCCAGCCCGGAGCCCCGGGTCCCCAGCCACGGGGCTGGCTCTGCCTCCAGCTCCGCCGGCGTGGCCGCTGCCTCCTCCAGGAACTGTGACAAGCTCAAGTCCTTCCATCTGTCCCCCCGGGGGCCACCCACGCCCGAGCCGCCCCCGGTGCCGGCCAACAAGCCCAAGCTCTTGAAGACGGCTGAAGAGGCCCCCCCAAGGGAGGCGGCCAGGCCCGGACTCTTTGTGCCCCCCGTGGCCCCCAGGCCCCCTGTGCTGAAGCTGCCCATGCCCGAGGCCGCCGGCCGGCCCGCCGTCCTGCCCAGGCCAGAGAAGCCCCCCCTCCCCAACCTCCAGTGAGTTCACTTGGCCCTCGTGCCCCTGGGGGGCCTCCCCAACCTGATGGGTCCTCCTGCCGGTGCCCTGGCACCCCGCCTCTGGCACCCTGTCCGAGACAGGTCCCCGGCAGCCCTGGCACAGGGGGGAAGGCTCCTGGACAGCCCCGGCCTGGGTCTGTGGAGCAGTCGTCTCTGCACCTGACCCACCTCGCCCTGGAGGCATGTCCTGTCCAGTGGGCGGTGGGCTTGGAGCCTGTGGGTGCCGGGGGAGCAGTGGGCAAGGAGGGTCTTCGGGGAAACTGGCTTCCCACGTCCCGTGCTGGGCTGTCCGAGGAGCCTGCAGGGGTTAAGGGAGAGGCCTGCAGGGCTGCCCGGCCTGGGGTAGGTGGGAGGGGTGGGAGCTGGGCCGGGCCCTCCCGCCACAGCTGTTCTTCCAGCCCGGCCTGGGGCTCTTGAGCCACCAAGGCTGCCTTTGTGCTCTCCCTGCTTGGGAACTTGCCAGAATGTGGAGTATGTTGGTGACTCATCCTGAGGTCCGCCTGAAGCACTTTCTTTTTTATTGCTGGGCTGCATCAGGGGATGGGTGTCCCCTGCTCCCGCAGGGCCATTGCAGGGCCATTCGTACCAGCAGCCTGTGCTCAAGGATGTCCGGGGCCCTGAAGAGCGAAGGCTCTGGGAGCCACAGGGAGGAGCCTCGTGTGGGCATGCTGACCCCGTGCTCGTTCCCGGAACGCCTTTGGCCTGGCTCTCCCCTCCCTTGGACTCTCTTAGTTGTGCTGCCCGTAGTAGGGTGCCTGGGAGGAGCCTCTTCCCAAGCGGCCATGGTGGTGCAGGCCGGGTCGGTTTGCTAAGTGCTACAGGGCTGCGTGCCGGGGCCACAGCCCAGCAGCCCAGCCCCGTGTGGCCTCCTTCAGTCCTCTCTGAAACCAGAGAGGCTTCGGACCACCTGGCTGCGCGTGTGGGCTCTGTCGCGGCCTCCACGCATTCACATGCATCCATTCTCTGTGGCTTTGGGAGGGACCTGGCTTGGCCAAGGTCACAAGCTGGTTAGCTGCAGAGCTGGTGCTGAGACCCCGGCCCGGGGCCTTCTCCCACGGCGCCCAGAGTACGTGTCTGCGGTGTGACCCCAACGCCAGAGTTCAGGCCTCCGGGACACTCTGGCCGGTGGCGTTGGCAGCGTCGGCGGCCCCCGTCACCAGCCTGTTCCCGTGTTGCAGCCAACACAGGCCTGGCTCAGCTCCTGGGCTGCAGCCCCGGGGCATGTGGGGGTGGCGTGCAGGGGTGTGACACTGATGTCCCTTCCTCTGCTTGCTCCCCTCCCAAGGCGGTCACCCCCTGACGGGCAGAGTTTCCGGAGCTTCTCCTTTGAGAAGCCCCGACAACCCTCGAAGCCTGAGGACACGGGTGCAGAGGGCTCTGACGATGACTACGAGAAGGTGAGGCCATGGGGAGCCCCGGATCCTGGCACTGGGCAGGCGGCCGTGGGCGGGCTGCGGGCCGGGTGGCCTCTCCCCGGCCACCTCCAGGGACGGGCCCCCAGGACACTGAAGTTGCTGGGAACGTGAGCGTGGGCACAGCCCCAGATCTGGGCACAAGGCTGGCAGCCCGCAGGGGGCAGGGGGCCGGGGGAGGGCTGGCTCAGACCCTGACCCCGACTGCCGTTGGCCTCTCTCCAGGTGCCCTTGCCCAACTCCGTCTTTGTCAATACCACGGAATCCTGCGAGGTGGAAAGGTCAGTACAAAACCCTTCTTTCTCCTAATCCCTGCTTTTGCAGACGCTTTTGCCTTTCTGTCCCCCATAACCCGCTTTGGTGCTGGGCAGTCGCTATGCAGGTGCGTGGCCCTGAGCAGAGTGCGGAGGCCAGCCAAACAGCGATGCCATCAGCTCAGTCCCAGTGCTGCCATCACCCTGGGCAGGGCCCTAAGCCCTGCACAGCACCCACTGCTCTCGGGCCCTGTGCTGCAGAATAGCAAGAAGACAAAACCCGCCCCGAGGAGTGGGGCTGGAGGGCCCCCGAGAGGTTGTCTGCGGGTGGGGTGCTGATGTCGCTGTGTTCTTTTAGGCTGTTCAAAGCCACAAGCCCCCAGGGAGAGCCCCAGGATGGACTCTACTGCATCCGTAACTCTTCCACCAAGTCGGGGAAGGTAGGTGCCCTGACAGTCACCCTGCTGAGCAAAGGCCCCCTGGGGACTGCCGCGGCGTGGGGCCTTCTGGCTCTGCACACTCCGGGGCTGACGGCACGCTTTACGGCACGTACGTCACCTCCCCGCGCAGCCTCTTATTTCGCATCTCAACCAGCTCTGTCCTTGGGGTCTCTGCCCGACAGCCCCTCCCCCATCTGTTCTCAGGACCTGAATACCGGCTGCAAGCTGGGAGTGCTGGGGGGCCCGGAACTCTATGGGGCTGGGTTGTTTTTTGTTGTTTACTTTTTTTGAGAGAGAGAGAGAAAGAACATGCTCCGAGCAAGGAAGGGCCAGGGAGAGGAGAGAGAGAATCCCAAGCAGGCTCCCCCCGTCAGCCTAGAGCCTGAGGTGGGGCTCCATCTTATGAACCACCAGATCATGACCTGAGCCTAAATCAAGAGTTGGACCCTTGGGACGCCTGGGTGGCTTAGTCGGTTAAGCATCCGACTTTGGCTCAGGTCATGATCTCGCGGTTCGTGGGTTCGAGCCCCGCATCGGGCTCTGTGCTGACTGCCAGCTCAGAGCCTGGAGCCTGTTTCAGTCTGTGACTCCCTCTCTCTCTGACCCTCCCCTGCTCACGCTCTCTCTCTCCTAGAAATAAATAATAAAAAAAAATATTTAAAAAAAAATAAAAGAAAAAGAAAAGAACAAGCTCTCAATAACTATCGATCTAGAACTTAACTCCATTTTATATCTAAACTCAAAGAGTATTCTTCCCTCCCCACCACTCCCCCACACACAGTTTTAATAGGCTCTGAATTTTCCAGGAATCCAGCTGCCAAGTAATTAGAGGGAAAATTATCATTTACTTGTTTGGAAATGTACCAAGAGTTGTTAACAATTTCAGAAAAATTCCAACATTACTCATGACGTTTGAGTCACTGACACAAACAGCTCACCCACCAGAGCTCCGGACTACTTCCTTCTGTCGTTAGTGAAAATACATATCATATTATCGCCTGTTGCTTTCTTCTATCTCCTGTGTGTGTATTCCAGTTAGGGAATCCATTATCATCATCATTAATATTATTAAATTAAAGCTGTGGGTATGTTATAGCATAAGGGGTGAGATTAGTGGATTCTTATTTCATCCTTTATCAGATTTTCAGAGTTGGGCAACTTGAGCCCTCCTCTCTCTGCGTCAGTTTCGTCATCCGTGATAACTAAAAACTACTTCCTTCACAGAGCCTTGGAGAATTATATAGTGAGTTACCACTGTGAGTACAGTGTTTATATCTGACACCTAGGGTACATCAAAGTTAACTATTACTAGCGTCATATTATTAATGTAGCGTCATATTATTAATGTACATGTGTGAGCTTAAGAGGTATGTTTAACATTTTTGAGGTAAAACAAATATATCAAATATTGTCATAAAAGTGGGAGATTTACGTCTCTTAAAATTCAGAACAGACATAGATAACCCAGTTAGGAAACTGAAGGAAAATTGCCTTCAGCGAGAGATATGATTATAAATNCCCCCCTGACCCTGCCCTCCCTCCCCTTCCCGGGACTCGGCCCCCCTGACCCTGGCCTCCCTCCCCTTCCCAGGACTCCAAGTTCTACCTGGAGGGCGAGCTCCTGTTTGTGAGCGTGGGCAGCCTCGTGGAACACTACCATACCCACGTGCTGCCCAGCCACCAGAGCCTGCGGCTGCAGCGCCCCTACGGCTACACGAGGCCCAGGTGACCCCTGTCACCCCTGCTGCCCGGCAGAGACACCTGCTGGGGCGGTGACCCCGGGTCCTGCAGTCGAGCTGGGCTCTCCCGGGAGCATGAGCTGGAGTGAGCACGTGCTCTGATCCAGGGCCTTGTGGAATCTGCCGGGCCAGGCCCCACTCAGCAGGCTGGGTCCCCGGGGCTGGCCAAGCTCCGGGCTCCAGAGGATAGGGGGGCTTTCCTGTCCCTCGCAGCCCGCCCTGTCCCACCTCCCAGGAGCCCAGGGCCCCAGGACCGAGCCCCGCCTGGGCTTTGTGGACAAGAATTCCGGTCACCCCCACCCCTCCCCGCTCCCCCAGCACACTGACCGGGTACTGGGTTGGGAGCTGGGCAGGGCTGGGGCACTTGGGGTTGGGGCAGGGGCTGGCCCCCCAGGACCGACACCCCCAGGAACGCTAAGACGCAGGCTCCAGGATGGGCCGTTGATATACAATAAAGCACACATGGCCTTTGCGTCCGTGGCTGGGGCTTCGTTGGAAAGGAGGGGGTGACCAGCCTCACTGAATGCCCGCACCCACATCCAAGTGCGGGCTGCAGCAGCCCAGCTTCCGGGACGCCTAAGGGGTGCTTGTCTTCCGGGGCTGAGGCCCCTCGATGACTTGCTCTGGGTGCATAGCCGGTAACAGAGCAGGACCTGACCTTGGACGGGCTGGATTCAGAGCCTGTACTCTGAAGTGCCACAGGTCAGGGGCAAGGCAATGGGACTGCAGAGCTAAAAGGTGCCCACATGTACAGGCGGGTCATTTGCAGGATTAACAGACGGTCACTGGGAGACAGCTGAGCGCACACGGGCCAGGGCAGGGGGATGTGCCCGGGTGGGGAGCTAGAACCCCACTGAGGGCTCCAGGAAGACTTCTTGGAGGAAGTGATGGCTACAGGGGGGCGGGAAGAGTGGGCCCTGAGTCGGCTGAGTGGGTGGAGATGGTGGTTCCCAGATGCAACACCCAGCTCAAGTCCAGCCCTCCCTCCCCCTCCCTTCCTGCTATGGAATCCCACAGGTGCTCCCCCGCATGGCCATCCAGGCTGGCTTTGTGTGTGGTGTGGAAACAGACCCTACTTAGGGTCGGGGCTGGCAGGGAGGGACCCCAGGGTCGTCAGATCTTCTCTGCACCTTATGTTGGGAAAGAAGTTTGCTGTGTGAGATCCAAACCCAGCACAGCACTCACGCCAGGCCAGGGATTAATCATCCGCTTTGCTTGGACTTCCCGCCATGTGCCCCGGGCATGTTTTGGGGGTGGGGAGGCTGGCTGTGGGGGAGGGGTGGGGAGGCTGGCTGTCAGAACCTGCAGCCCCAGGTTACTGAGAGGTGCCTTCTAGGGACACTGTCTATGTGCGACTCTGGCTGTGTAGCTGCTTCCCCTGAAGCCTGCCAGGGAGGGGACAGCACAGGCACCGTCCGTGCAGGCCACCTCCCGCCTGGGAAGGGGCAGTCCCTTCGGCTGCGACTCTTGCCCCTCTCAGCACTCGTGTGGGGAGGCCCACGAGGCCCACCATCCCCACCGTGGCTGCGGCCCCCCTTCCTGGAAAAACGGTTCCGTGGGGCATGGAGCAGAAGAGCTGTTTGCAGTCTGTGCCTGGAATTGCCCTGTGGGTGATGCGCTGCAGGGTGCGGGACCACGTGTCCCCGCTGTGGGGCGCGGGACGCCTTGGCGTTTCCTGCGGACCTGTGGCCACATGTCCCCACTGCAGGGTGCGGGATGCCTCAACGTACTTAAAGACCCCTGATGGAAAGTCTGGGGGGCTCTGGGGCCCAGAGCCTGGCGATAGGTCCTCTGCTCACTTGGACGAATGAGGCCCGTCCCCGCCCGAGGCCCACCCCAGGGACTGGGCTGGCTTTACCTCTCCTGGGCCCTACGCCTGCTGGGGACGGGCTCCCACCTCTGAACCGACCGAGGGGCCCAAGCCCTCAGTAGTAACAGTGTGTGTTTGGGGTGTCTGACGGGGCTGCAGGCATGGTCTTCAGCATAAAGGAGGGGCCGGGGGGGGGATCCACTCCCTCCTGAGACCTGCTGTGAATGTTCCATTCCTCATACAATGTTGGAGGGTGGTTATTCCAGGCACGGAGCCCCATGGGTACTTGACATAGTTTGGATGGAGAAGCTGCTGCTATGTGCCTGTTTTATAGGAGAGAAAACAGAGGATCAGAGAAGCCTGGATTCAAGTTCCAGCTCTGCCACTGATTGCCTTGTGACCTGTCCTTTGCTGCTCTGAGCCCAGCCCCCAGCCCCTGGCTACCTCTCCGTCCCCCCTGGGGGCTTCTGATAGTCCTCTGGGGAGTCTACACAGTTCTTGGGTGTGCCCTGACCAAGCTGAGGGGGCCACAGCCCTGGGGGGAACAGACCTGGCCTGTCTCCCTCTGCCCTGCCCTCTGGGCCCAGTCAGGGGGATAAATAGGAGGCCTGGGACCTGCTCCAGGGGCTAGCCTGCTTCCTCATCTTACAGGTAGGGAAACTGAGGCTCAGAGAGGCTTCATTGCCTTGTCCGGCATCATGGTGGGTTCAGAGACCGGTCCAACTCCCGGCCCAGACCCTTTGGGAAGTTCTCCAAGTGGAAGACGGAACATGGGTTTAGTTTTCTTACAGTTGATCCCAAAGAGTGCGGTGAGCTTCTCTACCTTCGGGCAATAGGGACTCCCATCGTAAAGGGAGATGCTCTTAGAGCCAGAGGACCTCACAGAGCAAGTGCGGAGTTGCTCTAGTCCCTGCCCCAACTCTGGGGCGCGTTGCGAGGACGCCCCCTTCTGGTCCAAGGAGGTGTCCCCGCCCCCGCCCCCCTGTAGTGACGGGCCGCTCCGATGGGGCACCAGGGAAGAAGAGGCAGCTGCTCGGGGCCAAGGGGGTCCAGAGGAGCCGAGTGTCCAGAGGAGGGCAGTGAGGGGAGGGCCTCCGTCTCTGGCCGTGACCCCGAGGCACGGAGCCCCTCACCAGGCTCCTTGCCATGTCTAGTCTCCTGTGTCTGTGCCCACATGCCCTATCCCTCCCCCTGGAAAGGATGGCCTGATGGGGGTCCCGGGGGAGGGCTCCTGTCCGGGGGGCAGTGACCCTCGAAGATGGTTGGTAATGACCATCCCCCATTAAGCTCCCTTCTGGCACATTCCCACCAGAGGGAGTCTTGACGCACAAAGCTGACCCCAGACACATCTGCTTCCTTCAGACCTTCCTTTGCTCCTCACGAATCCTTAGAGGCTGCCTAGCAGCTGCCCCTGCGTCACCCTCCGGCTTCAGCCCTCGCCATGCTCTGTGCTTCCCCGAGCTGAAGCGTGCTCCTTTTTTTTCTTTCTTTTCCCATAGAGTAAAACACACACTCAGAAAAATGAGCAAAACACACATGTGCAGCCTAACAAATCACTATGAAGTGAACGTCTTTACGATCCCATCAAGAGGTAGCCTGTCTGGCGTCCCACGTGCCCCCCGTCACAGCACCACCTTCCCTGTCTTAGCCCCCTGCCCTGGCTCTGGTGAGGCTCATGTTCTTGTTTTGCTATAAAGCCTTCACTCAACGGCACATCCATTGCAGTGATTTCCTGTTTTTGTTATTTTATGGAATGGAATCCCACTGATGAAAGCTTTGACATCTGGCTTCTTTTGCTCGCTATGTCTTTGAGATTTGTCCATGCTGCTGGACATAGCTGTAGTTAAAGTTCATTGCTAAAAACTGTTCCATTATGTAAGTGTACCATAGTTCAGGGACCATTTTATTGTAGATGGACATTTGGTTTGTTTCCAGTTTGGGGCAATCCCAGACAATGCTGCTAGCAACAATCTTTTCCGTGGGTCATGAGTTTCTCCGGGTTATGTACTCCGGAGGCTCACTCCTGGCTTTTAGGGGATCGGGGCCTTTAACTGTTTTCCAGGAATTTTACTGTTCTAGTTTACACTCCCACCAGCAGTAAAAAGATAGTTCCCTCAGTTCCACAACGGTGCCGACACTTGGTATTGTCAGATTTTTTTTTCATTTTTGTCAATTTGGTGGGTGTATAATTATGGCTTTAATTTGCATTTAGCTGATTACTAATGAGCTTAAGCATATTTTCATGTGTTTATTAACCATTGGGATTTGTCTCCTATGAAGTGTCTATTTACATATTTTGCACAATTTTCTGTTGTTCCTTTTTCTTGTTAATCTATACAAATTCTTTATGGAGCCTTGATATTGTCGGTAATGTGTGGTGCAAATATCTTCTCCAACTCTGTAATTGTTCTTTTGCTTATGGTGAGAGGTAAGGGTTCACTTCTATTTTTTTCCCCATAAGTTTACCCACTTCTTCCGGCACCGTTTGTTTATAACCTGCTCTCCCCCCACCATCTGCAATGCCACCTGTGACATGTCCGTATATACGTAGGTCTGTTGGACTTTGTTCTGTTCCATTTGTCACTCGATCCCTTGCCAATAGCAGCTATCTTAGTTGCTGTCACTAGATTATGTCTTGTTATCTGCTAAGTCCTCACCTTATTGTCTTCGTTGAGAGTGTCTTGGCTATTGTGGCCCTTTCTATTTCCATGTGAATTTTTTCTCCCACTTTCTTTTTCACATAAGTTTTAAAGTCAGCTCATCAGTGTCAGTAATAACTCAGCTGATCTTTTTAAGTTTATTTATTTTGAGAGAGAGCGAGAGCACTCATGCACAAGCAGGGGAAGGGCAGAGAGAGAGGGAGAGAGAGAATCCCAAACAGGCTTTGCACTGTCAGCAAAGAGCCCGACATGGGGCTTGATCCCATGAACCGTGAGATCGTGCGTGACCTGAGCCCAAACCAGAGTTGGATGCTTAACCGACTAAGCCACCCAGGCATCGCTCAGCTGATCTTTCTGATTGGAAATTCATTATAGCTGTAAATCGGCTTGGAGAAAATTGACATCTTTACAACACTGAGTCTTTTGACTCATCAACATGGTCTACTTCACTATTAATTTGAGTCTTTTTTAAGGTTTGCCAATAGGATTTCATGATTTTGTCCATTATGATCTTGCTCAGGTTTTGTTAGATTTGATTCATAGATACTTTATATTCTTTTAGTCTATTGCAAATTGTACATGTTTTTCATTTCATTTTGTTTCTAGCATATAGGACATACCTTTTTTAAACTGAAGCAGTATGTTCATTTGCATCTAATGTAATTAAATCTATCACCTTATTTTGTTGTGTATTGTCCTATCTGTGTTTATGGGTTTAAGTTTATTTATTTTGAGAGAGTGAGCCTGTGAATGGGAGAGGGGCAGAGAGAGAGGGAGAGAGAGAGAATCTCAAGTAGGTTCTGAGCTGTCAGCACAGAGCCCGACTCAGGACTCAAACTCCGGAACCATGAGATCATTACCTGAGCCAAAATCAAGAGTCAGACCCTTAACTAACTGAGCCTCCCAGAGGCCCCCGTAGGGTTTTTTCTGCTTTATCCTTTTGGATTGAACAGCTTTTTTTTTTTTTTCAGTCATTCCACGCCCCTCTTCTAGTTTGAAATTATACAGTCTATTTTCTATTCTTACCTGGGTCAGGAGTAATACTTTTACCTCCAAACAGCACAAGGACTTTGGGTGACTTTAGCTCCATTGATCTCCTTCATTACTTGATAACATTGTTGTATGTATCTAATTCTATTGTTTAATTGTCTAATTGTTTATTGTTTGTTTTTATAGCTCCCATCCAAAAGAAAAATAAATAAAACGACTTCCATCCAAGACAATATTTCTTTTTTTTCCCTTGGAAAAGGAAGTTATATTAAAAAAACTTTTTAGGGGCATCTGGGTGGTTCAGTTGATTAAGCGTCCAACTTCGGCTCAGGTCATGATCTCATGGTTCGTGGATTCGAGCCCCATCGTCAGACTCTGTGCTGACAGCTAGCTCAGAGCCTGGAGCTGCTTCAAATTCTGTATCTCCCTCTCTCTCTGACCCTCCCCTGCTCACACTGCTTCTCTCTCTCTCTCTCAGAAATAAATAAAACATTAAAAAGAAAGAAAAAAAATTTTTTAATGTTTATTTTTTTTATTTTTGAGAGAGCAAGCACGTGCACAAGTGGGGGAGGGGCAGAGAGAGGGAGACAGATCCGAAGCAGGCTCCAGGTTCTCAGCTGCCAGCACAGAGCCTGACATGGGGCTCAAACTCACGAACCACGAGATCATGACCTGAGTGAAGTCGGATGCTTAACTGAACCACCCAGGAGCCCGAGGAAGGTGTATTTTAATAGTATAAAAACTTGTATTATGATAAAATATATGTAATACAAAATTTACCATTTAACAGCACAGTTCTTTGGCATTAAGTACATTCACGTCATTGTGAATCATCACCACCATCTATCCTGAGAACTCTTTTCATCCTGTAAAACGGAAACTCTGTCCCCATTAAACAACTCCTCATTCCCCTCCCCTACCCCCTGGCTCCCACCATCTGCTTTCTCCCCCTGAACTTAACTACTCTGACACACAGCTGACTGGGTAGCTCGGCTGGTTCGGTTCCAGTGTGATGCTAATAACACTAAGGTTGAGGATTCGATCCCGGTGCGGGCCAGTACTTCCTCCATGCTCTCTTCGGCAGCACATAGACTGAGATGGGAATGATACAGAGACTAGCCTGGAGCTGCGCAAGGATGGATTTCACCACTTTGCGAACCTCATATTAGTGGAATCATGTAACAATTTGTTTTTGTGTGTCTGGCTATCTCACTCAGCACAGTGTCTTCCAGATTCATCTGTGTTGTAACAGGTGGCAGGATTTCCTTCCTTTTTAAGGCTGAATCATATTCCATTGCATGCATGGACCACATTGTTTATCTAGTCATCTGACAATGGCCACTTGAGCTGCTTCCACCTTTTGGTTATTGTTAATAATGCTGCTGGGAACATGGATGTACAAATATCGGTTAGAGTCTCTGTTTTCATTCTTTGGAGGATATGCCCTAAAGTGGAGCTGCTGGGTTATGCGGCAGTTCTCTGCTTACCTTTTTGAGGTAAGCTTACCGTTTTCCACCGTGGCTGCACCATTTCACGTTTTCATCAGCAATGCACAATTTCTCCACATCCTTTCTAACATTTAGTCTTTTCTTTCTCTTTTTTATGACAGCAATCCTGAATGAGTGTTAAGTGGTATCTGTGATTTTGATTTGCAGTTTCCCAATGATGAGTGATGTTCGGCACGTGTGCTTATTGGCCATCTATATATCTTTGGGAAAATGTTCAAGTTCTTTGCCCATTTCTTAATTGGGTCGTTTGCTTTTTCGGTGTTGGGTTGTAGACGGTATTTTTCTTTTGTTTTTTTTTTTTTTTAGTGTGTATTTATTATTGAGACAGAGCGTGAGCAGGGGAAGGGCAGAGGGAGGGGAAAACACAGAATCTGAAGCAGGCTTCAGGCTCTGAGTTGTCAGCACAGAGCCTGACACGGGGCTCAAACTCACAAACTATGAGATCTTGACCTGAGTCGAAGTTGGACGCTTAACCAATGGAGCCATCCAGGTGGCCCTTTAGATAGTATTTTTTAATATGCAATTTTCTTAGATTCGATTCTTTAGGAGCAGAACCTGAAATGGGACTCCTGTGCAAGTGGTTTATAGAGGGAATGTTCTCAGGATAAGCTGAACGGGGGAACCAAGACGGGGCGAAGGAAAACACAAAAGATGGAAGCGGTCTCAGCCGGAGACTAGCTTCAGCCTGATCCCACGGGGAGCGCTGGAGTATGGTTGGTCCTGGTTTGAGGTGCCCCTGGGTCAGGAGTTATTGGCTATAGGCTGTCCAAGTAGGGAGATCATGTCCTGCACAGGGCGACCCTGGAGGCAGGGCTCTGGGGCCATTAGCAGCTGACACTGAGCACCCGGGCAGGGCCTGCTTCCAGCACCAAGCCAGAAGGGAAGCTGGACAGGGCACCCACGGCGACGACTGGGTCCACCCCATGGACGCTCCTACCTACTTGTTTCTCACATTAAGTTCAGTCCATTCAGACATAGATTCTCCGGTGTTCCAGTGGGTCAGAGTATTGGGGGGACTTTCCGAGGGGGGGGTAGAGGGATGAACTGTAGCCCCCCATTGGTGCAGTCGCCCCCACAGGCCACAAATGAAACTCACCATCTCCCCTTTTTACCACGTGGTTTAGATCTTCACGGCCGACACCTCGGGTCTCCCAGGTGGCTCCTGCCTGCGGGTCTGAGCTCCTGGGGGCCTGTCCTTGCCAGGGCATGTTGCCAGGCTTGCTTGTTTACAGTTTCTGGGTGGGGGAGCACCAAGAGATGCCCACTTCTCTGGATGCCTGAGTGCCAAACACATTCCTACCTGCCCTCATCACGTGGCAGGTGGCTCTACACACTCCTAACGCTGCGTGCGGGTCAGGTATCCTTACCAATATGGTCACTCCCTTCTGTGCCCACTGATCTACTGGCACAAATTGTCCCACGTGCTCATGTGGTAGCCACGGTTTCAACATTACTATGCCCCTGGTAGAAGTGTCCTTTGGTAACACCTAGGATCTCTAAGCTCACAGCACTTAATGTTGCAGAACAGGAAGCACAATTCCTGTTGTAGGTCACTGGGTATTGTGCCCATTAGGGGGAGAGCCTCATGAAGTGGTTATTGATATAAAATACGTACTGCTTCCTGGAGGCTGGCACCGCACTTCCCACCTGTCATCTCCAAGGGGGAGCGTCACCTGGATCTCCCTGAGGTGAGCCCTTCACTCTAGTACACCATCGACTTCTAGATGCTGCGTTTTTGGTGGGGATGGTGGGTTCCCGGTCATGTGCCCATTGCCACACTCCCTTTACCATAAAGCAGGTCCTTTGGTAACTAGGCACTTATGTGGGATTCCATGTCAGCAAAGTGGACACTTTGTGAGCTCGGTAGTGGTGCTGGCCGAAGTATTGCAGGCAGAAAAGGCAAACCCACATCCGGATCCATGAATTGTTGCTTTTTCTAGGACAGAAAGGATCCAATGTAATCAACTTGCCAACAGGCAGCTGGTCGACTCCTTCAGGGAGCTCGGCCCTGGTCTCTGATGCTGACGGGTTACATCTGGCAGTGGCAGTAGATGGGTCAGCCTTGCTTACAAGGAGCCTGTGCTGTCAGACAGGTGTAGCCTCCACCTGCTACCACGATTGCTTCATTCAGGAGACCGCTGTGCCAGCAATATGGGGGCAGAGCACAGAGCCTGGCCGATGCTCACCGGCCAGTCCATTCTGTCTGCTTGTCTGTGGTGGACGCTTGCTGGCGCACTTTAACATGCAATGCACACATCTTCACTCCGTGTGCCTGTTCCCAAAGGCCCACTCACGTGCCTTGTCCTCAGACCTTTTTGTTCCCGAATTTTGAGGTTGCCCCTTCCAGGCTCCTGACCAACCAACCATGTGCCACTGTCCATGAGTCCCAGCCACATCTCCTGCCGCACGAAATGAACAGCTTGTGAACAAAGTTCACTGCCTGAAGCGTTGCCTAGCGACAGGACTGCCCCTTAGCAGTGTCTTTCAGAGCAACTGCTGAATGGGGACGTAGTGTGGCAGCAGGCCATTTTCAGCGCATACCAGCATATTTAGCCAACCCTCCTATGAACCATGCACATGCTTTTTGCTCCTCTGTCACTGTGTCACAGGGAATCCCCCTGACGCAACTGGCGTGAGCTGATAGATATTGATGCTACAGTGGTAGGTGACATAGGATCTGGACCTCTGTGTCTACATCAATCTATCCAATCGTGGACCTGCCACTTAGATTTTGATGGACCCCCTGACTTTATGTCTTGGTAGCATGATGCAGCCAACTGATGGGCAATGCTGGCCTCACTTTTCATGTCTCATAGAAACATTCCATTTCTACCAGAGTCCAATAGCAAGCCAGAAGTTACTTTCTGAGTTGCTCATATCTGTGGATTTGTAGTCTTTATCAAATTTGAAAAGAAATTCCAGCCACTATATCTTCGAATAATATTTCTGTCTTCTTCCCACCCCCCATCCCCATTACACATTTATTGGGCCTCTTGAAATTGTCCCACAGTCACTGCTGTGGGGTTCATTCTTCTCAGGCTCATTTCTGTGTTTTATTTACTTTCTCCCTGTCTTCCAGTTCACTTTTTCTTTTGCTGTGTACCACCTGCTGTTAATTGCATTCAGTGTACCGTTCATATCCGATATACTTTTCACATTTAGAAGCTTGATCTGGGTCTTTTTTGTCTTCTCGGTCTCTAACATTCTCAATCAACTTCTACTCCTCCCTCCCTCCCTTCCTCCCTCTCAGCAAGCTCTCACTGGCAGCTCTATGAGCCAGGCCTTGTTCCTGGGTGCAGGAGAAACAAAAATGACTGATACAGAGGTGCCTGGGTGGTTCAGCTGGTTGTGTCTGACTCTTGATTTCAGCTCAGGTCATGATCTCTTTGCAGTGAGATCACCCCATTCTCCCCCCTGGCTCGCACTGGGAATGGAATCTGCAAGATTCTCTCTCTCTCGCTGCCCCTCCCTCACCTGTGTGTGTGCACAAGCGTGGTCTCTCTCTCAAAAATCAATTATTCAATCAACCAACCAATCAATCTCTTTAAAAAGAAGTAACGAGGGTGCCTGGGTGGCTCAGTTGGTTAAGCATCTAACTTCGGCTCAGGTCCGTGATCTCACAGTTTGTGAGTTCAAGCCCTGTGTCAGGTTCTGTGTTGACAGCTGGGAGCCTGGAGCCTGCTTTGGATTTTGTGTCTCCGTCTCTCTGTCCCTCCCTCGCTCACTCTCTGACTCTCTTAAGAAATAAATGGGGGGGCGCCTGGGTGGCTTGGTCGGTTGGGCGTCCGACTTTCGCTTGGGTCATGGTCTCGCGGTTCGTGGGTTCGGGCCCCGCGTCGGGCTCTGTGCTGGCTGCCGGCTCAGAGCCTGGAGCCTGTTTCAGTCTGTGGCTCCCTCTCTCTCTGGCCCTCTCCTGCTCACGCTGTCTCTCTCTGTCTCCTGGAGACAAATAAAACATTTAAAAAAAAAAAAAAAAAAAAAAAAAAAAAAAAAAAAAAAAAAAAAAAAAAAGAAAGAAATGGGACAACTGGGTGGCTCAGTCGGTGAAGCATTGACTCTTGGTTTGGCTCAAGTCATGATCTCACGGTTCATGGGTTTGAGCCTTGTGTCAGGTTCTGTGCTGACAGTGCACAAGCCTGCTTGGGATTCTCTCCCTCTCTTTCTCTGCCCCTCCCCACTCGTTTTCTCTGTCTCTCAAAAGTAAATAAACATTAAAAAAATGACATACATAATTGTAGAGTCTTGTCTGGAAGTACTCCAAGATCAGGGGTCACTGACATACACAATATGTCTGACCCTTCTGGGGGCAAAGCCAAGGAGGTCCTTGCTGGGGAGGACCTGTTCCGCTGTTCTTCCGCCTGCCCAGTGCTGGGCCTCAGCTTCCTATGGAATAAAGGGAACAAGAAGCTCTGCCTCCCTGTCTCCCGGGCCTTTCGGGGGTGCTCAGATGAGACAGCAGGAGGGAGAGGTTAGGAGGTGCTGGCCTGGCCTCTAGGCTAGCCTCTGGGTCACTGGCAGGTGGCCTGGTCTTGACAATGCCCCGGCCTACACCCATTCTACTGGCTCTGCGGAGAATGGTGCTCGTTCATCAAGCGTCAGCGGGCCAGGCCCTGGGCACCAGGTAGCCACCCTGTGTGCGGTACCTTATCACCATTCACAGACCGCGCGTCCTGACTCCACCCGGCCTGGGGCCCCGCCCACTCCTCCGCGGGGGTTCCGGACCGAAACTAGCCCAGGGCAGGGCACAAGGGGCCGAGTCCAAGGGTCCGTGCGCTGGAGGCGTGCGCCAGGTGGAAAGGGAGCGGACGGCCTCCCCCCGGCCCCCCAAGCCGGGAAGGGACAGTTTGGGACGGCTGCTGCGAATCCCGGCACCTGGCCCGCAGGAGGCCTTCCCGCGGGTCTGGCCCGCGACAACGCGCGCGTGCACAAGCGGGTCCGGGAGAGCAGGCGCCGCTGGACAGCCGGCCCACTTGCGTCCGCGACGAGGCCTGTGCGGCCGTGGCCCACGGTGCCGACGCAGCTGCCCAGCCGGCCAGGAGTGGGGACCCTTCCCCTGCGCGTAGGGGGCACACCCGGCCGCAGCCGCTGGGGCCCCTGCGGTCCAAGGCGGCCGCAGGCGGGGCCTCCGCCCTTACCCTCCCCCTCACAGCGTGAGTCCCACCCCCTCTGCACACGCCCGCCTCACGGTCAGCCAATCGCAGGCAGCTTTGCTGGGCGGTGCGGGGCGGGCTGGGCCTATGGGGTAGCGCGTCGTTGGGCTGCGGTGCCGCAGGCCGCACCCAGCTCCGGCGGCGGGGGCAGCGCCGGGGGCTGAGGGGGCGGAGAGGCCGGGCGGGCCGGAGCTGCGGGCTGGGGAGCGCGCGGCGGGCAGGGGGCGGAGCCCGAGCCCCAGCCCGAGCCGGAGCCGGAGAGCGGCGGCCGCACTCGGACCTGGGAGCCCGTGCGCTGCCTGCGATTCGCCTCTGAGGTGAGGCCCGCGCAGGGGCGGCGGCGGCGGCGGGGCCCGGAGCGCGGCGGAGCGGCCCGGGGCCTGCGGGGCCTGCGGGGCCTGCGGCGGCGGCGCCCGAGCGGCGCGGGAGGCCGGGCGGCAGTGGGGGCCTCCGCGGAATGTGGGGGCTGCGCCGGGCGGGGCGTTGGCGGGTCTCCAGTCGGGCGCGGGGCCGCGCTGGCAGGGGAGGGGGGGGTCCCCGCCGTGCGGTCGTCTGCGGCGACCGGGTGCGGAAGGGACGGCGCTCTGCACATGCCGGGCCACTCGGGCTTCTCCGTGGGAGCCTCCGGCAGCCCGCCTGTGGGCTGGGTGGTGGGCGAGGGGGTCCGCGAGGACGAGGAGGCGCGGGACCCGACGCTGGGCCGGCGGGTGCCCGCGACGGCCGGGTCTGTGGCCTGCGGCGCCGGCGGCTCCGGGCTTGGGCACGGTCGCGAGCATCCGGTGCCGCCCGGGGGCTCTGGTGTTTTCGCGCACGACGGGGTCCGCCCGCCAGACCTGCGTGCGGACGGCGGTTACGGAGGGGCTGTCGGTCATCGCCGTCCCCCCTCGCGGTGCTCTCGTTTTCGCTCGTTTGGGGGAGGTTTCGAGGGCTTCTGCCTTTAACAATAACATTTGTTTGTACTCTTGTAATTACGGCTCAGGGTGTTTTGTAGGTGATTTGTGTTCACTTCTTGCATACCTACCTCGAAATAAATATTTTGGTTAATTAACCCGAAACTGCTGGTGGCGTGATCATATACTTTTATGCCTACATGACCTGAAACAACTTGCGGTTAAATTCCTAAGGATAAAAACACGTCTGGTAGCTGTATGCATTGCTGGTAAGTTATTACAGAAAGATTTTTTTTTTTTTCATGAAAAATGCATTGAAATCTTACTGGGCACAAAAAATAGGCTTGGTCCTGTCTCTCTCCTTTGCAGAACCTCAGTAGAGGCCTCCAGTGGAAGCGAGCGCGAGTGGAGGAGTGAGAGTTCGGGGGGCACCAGAGAGGGGGGCGCATCTGCCCCCGGGGTGAATTGTATCAGCGTCACATTGTCGAGTCCAGTCTTCAATGAAAGGGCTGATACTAGTGAAGTATCAATTATTTTTTAAAATCCAAAATTTTAATACATCCCTCGATTCTGATTGTGGGGAAAACTAGAATAGTAAAGTGTTTTTTTGTTTTTTTTGTAAGTTTATTTATTTTTGAGAGAGAGAGAGCGCCAGCAGGGGAGGGGCAGAGTGAGGGAGAGAGAGAATCCGGAGCAGGCTCTGCACTGTCAGCACGGAACCGACTCTGGGGTTGGACTCCCCGGACTGTGTGAGATCCCGACTTGAGCTGAAACCAAGAATCTGCTGCTTCACTGAGCCACCCAGGTGCCCCCGTGAAGGTGTTTTCTAAGGAAGTGAATGTTTTTGGCAGTCAGAGCTGCTTTTCAGAGTTTTGATGTGCTTTGCAGCAGGGCAGCTGGTATGATTTGTTTTTCCTGCTTGTCGGTATGTTTAGATTATAGTCCCAGAGGCTCACTGAATGCCGTGAATCTAAATTCTACCCAGTTTCCAAAAGGTGAGATAGTTTTCTTCTTGAAAGTTAATTTACACAGCTGGTCATTTTCTCCTTTACCTCTTTGACATTATCTGGTACAGACAAGGTTATGTTTGGTGTTCAGCCTCACGTTGCTGATTTTACCATAAAGAGCATTTCTGTAGATAATAGTCCCCAGTTCGTTGAAGGAGTCATTTTATTGTCAGAAAAGCAAGTACTGAAGTCATTTGAAAGATACTTTAAAGAATATTGTTAAAAAAACACATACCCAGCCAGTGTTAAAATTTACTTTGATTGACTCAATTTTTAACAGTTTGATAACTAAAGATGTTTTTATTATATGAAACTCAACGTATAAATTGACGTATTTACTTTACATGTTTAATTGTTCTCGCGCACGTGTAGAGACAATGGTGTAGTAATTCCCTGCTTACCTTTATTCAACTCCCAACAGTTATTGATAGCCGGCCTTTTTTTTTTTTTTTTTAAAGTTTATTATTTTTTGAGAGAGGGAGAGAGAGGATCCTAAGCAGGCTCCATACTGTCAGCTTGGGACCCGATGAGGAAACTCTTGAGCTGTGAGATCATGACCTGAGCCAAAATCGAGAATTGGGCGGTTAACCGACTAAGCCATCCAGGCGCCCCAGTCTTTTAGAGAGAACACGAGCACTGGAGGGGCAGAGAGAGAGGGAGGGAGAATCCCAAGCAGGCTCTGAGCTGTCTGTGCAGAGCCCTCCGCGGGGCTCCCTCTCACAAACCGTGAGATCATGTCCTGAGCTGAGATCCAGAGTCAGCTTAACTGACTGAGCCCCCCAGTTGCCCCTCGCCGGTCTTTATCTGTATACCCCAAGCCCAGATTTCATGTCATTTTAACTTAAATATTTCAGTGTTTGTATTTACATACCTTTTTTAAAAAGGCAGAAACAGGTAGCACCGTCGCAGAACATGAATCATTTCTCATTACCTTCCTGTATCCAACCAGTGTTGACATTTTCTTGATTGTCTTACAGTTTTAATAACGTTTGAATCAGGATCCAAATGCGATTTATACAGTGTGACTTGTTTTAATCTGTAGGTTCCCCCTCCATCTTTTGTCTTCTCTCTTGTGATTTATTTGATGAAGCTCTGTGGTTTCTCCCGGGGAGTTACACCCAGGCTGGATTTTCTTCTGTACTGTAGTGTACACAGAATTGATGGTAAACTGGTAGGTAAGTCAAAAGATGTGATCAGATTCAGGATTTATTTTTGGCAAAAAAGACTTCATAGGTTAGTAGGCAGATTATGATTAGTGGTCTTATTAGCAGCACTCGATGCTCAGGGCCCAGCGTCATTATTTTATTCGGTTTTGGAAAATGTTCATATTTTAATGCTTCATCGTTTATTAGCTGGAATGCTTCAATAGAGAGAAATGTCTCCATAATTTGGTTACCCCGAAGTTTAGCTCTTTTGGGAAGAGTAGGATAAATGCTTAATTGCTCTCCATTATTTACTGGTTCTCAAAATGAGTTGGAATCCTCCAAAAGTAGCCAGTGAGTTGTGCGTGTGTTTGTGTCTTTGTGAACTCACGGATTTGAATGTGTTTGATATGGTTCAATCCATTGTAGACATTGTTCTTGTTGATGCTGAGATTGTCTAATCTTTGTCTAACAGGTATCTATTCAGTTTGGCTCCTAAATCCTTTAAAGAAGACTCTAAAGTCTTTGGTCTTCATTCTGGTGTGACACACCCCACCAGGCTCATCATGTACATTTCTGTCCCAAGCCCTGGAATCATCCATTTCTCCAAGGGGCCTTGGTTTCTTTTAGTGAAGAACAGCGTTTAGTAATGATAGTCTGTGTCCTGGGGTAGTTCTCTGCTAGGTTGGTCACTGTTTTTAGGTATTTTCAGTGCCCAGACCACAGGTTACTATACGGAGATCTACTTAACCTTCTTGATCTTACACCTGTATCTTTTTTTCTTCCAAGCCAAACAGCTTGATTCTAACTACTCACTGTTTTATCCCATACGGTACACATTTGAGTCTCAGAAGAAGAATACAAAAACTGCCATTAAGTAAGAAAAATGGAATTGTTTTGCATCTCCATGAGGGATATAAAGTCAAATTAGTGTATTTTAAAGCTGCTTAGAGGGGTGCCTAGGTGGCTCAGTTGGTTGAGCGTTAACTTTTGGTTTTGGCTCAGGTCATGATCTCATGGGTTCGGTGGTTCGTGGGTTCAAGCACCACGTTGGGCCCTGTGCTGACTGTGCAGTGCCTACTTGGGATCCTCTCTCTTCCTCTTTCTCTGCCCCTCCTTTCCCCACAATAAATAAGTAAACTTAAAAAAAAAAAGCCACTTAGAATAATTACTCTGATTTTGCTGCTACTGGGTGCATAGTTTTTTTTTTCTTTCAATATTTAGAGATTGCTTTTTAAATATTTTATTTTATAATTAAATAAAATATTAAAGAGCTTTCACAGTCAGATGTGTGAAACAAGGTATAGGCAAAGAAGCTTCCTTTGTCCCTTCATCTTTACCTAGTCTCTCTTCCCTGTAGATAATCTTTGTACATTGAAATTTCATAGTTACAATCACACTTCCTCTTTGTTAGATGGATGGTAGTAGTCACATCTCTTGGTGCCTTAAAGGTCTCTTTTAGTTGTGATAAAATGCATACAACATGAAATTTACCATCTTAACCACTTGTAAGTGAGCATCTCAGCCGTCTGTACAGTCGTGTTGTAGCACAGCCGTCACTGCTGTCCGTCCCAGACCTCCCTCCTCTTGTGAAACTGGAACTCCGCGCCGTGAAGCAGGAGCCCCGCCTTCCCCCTGCCCTCAGCCCGACTTTGCCCCTTCTGTCTCTGATTTTAACACTCTAGATGCCTCATATAAGTGCAGCCATGCAGGGTTTGTCCTTTTGTGACTGGCTGGCCTCCCTGAGCATTGTGTCCTCCGTGTTCACCCACGTGGCGGCAGGTGGCAGGGCGTCTTCTTTTCTTGAAGACTGAATAATACTCCGTTATGCAGATACACCACATAAGTGCTTTTAAATGAATACTCAACATAAAAGTCTTATCCATTAATGACTTTTTTTCCCTTATACCATGAGGTAACAAGAATTTTCAGTACCTTTTAAGTTATCGTATCGGAAGGAGATACTTCACATAGGTTTGATGTCATACTCCGAAATTCGGATGACTAGACTTAAGTCTTTATTTGGTGGTTGATGGCTACAGATATCAAAGACTTCAGTTTTGCATTTGTCTTATTTTAAATAGCTGCCATTTCAGCCTCTCAACTACAGCAGTGCTGTTTTGTGTTGGTTTCAGCAAAGTCTGATTCTGAGATAGAATCATCTAACTCCTATTGACACATGAGTCCGTTGGGAATTTGTTAACATGACATTGCAGTAGTCCGTGTTCCTCACCTTACCTGTTGTTCTTTCACCTAATATCTGTGTGTAAGTTCACTGAACTCTGAGGTATTTAAGCTTTAAAGTCTAAAATATTAGACCTATAGATTCTAAGGGGGTGAAAAACAGTGTCCATAGCTGTAGTCATGAATGCTCTTTTGCCACCATCACTTTGTCAGCTCTGCTTCCGTCATGCATCCTGAACCAGTCCTGTCCCATCTCCGCTGTCACCACCTGGGGCCTGCAGCTGTCACATCTCCCCTGGACCAGCAAGCAGCCTCCAGCCGGTTTCCCTGCATTCTTCCTACCCATTCTCTACATTTCAGCCAGGGTGATTTATTCGTAATATAAATTAGATCATGTTCCGTCTTTCTTGAAACCATTCAAAGACTGATAAAAGTGGTTGCCTTTAGGGACAGGGGACTGTGGCTGAGGGATGGGAGGGAGAATTACTCTTGATTGGATAAGCTTATATATCTTCAGGTATATGTTTTGGTTCATGTAGTTGGATTATGTACTCACAATAAAAGAAGTCATCTCATAAACAAAAACCCAGTGACTTCCCGTTATATTTAACAACAGAATCCAAATTTCTTATCATGGTCTCTGAGCTCACTTTCTGGCATTGTTCTGCTTGCTCGTTTATGCTGCATTTACAGTGGTTTTCCTGGAGCCCTGCTCTTCCCATTTAGGGAATCGCACACTGATCCCTTTGCGTAGAGTGGACACTTTATGCCACTCTGTGTAGCTGCTCTTTCTCTTTCAGGTCCCTGCATAAAAGTCCTGGGAAGAGACTCTCCCTGTCCTGCTGCCCTCTTTCAAGTAGGTTTCCCCTGTTACTAACTCAGATACTTCATGTGTCCTTCACTTTTAATGATTTCTTTGTTCACCCATGTTTTTTCTTCCACAATAAAGACTCTTTATGGAGGTAGAGAGCACATTTATCTGCTGTTTAAACTGGCCCTTTTGTGTTTTTTCTAGAATGAGTTCTGAGTCATAGACTAGACCATGACATTTCCCTGCTTAGAGCTTTTCCGAAATTCCCCCTGGTCCATAAATACCGAGCTTCTGGGCCAGCCCTTCCAGGTGTGGCCTCTTCCCATATATGTCTCAGATTTATTTCTTCCGGCACCTTGGCTTTGCTTCCCACTGTGCTCTGAGCTGGTAACCAGGCACATAGTAGGTGCCCAGGAAATGTTTGTGGAATGAATGATTTAAGGTTCAGTCTCTAAGTCTTTGGGAAATTAAGTCACACTCTTAGGAAAATGATAGTTAAAAACATAAGGTCATAAAGCTTCAGGGAAGGCTACATAAAGAAGGTAGAGTTTAGACTTACCCTTGAGAGCTAGGTACAGTGGGTAAAGGGAAAATATTCTGTGAAGGAGAAAAGAAAGGTTTTTTTTTTTTTAAATTTTTTTTTTTTAATGTTTTATTTATTTCTAGGAGAGAGAGAGAGAGAGAGAGACAGCGTGAGCAGGAGAGGGTCAGAGAGAGAGGAGTCACAGACTCCGAAACAGGCTCCAGGCTCTGAGCTGGCAGTCAGCACAGAGCCTGACGCAGGGCTCGAACCCACGAACTGCGAGATCATGACCTAAGCGAAAGTCGGACGCTTAACCGACTAAGCCACCCAGGCGCCCCGAAAGGTTTTTTTTTTAAGATTAAATTTTTTGTCACCGTTTTATGGCTGTGGTTTAAACATGCAGGAATCCCTTCTAGACCTGAATTCCAACCTTGGACCAGGTGCTTCAGATGTATCCCCCATTAAGAATCACTCTTCTGGCCTTGCTCTTGGAACAGTGCTCCCCAGTTCAGCAGTGTCGAGTGGGCCCAGGACCACCATTCTCTGCAGGTGGTATAACTTCCACCTTGGATGTGTGTGACCTGTGAAGTGCTTCTGGATTTTCCATTGAGGTTTGTCCTCCTCTCTGTTTAAATGAGCGTCGAAAACCAGGGGTAGGATTTCAATTAGCAAGACAGAATTTCTAAAATCGAGCTTATAAAGTAGAATTTTCATCTTTTTAAGTGCTTGCTATATGCCAGGCGTTGTGCTTTTACGTGTTACCTCATTTAATGCTTACAACAATCCTGTTCAGTGCTGATGAGATTATCTTTTTTTTCCCCAGATGAAACACTAAGGGAGTGTAAGTGATGGCCAAGGTCAGACGGTTAGGTGGTGGAGCTGGGATTCAGACCCAGGGTGTCTGACTCCACCGATGATGCTCTTAACCGCCGGGCTGTGCTGCCTTCTTATGTCTTGCCAGGCCTCACACTGGACGCACTTGGTTAGAACTGTTGGTCCTGGTGTTGCCCGCGAGGGCAGGGCTGTGCCTCACTGCTGTGTCTCCTCCACATCTAGCCCGACACCTGGCACGGAGCACGTCCTCAAGACATAGTTGCCACGTTAGCGATCTGTGGTTATTTTTTAAAAGCTTAGTCGTGAGGAGTAGCGTTCATGGCAGATTGTTAGAAGTGGTGTGGCCTATCTGTCCCCTTAAAGCCGTGCTTGGCAAGTTCTCGGCAAAGGGCCGGATGATAGGCGTTTCAGGCTTTGAGAGTTACAGGTCTCTTGCAACTACTGAGCCCTGCCGTTCGTTGTTGCAGGAAGCAGCCGTAGGCAGTATGCAAATGAAGGTGCGAGACCCTTCTAATAAGGCCATCTTTATGGACACTGACATTTGAATTGATTTGCATGTCTATCATCTGTTCTTATTTATGTTTAACATTATGCTTTTTGCAACCTTTAAATATTAAGCGTAACTTGTGGCCCTTATCAAAGTATCTGGCTTGGGGGTGGGGGTGGGGATCATCATTTGCTGATTTCTGGCCAGAGTCTAAATTTTATCATTAGATTGAACTAGATCTCTGTCTCCAGAACCGAATTGTTTTGTCTGCCAGTGGCCTGTGTTCTGTGCACCCGTTAAGGAACTGCGAGAAACAGTGTTCTGAAATACCGTGTCATACTGGGTGTCGGACAGTTGTTGGGGGCCTGGCTGTCATAATAAATGGAAACCAGACTGTTGTTGTTTGTTTTCATGAAGAAATCTGCTTTGCTCTTCTTTGAATAGAATTCTCCACTTTATTATTCTGGTTCTGTCTCAGAATGAACTTTTGTATTTTATGTTTTCCCTTTAATATATTTCAATTGTGCTTTAATAGAAGCAGCTATTTGGAATTAGAAAGACCTGGTTACACTTAGCTGCATAATTTTCTTTGCCAAATTAACCTTGTTTCCTGAATTGTAAAACGGGAGCTATTTCCTACTTCATTTGACATGTTTATGGGGATATAAGGTAAGTGAACTGGTAGCGTTACACCTGGCCCAGAGGTTGCAGCGAATTCTCTTGGATGCGCTCCCAACACATACTTCCCTCCTGCCTTTGGGTGCACAGCACTGCACTAAGGAAGCCGACGCCCAGGGCAGTACATCTGACGTAGCCAGAGGAGATGAGGTGTTTAAGAAAATGCAACGCGTGCAATTCACAGGTACTCTTGCCACAGAGCTTGCTACACAGAGGTGTGGATTTGAGCCAGAAGCCTTGGAACGCAGAAACCATTAGGCTAAACCCTTTTAATTTTTACTTTTTCAAAAGGTGTTGCTTCACTGTGTTTTTGCTTGCATCATTTCCTGCAAGAAATCTGCTGTCACCCTAATTTTTGTTCTTTTACGTGTAATGTCCTTTTTCTCTGGCTGCTTTTAAGATTTTTCCCTGTCACTGGTTTTGAGCAGTTGTATTTTGATGTGCCTTTTGTACATGTTTTTTGTACTTGTGGGTTCATTGAGCTTTTTTCTTGGATCTGTGTGTTTATAGTGTTCATCAAATTTGGGAAAATCTTGGCGATTATTTTTCACACTTGTTTCTGTTCCTTCTCCATGTCGTCTGCTTTGAGGGCTCCGACCCTGTGCATGTGAGGCCGTTAAAAGTTACCCCACAGCTCAATGATGCTCATTTATTTGTCTTTTCTCTGTAGGTTTCATTTTGGATAGTTTTTATTGCTATATCTTCACACTCACTAATTTTTCTTCTGCAGTGTTTAACCTACCATTAGTCTTGTTCAATGTAATTTTTCATCTTACACATTGTAGCTTTCATCTTTATTTTTTATTTTTATTTTCTATTTGCATACATATATTTTGAATATAATTGTCAAGTTGACTAACATACAGTGTGTAGTGTGCTTTTGGCTTCAGGAGAAGATTCCCATGATTCATTGCTTACATAGAACACCCAGTGTTCATCCCAACACGTGCCCTCCTCAGTGTCCATCACCCATTTTCCCCTCCCCCCCCATTAACCCTCAGTTTGTTCTTTGTATTTAAGAGTCTCTTATGGTTTGCCTCCCTCTCTGTTTGAAACTGCTTTTTCCCCTTCCCTTCCCCCATGGTCTTCTGTTAAGTTTCTCAAATTCTACATATGAGTGAAAATATATGATATCTTTCTCTGACTAATTTTACTCAGCATAATACCCTCCAGTTTCATAATACCCTTCAGTTGCTGCAAATGGCAAAGTTTCATTCTTTCTCATTTTAGGTAGCATTCCATTGTATATATAAACCATATCTTTATCCATTCATTATCTGATGGACATTTGGGCTCTTTCCATACTTTGACTATTGTTGATAGCGCTGCTATAAGCATTGCAGGGCATGTACCCCTATGAATCAGCACTCCTGTATCCTTGTAGCTTTCATCTTTAGAAGTTCTGTTGTATCAGGGGCCCCCCTGGGTGGCTCGCTCAGTTGGTTAAATATCCAACTATGGCTCAGGTCATGATTTCATGGTTTGTGAGTTCGAGCCCCACATTAGGCTCTGTGCTGACAGCCTGGAGCCTGGAACGTGTTTCAAATTCTGTGCCTCCCACTCTCTCTACCCCACCCCCACTCGTGCTCTGTCTCTGTCTCTCAAAAATAAACATTAAAAAATTTAAAAAGTTGTGTTTGCATCATTTTTATTTTATTTATTATTTTTTTTTTAAAATTTTTTTTTTTTAATGTTTTTTATTTATTTCTAGGAGAGAGAGAGAGACAGCGTGAGCGGGGGAGGGACAGAGAGAGAGGGAGACACAGACTGAAACAGGCTCCAGGCTCCGAGCTGGCAGTCAGCACAGGGCCCGACGCGGGGCACGAACCCACGAACCGCGAGATCATGACCCAAGCGAAAGTCGGACGCTTAACCGACTAAGCCACCCAGGCGCCCCTTTTATTTATTATTAAAAAATTTTAAGTTTACTTATTTTAAAAGAGGGAGAGAGAGTGGGCGAGTACAAGCAGGGGACGAGGGGGAGAGAGAGGGGGAAAGAGTCCCAAGCAGTCTCCGTGCTCAGTATAGAACCTGACGAGGGGTTCGATCCAACTGTGAGATCATGACGTGAGCCGAAAGCAAGAGTTGGATGCTCAACCGGCTGAGTCACCCAGGCGCCCTTATTTGTATCATTTTTATGTCTTCCAATTCTTAAGATTTTGAAAATATAGAATATAGTTTTACCAACTGTTTTAATGATCTTGTCTGCTCATCTTAAGTTGTCTTTTAATTCTGGATTAGTTTTGATTATTTTCTCAATATGGGTTATATTTTCATGTTCTTTGCTTGTTGGTAATTTCTTATTAGATACCAGGCATTGTAAATTTTACATTGCTGTGTTATGAAGAGTTATTTTTTCCTATAAATATTCTTGAGGATTGTTCTGTTATGTCAGCAACAGGACTTTAAGATTTTTTCTCGGTGGAAAATTGGTGACTTGCAACATTTTCTTTTTATATAGATTAAGTTCATAGCCTTCTCGAGAATCTAAATTCACTAAAAATACCTACTTACTTGTGACTCCTACATATCATTTTGTTTTTATTTTTCTGTATGCTTTGTGAAGTTATTTTGGCAAGTAGAAGGGATATCCTTTTTTGACTCCCTGTTTTTTAAGGTTTTCAAAACTGAATCTAAGGTTTGGTTAGTAACAGAGTGAATATGTTAATACCCTCTTAGTTTGGTCAGTGCTTACTGGCAATCACATGTCTCCTTAAAATAGTTAGGGATCTTAACATAGCATAATATTAAACTTTAACAGAACTGTTTAATAGTTAATGCTTATTCTGACCTACATGCAGGAAACTTGAATTAGAAGGAATGAAGCAGAACAAGTTTAATTCATTTTGTCCTTTGAGCTTTATTTATTCCAGAAGTACCATTTTAAACAGTTGTTAATGATTAAGGCACATTGTTTCGGATAGTTGTTAGTTTATAAGTGTTCAGTGTATTTTGACAAGGCTTTTGTTGAATGAGTTTATGCTACATAGGAAAAAGCTGGCATTTTAAATACAGTAGGACTAGAGTCTGTAGGAACTTATCTTTTAACAGTGCCTTGAGAACCTTCTCTTCCAGGATAAAATAACCACAGTAATTTTAAAAAATTATTTTGCAAGCACGTTTTCTGTTCCATGTTAACTTGTATATCAGTCCCATCTCTTCATATGTACGTGTTGAGCACCTCTTACATGTTGGGTATTTTTCTAGGCACAATGGATAGAGACACCTTCCCCCTCTGGGGAGCTTCTATTCTAGAATGAGCGATAAGGAATGATGTTCTGTTAGGTAGTAGTAACTGCCACGAAGACTGGAGGCATGAGGAGGTAGAGAATGATGGCGGCAGGATATCTGTTTTAGATGGAGAACAGAGTTGGCTGAGGAGGTGACATTTGATCAGTGATCAAATCTGTGTGCGTCTGGGAGCAGGTGTTTGGGCGGTGGGAGTGGAGATCCATCTCACCGCGCGGTTTGTCTTGGTGCCCATGCGTGGCAGATACGGAATAGGGCAGCCACGTGGGCTGGGTGTCACAGCGAGGCTGTGAGCGCGATGACACATTTCCCTGTATCTTTCTAATGCCTGACGCTGGGCAGTTTAGGTGGAAATGGATTTTTTTTTGGAGCCCATCTAATAGCGACAGTAAAATTACTAATGTTACTGTTACAGTAGTGTCATGATTATAACATCATTAAATTATAGCAGTAGCCACAGGTCATTTTTATTGAACACCATTATGAGAAGTATTGTTCTTATCCTATTTTGCAGATGAGGAAGCAGTTAAGTAACTTGCCTGAGATCACACAGCCAGAACGGTGGTTTGCACCTACACTGCCTTCAGGGAATAGTTACACATAGGGGTACCTGGCTGGCTCTGTCAGTGGAGTGTGTGATTTGATCTCAGCGTGGGTTCAAGCTCCATGTTGGGCATAGAGCTTACCTAAAAACAACAAGGAACAGGTTGCAGAACATTTAATAAAATATATGAGAAAAAACCAAGAAATAGCTACACATGATGCTGCTGATCTTGCTCTGCCTTAAGACATCTTGGAGAATGCCCAGTATCAGCCCACAGAAATCTCTGTCTTCTCCTGAACAGTTTCAGTCCTGTTTTACGTGATAGGCTATCATTTATTTAATCGCTACTGTATTGATGGATATTTGTTTCCAGAATATTACTGTTATGAGACATTTCAGTTAATATTCTTGCATCTCCATCTTAGGGCACTCGGAAGTATATTTGTAGAGATATTCTGAGGAGTGAATTGCCCGGTCCAAGGATATTTGTGCTTTGGTTTCCATAGCATTTTCTATATTTCGCTCCTTAGAAGTTATACCAGCTGATACCCCCATTAGTGGTATTTTTCCCCCAAATAAGAAAGTGTTTCCATGTACCATGGAGGTAATGATAGTACTTAGCTTACACAGTTACTGTAAGGTACTTAGTACCTAGCAAGCTGTTAGTGAATGGCTGTTACATACTACTCATGTAATTATGAACCTTTGTTTCTGAACTTTATTACCAGAAATATCATAAGCCTAGGAACTGTTTCAGGAGGTTGGGAAAGAGAAGTTACACAACTGGCCATAGCAGTTTGTGCCCCCCCCCCCCCCCCCGATATTGTCACCTGTATCAGAACAAATGAGCTCTGTATCCAGCCCCTAGAGGCTGATGTCAGGGTGGAGCGTGCGCTCGCACCAGGCCCGGGTGCCCACGGGGACAGGACGCGATAGGTGTCTGTTCCGTCTGTGCCTTCACGGTGCCCCACACAGCAGCTTTCGCTGTGTGCACTGGGAGGAGCAGGCCATCGCTGGAGGGGGGCCTTTAGAGTAACCTGTCTTGAGCACTTTGCTCTTCCCTTCTCTTACTCTGAAAGGCTTAGTGTAAATTTGCCTAATGGATTGGCTTAGCATGATTTAAGGATCTAAGTCCTTGCTCGGAATTCCTGGCAGAGGAGGTGGAGCTGCGTGGGGCTGTAGGAGGAGCAGGAGCAGAAGGTACGGAAGGTATGGGTTTCCTGCTGCTTAACTGAGAGTGATTGAGCAGTAGGTGAAAAAGCCACCTGACCGCCGTCTGCCTCAGTTTCCTCCATCACAAAGTGAAGCAGTTTTATTTTTTTATTTTTATTAAAAAATTTTTTCTAATGTTTTATTTTTGAGAGAGAGATAGAGACAGCGTGAGCAGGGGAGGGTCAGAGAGAGAGGGAGATACAGCATCCGAAGACAGGCTCCAGGCGCTGGGCTAGCTGTCAGCACGGGGCTGGACCCCACAGAGCATGAGATCATGACCTGAGCTGAGCTGAAGTCAGATGCTCAACTGACTGAGCCACCCAGGCGCCCCTGAGTGAAGCAGTTTGAAGATGCAAAAGAGAGGGGACCTGGCTGGTTCATTTGGTCAGGCATTTGACTTTGGCTCAGGCCATGATCTCACGATTCGTGGGTTCGAGCCCTGCGTCGGGTTCTGGGATGACAGCTCAGAGCCTGTTGCCTGTTTCAGATTCTGTGTCTTCCTCTCTCTCCGCCCTTCCCTGCGCTCTCTCTCTCTCTCTCTCTCTCTCTCTCAAAAATAAACATTAAAAAAAAGATACAAATGAGAGAATATTATGAAAACACTTTGAAAATTCAAATGCCAAATGAATGTCCGCACAAAAGCTGGTGCATGAACGGTCAGCGTGGCATTATTAATAGCTAAAACGCAGGAACAATGCCGAAGGTCTGTGAACTGATAGTGATACACAGAATGTAGTATATCCATGCAGGGCAGCAGTATTTGGCAGCAATAAAGAACGAAGTGCTGATCTATGCTTCCTCTGGATGAACTTGGAAAGCCTCACGCTAAGCCAAAGAAGCCGGAGAAATGGAGAGGAGGGAGGGGTGCAAATGGGGAGAGACTGCTAGGGTGTGTGGGGTTTCTTCTTGGCTGTGGAACGTGTTACAAAATTAGATTGTGGATGAAGCTTGCAATCTGTGTGAATAAAGGAGAGACCGCTGAAGTGTGTGCTTTAATTGGGTGACTGTTATGGTATCTCAGTCCAGCCATAAATCTGCAAATGCTGCATTAGGAGCTCAGGCTCCCTTAAGCGAGTCGGTGGTCCACTGTTGGTCTAGGGCTGGGGGTTAGGGAAATGGGGGTCAGGAGGCAATGCCAGTTTTGCTGCTCAAAGTGTGTGGCCCCGGCTCAGGTTGGTGAAGTTCTCTGAACTCCTTTTCTTATGTGTAGGAGTAGTGACACGGACAGGCCTGCCTAACCGGAAGCTCCCCCTGCTGGGGCGGCGTCTGGGACGCCAGCGCGCCCGCTGCGCGCTCCCTCTCTCTCCTCTTTTCCCGTGTATACACTAGGGACGAGTGGACTCTAATAGGGAAAGGCACAGAAAAGCAACAGAGAGCCCTGTTTATTAGCTGCTACCAGTTTTTCATTAGTCACAGCTCTGTGCAGAGATATTTGTGTCATGTACAGCTGTACGTTTTTGCACCTTAGCAAGGACTTTGTGGTTAAGCTTTCCAAGATTTAAGACTATTTTAGTTAACAGGCCAGCCTCATTCCCAGATGATACCGTTCACCAAGTTATTGTTGCATAGAGCTGCAGGCAGGCAGGGAGGATTAGAAATGGTGCTCGAGTCTCATGAAATGAGCTCCCTTTAGGATCGTCTGCTTTGGTAGGGAGGGATATGACATTAATGCACCCCTCTTTGGGGAACTAGGTAGCCCCGCCATCCTGATACTCCCTATCTCAGTTTGTGCGGGGCCTCATCTCCAGGGACTGACGCACAATGTATTTTGACAGCATAAACACCAGGAATGACCTTGACCTAGAGAATCTGGATTATTTAATGTACTCTGTTTTTTGCCTTGGGTGTTAGACTGGTTGTTTTGGAAACCAGGGAATTTCTTCGGGGAAAGGAAGCATTTCTTTTCCAACTTTTAGTCAAGCGGATGAAAGTATGAATTTTCTTTGTCTCTAGTTTCTAAATGATAATAGTGGTTAGGAGACTTTTTAATTCACTGAAGTTTTTTTTTAAAGTTTGTTTTTGAGAGAGAGAGAGAAAGAGCGCAAGCAGGGAGTGGAGGCGGTGGGGAGGGGCAGAGAGAGAGAGGGAGACACAGAATCCGAAACAGCTCCAGGCTCTGAGCTGTCAGCGCAGAGCCCGATGGGGGCGGGACCAGCCGAAGTCGGACGTGTAGCTGACCGAGCCCCCAGGCGCCCCTCACTGAACTTTTTAAAAAGACTTGAGTGTAGCGGGACTTGTGCGGAGCACTGAGGGACTGAGGAGAACAAGGACAGAGGCCCCGCTTGTCGGGCTCGCGGCTCCTCAGGCCCAAGGGTGAGCCCGTGAGCCCTGCCGCTTTGCCTGTTAGGCTGTTGGAATCGCTGAGATGTTTCATGCTCCTCCCCCCACAGGCGCTTTTGTCATTTAGATCTTATAAAAATCAAGCTCCCAGTTCTGAAAAAAACATCTAATGGTTCTGTTTTTAAGTATATTTTAATTTTTCTTGGTGGATAATTTCCGTTTTTATTGCTGCAGAATGCACTAGGATGAAGTAGAATCCTCATGAAAATGGTGCAGATTTTCGTGACTACAGCTATGGGAGATTGCCAGTACTTTTTTGTTGTTATTTGTACATTATTTCAGCTTTTGAGGCCATTGACCCCAGACTTCACTGTGCTGTGAAACAAGCCGTGACATCATGCTCATTCCCAGTAAAAATCGAGGCAGCATGTCGTTTGCCAGAGGGGATACATGAATTACATTTTGAGAGGTGATGGATGTACATTTTTTCCCCTGATAGGACATGTGTTTTGCGCTTTTAAACTCAGGTAATCAGCACATTTTTAGCTGTTGCTATAATCTAACTTTCAGAGTTGTTTTAAGGATTAGAAAAAAATATATAAAGCATAGGGAGGGTTTTGGATTGCTACATGGTTTAGCTAAACAGTTCATTCTTTTTCTGAGTTCTTAGAAGTTAGTTGGTCACTTTTCTTAACATAAAGTGTTTAAGTCTACATTTCTCTAAAAGTAGCTCTTTCGGAAAACCAGTGGTTTTCAAGTATTATCTTTTCATTCTTTGTGTTTAAAATTTCATTATGATTTTTTCTTTGGCTCATAAGCTATTTAAAAGTGTGCTTTTAAATATTGAAATATATATGTATATATATGTCTACACATACATATTTAATACATATGTAAAGAATTTTAAGTTTCTGTTATATATTTTAATTGCATTGTGACCGGAGAAATGGTTTGTATTTTTTATTTATTTTTAAGGGGAGGGAGGGGCAGAGAGAGAGAGAGAGGGAGACACAGAATCTTAAGCAGGCTCAGAGCCTGCTAACAGCTCAGAGCCTGATGTGGGGCTTGAACCCACGAACCGTGAGATCATGACCTGAGCCAAGAACTGACTGAGCCACCTAGGTGCCCCAGAATTTGAGATTTAAAAAATTTCCATCCAGCTGTAAGGTTAATATTTATGAATTTTTTTTTTTTGTATCCTATACAAGAACATATATTCTTTAATAATCTCTACACCCAATGTGGGGCTCAAACTCAACGATCCCCAGATCAAGAGTCACTGAGCCAGCCAGGTGCCCCAGGTCTTTAATTGCTTTTAGAGAGCAGAGTGGTGCAAAGTTCTGTATATTTCTGAAGGTAAACTTGTTGATTATTCTTATTTTCTATTTACTATTTACTAATTTTTGACTCCTTTGCCTATTAATAATTGAGCTGTGGTTTAGTTCTCCATTATGATGGTAGATTTGTCAGTTTCTCTCTGAGTTCCAGCAAATTTTGCTTCATTTGTCTTGAGACCTTTTTATTAATATTTTTAATCTTTCTCTTGAATTAAACATTTTTATCATTATGTAGTGGCTTTTTCTATCCCAAGTAAATGCTTTTATTTTCCATGGTCTTTTTTTTGTTTGTTTGTTTCATATTAACACAGAAACGTCAGCTTTCTTTTGGTTGGTGTTTGCCTGGTACCACTATTTTCATCCATTTACTTGCAAACTTCTGTGTTCTGTTCTTATGTTTTATTGTTATATTCGTTTTTGATTTATTTTTCCTTTGGTGGATGCCATAACAAATTACCTAAAACTTGATGCCTTTAAACAACAGAGGTTATTGTTTCATAGTTCTGGGGGCCAGAAGTCCAAAATCAGTATCGTGGAAGCGACGTCAAGCTGATGGCAGGGCAGTGGCTCCGCTGGAGGGTCTTAGAAGGGAATTTGCTCCTTGCCTCTTCCTGTCCCGGCTGCCGGCTTGCTTTGGCTGCGTCCGCTTGGCTCCATTTGCTGCGTCCCTGTACGACCCCCCTCTTGTCTCATAAATGTGTGGTCGCAATTCCTCCTGCAGCTCTTTTTACTGACAGTTGCATTTAGGTAATCCAGGACAGTCTCATCACTCCAAATCGTTAATCACACCTCCAGAGTCTTTGCCATATAAAGTAACATTTACAGGCTCCTGGGGTTAGAACTAATATCTTTGGTGACCGTTATTCAGCCTACCACACTAATTGTGATTTCTCTCTTTTAACTGGCATCATTTAGTACAGTTATGTTTTTTGTGATTCTGATAAGTTTGTACTTTTTCTATCATTTTATATTTTGTATTCTTTTTTAATGAACCAGACCAGCCTTGGTTCTAAACTTTATGTTTTCATTTTTAAATGTTTATTTGTTTTTGAGGAAGAGAGGGAAAATCCCAAGTAGGCACCGTGCTATCAGCTCAGAGCACCGCAGGGCTCGATCCTACAAACCCTGAGATCATGACTTGAGCCGAAATCAGGAGACGCCCAGCTGACTGAGCCACCCAGGCGCCCCGTACATTTTGTTTTCTGTTTGTCATTTTTTCCCTTAAAATTTTTTTTAATGTTTATTTTTGAGAGAGAGCGAGACAGGGTACAAGCAGGGGAGGAGCAGAGAGAGAGGGAGACACAGAATACAAAGTAGGCTCCAGGCTCTGAGCTGCCAGCACAGAGCCTGATGTTGGGCTTGAGCCCATGAACCATGAGATTATGACCTGAACTGAAGTCAGATGCTTAACTTAGCCACCCAGGTGCCCGCACCTTGCCTTTTGAAACAACTAAGGTTTTTTCTTTCTTTCTTTTTTTATTTGCTTTATGTTCTTCCTTGTTTTGGTTTGGAAATTATATATTCTGCTATGTTCCCTTTTAGTGGTTGCCCTTGAAATTTTACCATGCATATTTTTTTCAATGTTTTTTATTTATTTCTAGGAGAGACAGAGAGACAGCGTGAGCAGGGGAGGGTCAGAGAGAGAGGGAGACACAGACTGAAACAGGCTCCAGGCTCTGAGCTGGCAGTCAGCACAGAGCCCGACGCGGGGCTCGAACCCACGAACCGCGAGATCATAACCTAAGCGAAAGTCGGACGCTTAGCCGACTAAGCCACCCAGGCGCCCCTTTACCATGCATATTTAACAAAGTCTGAAATTAATGTTATATTCCTCTACCAGACAAAGCAAGAACATTGAAACACCTTAATTCTAATTAAAGTCAACTATCAAGTTACATACTACTGATATTCAGTATTTTAGTCCAGCCTTTTTTTAACCTCATAAATTGGACATTAACATCACTATACAAAATATATTTTTAGATTTCTTTCCCAGTTAGCAGTTTCTTTACTCACAATCCTTGTGGCATTTCTAATTTGTTTTTCCCCTGAGGTTATTTTTTCTTCTTAGAAGTTCCTTTTCTGCGGGTCTGTAGATGCTACTGTTGTTTTTGTTTATCTGAAGTGACTGTTTTCACACACATTCTTTTTTTTTTTAATTTTTTTTTTTAATGTTTTTATTTCTAGGTGAGAGAGAGAGACAGCGTGAGCAGGGGAGGGTCAGAGAGAGAGGGAGTCACAGACTGAAACAGGCTCCAGGCTCTGAGCTGGCAGTCAGCACAGAGCCCGACGTGGGGCTCGATCCCACGAACTGCGAGATCATGACCTAAGTGAAAGTTGGACGCTTAACCGACTAAGCCACCCAGGCGCCCCTTTACACACATTCTTAAGAGGGAGCTTTGCTTGTTACAGAAATCCAGATTGCCAGTTATTTCCTTTTAGCATTTTGAGGATACTCTATTCCTCCACTTTTGTTGTTTCTGTTACAAGTTTGCCAATGTCTAATTGTTATTCTTTTGTAGGTGATCTTTTCCTTTCCTATTCTATGGATTCGTTACTATGTGTATAAGATATGTATTTTTCTTTATTTTGCTTAGTATTTGTGGATTTACGTCTTTCATTTAGGTAAAATTGTTAGCCATTTTCTCCTTGGATATTGATGCTTCGTTATTCTTTTTGTTCTTTTTAGTTTTTATTTCATAATCATAAACTTAACTCTAATCCAGCTAGACTTGGAGGGGAGCAGGGATAATGGGGGCCCGTAGAACTGCTGCAGAATCACAGAGCTTATAGGGTATTTCAGGCCGATGGGAGTGAAGGGGTGCTCTTCTGAGCTACCAAAGGAACGGTGTGGTAGTTAAGATAAAAGATGAAAGGCAAGTCAGATTTCTTAGATTTTTCCAGTCGGCAGTGATGATCTTCCTGGTGGTCTTGCCATTCCTGGACTCAAAGCGCTCCGTGCCTTCCACGGTGTTCACGCCCTTTCATCGTGCTTGCCGTCCGAGCATTCAGTATGGGCGGTGCTCATGCAAAACTGGGAGCCCTTCGTGTTGGGTCTGGCATTTGCCATGGATGAGGTGCCAGGACCTGTGTGCTTCAGGATGACAGTCTTGTCATCAAATTTCTCCCCCTGGATGCACTGGCCACCAGTGCCGTTATGGCGTGTGAAGCCACCACGCTGGCATATAAATCCCAGAATGATCCTGTGAAAGCAGGCACCTTTGTAACCAAATTCTTTCTCCCCAGTGCTCAGAGCACAAAAGTTCTCTGCTGTCTTTGGACTTTGTAAACAGCTTGAAGGAAATGTGGCCCAAGGGCTCACCATCCATAGTGATGTCCAGGAACACGGTGGGGTTGACCATGGCTGGGCCACACGGGGAGGCTCTGGGGTGGCGGCGTCTGCACACTCTTCACTCTTCTCTGCCTGTAATTCCAGCAGATGTGTGTAGTGGACTTTCGTAGTCTGTCTCTTCTGTCAGAGTTGTTTCTCCTTGTCTCCCTGTGCTGGTCTCTGGGGAATTTTTTCAAATCTGTCTTTTAATTTAGTAATTCCTCTTTATTTTGTCAGAGCTGCTATTCATTAGTTGGTTTGTAAAGAATTTTTTTCAGGGCGCCTGGGTGGCTCAGTTGGTTAAGCGTCCGACTTCAGCTCAGGTCATGATCTCGCAGTTAGTGAGTTCGAGCTCTGCGTCAGGCTCTGTGCTGACAGCTTGGAGCCTGAAGCCTGCTTTGGATTCTGTGTCTCCCTCTCTCTTTCTACCTTCCTCCGCTTACACGTGCTCTCTCTTTCTCTCTCTCTCTCTCGAAAATAAACATTTAAAAAAATTAAAAAAAAGAATTTTTTCAATATTTTATTTCTGGAAGTTCTGTTTGGTTTCTTTTTCAACTCTGTTCATTTTTGATAGTCTCTGAGGCTTGTCCTATTTGTGGTTATTTTTTGAACATTTTGTACATAGGTATTCTGTGTTCAGTATTAGTATCCGAAGTCTTTGAGGGCCTAAATGTATGGCTTATTGCTTCTGATGATGGTCACTCATGGAGTGACTCATCATGGAGACTGTTTTTGGGTTTATTGAACTTTTGACTGAGACCTTATATTTGGTTGACTTTAACCTGGGGAAAAAACGGGATCAATGTTGAGGATGTTTTTCCTGCGAGGGCTGTATTTACTTCTACTGTGAGCCAGGGTCACTGCCCATCTGAGCCCATTCCACCCTCTTCAGAGTTTGATTAGCTCCTTCTTTCATTTGCCTTCAGCAGTGCTCATTTTTGGTGTTTGACCTTTGGTAATGCTGCCCCTTGTGAGTGAGTCCCGTTTGGAGTTACTGGTTTCATTCTGATGGTTTTGGGCCTTTGTTTTTGTTTTGTTTGTTTGTTTATATGAAACTTGGAGGTTTCATATATTTCTTACGTGTGAATAGCAATTGTTCTTTTTGTTTTTTTAATGGAAAACCTTATTGAGTCATAGGGCCTCTCAAATAATTGCCTTACTTGATCTCCCAGTGGTAATTACTAGTAATGGAAATAGTGGTTGTGAATGTGGAATAGTGGTTTCACACTTAGGAAAGCATATTCAGTATGAGGTGATGGTAGAATGCACACTTTGGAGGGTGAGTGGAGTGAAGCGAGATGTGTTGGCGTCTTGGCGTAGGGGAGCCGGCTCTGGCTGGGCCGGCGTGAGGGACTTTGGTAGTAAAGTCACGACTTGACTTGGTTTTATCATCTGTAAGATGACTGGATGACTTTTAAAGTTCTGCTGCTAAAAATGTAAGCTTCGAAGCTTTTCTCTCACTGCCCTCCCTTCCCCCCCCCCCCATTATTAATAAGCATTATTTGAGGTCTGTGCTCCGAACACTGTGTTGGGAATGTCAGAAGGTAAAGTGGTGTAGTAGCTCCTGCCTTCAGTAAGCTTGCAGTCCCGCTTTTGTATTAAAACTTGACCGTACAGAGCAGTAATGTGCTCTGTCAGAGGGAACTCTCAGCAGTGCTGAGTAAATTCACTCATTTAATTGTAAACCAGGGAAGTAGATAATGCTATCATTTTCATTTTACAGACAAAGCAACTAAAGCTTATATAGAGAGATGAAGAAATGTGCCCAGGATGACCAGAGCTAGTAAGAGATGAACCAAGATCAGGATCCAGGCCAGGCAGTTTAGCCCTGGGGTCTGCACTCAGTGTGGATTGAGTGGGGGTTATTAATCAGTTAGCACTGAGAGGCAAATGGAATTTTGTTGAAGACCCAAGCCAGATTCTTTCTGTACCAATCTGATCAGGCAGATTTTGGAAATATAAACAGCATGGAGTACATTGGAGTTCACTTAAATTTGTTTAAGCAGATGGTTGGCTGGCTTATCTTTAGCGCCTCGCCCTGCATTGTTTCAGAGCCACAGCCAGCAGTGTGAGCCAGGGCGCTGGGTGAGGGATGTCAGCGTGAGAGTCTCCCTTAACCTGGGCTACTGTGTGTTGGTAGAGTACAGTAGTTTTTTAGTTAAAATATAAAAAGGTAAAATGAGTTTATAATAGAATGCTATTTTTAATTAAAATAATGTGTTTTAACATTTAGTTGGTTAAACCTAATGTTCTTGAAGTTTTTGAAGTGAATTTTTTGGCATATTACTTTTGTATTCCAGTCAGAAACTAGATATTTAAAATAGTTCCTATTTATCAGGTATCCGTTCTGTGTCAGACATTGTGCGAGATATTTTACGTGTATTGTTTCTAATTGCCCCAATAGCCTGGGGACATGCGACTTGTGTAGTTCCTGACTGATGACCCAGAGGTGCAGGGCGGGCGGTGTAGACATGAGGAAGCGGGGCGCAGGGCTGGCCCGGGCACCCCAGGGCCTGTCAGGAGGGGACCAGCTCGTGTGTGTCTGTGGAGAGGCGATTATCGGCGATGAGATAAGTGGAAAACGTCATTCATGAAAATAAATTCCAGATGGATTAAGGACATGTGTTTGTAATTATAGAGACTCGGGGGAAGCACAATAGAATGTTTATCAGAGAAGGTTCCTGAAAACCATCTGGGAGGATTTGGGGGCCCACGTCTGTGAGGGGATGAGCAGTGTGTCTTTAAGAGAAGACTTCAGAGGGAGAAGTTTGCATACCTCAGTGTGCAAAATACTAACATATTTGCTCATTGACAAAATTATAGACGATAATAGTCTGCTGAATCAAGTATGACAAAAAATCAATAGGTATACTATTTTTTTTTTTTAATTTGTAGGAGTAACTACATCACAGGTTTGAGAGGTAGGTGGACAAAGAAATTAATAGACCTTGTGAGAAATTTGAGATGTAAACAAACACTTGAAAAACATTCCTCGTCACCTGCAGTCAGAGAAATGACAAGGCAGCCACTTCCAATCTGCTGGAGCAGGGAAATTTCAGTGATACCTCTGCTTCCTTCTCAGAGTATGTGAGCCAGAAAGGAAGTAAAACTTTATATTTCATCCTAACCCATTTGGGGGTTTCTTTTACTTTTCATTCCACCGTCAGGTTTACCCTTCAAGCAGTGGTTTCAGACACAGTTTTCAGGTATTTCATTCGGCAACTGCTTTTTGAGCTCCGCCCCAGGCAAGGTCCTGCAACTAGCATTTCCTGGGATGTTTATTTGCCATGTTACAATTATTTGAGAGTGCTTTGCATTTAAAAAAAAATTTTTTTTAAATGTTTGTGAGAGAGAACACGAGCAGGGGAGGGGCAGAGGAAGAGGGAGACCCAGAATCCGAAGCAGGCTCTAGGCTCCGAGCTGTTGGCACAGATAGCTCGGAGCCTGACGCGGGGCTCAAACTAACCAACTGAGAGATCATGACCCGAGCTGAAGTCGGATACTTAACCGACTGAGCCCCCAGGCACCCCAAGAGTGCTTTGCATTTTTACTGGCTTGTTAAAATATGCTGTAGTTTTTCAAAAGTGTTCTGAACTGTCGTGTGGAAGTAATTTTGAAGTGTAGTATGTATGCCATGCTTTTGGGACCCGAGCAGAATTGCCTCCCCTAAGTACACAGAACGTTGCTATTCATTTGAAGCCTGGATCTGAACACTCTGATGGGTTTCTATATTATATAACCCCAAGAAGGTCAGGCTGCAAAACCAAGGCTCAAGATTTTCTTAGACACACAGTATAAAGTACTTGGGAAAGAATGAATTATTTGCTCATTGCACAGCTGGGTTAAGTTTAGGTTAAAAGTGCTAGTATTACTTACTTAGGTATTAAGTGACAGAATGAAAGGGATAAACTTTTTTTTCTCCTTTGAAAAGAGGGATTGGCTTCTGCTGGGCTTACCCAGGGTCTCCTATAGGGATAAACTAGTAATGTTCACCCTGTGTCTTGAATTTCTTCCACAGTCCAGTTACTAATGGCCACTTAACATGTCTGGATAAAATCGACAGTAAGTGGTTTCCAGAATGTGACTCTTTTTGGCTGTCCTCTAAGTTGTTTTTTTCCCTTGAATTAAAAAGGTTTCATTTCTAAAATTTTAATCAATAGCCATATCATTTTAAGGTTTAATTTAATTAATTTATTAATTTAGTTATTTAGTTAGCTGTTTTTTAAAGTAAGCTCCACACCATCGTGGGGCTTGAACTCCTGAGATCAGGAGTAGCATGCTCTAACAATTAAGCCAGCCAGGTGCCCCATGATTTTAAGGTTTTTAAAAGCACCGTGCATGTACAGATGTTTAGTTCTTGCTTTTAGCCATTTTGTTTTCATTTTTAGCCAAAAGGGGTTTGTAAAAATTACAGGTTTTCCCTCAGTCCCAAAATATTTAGTACTTTTTAAAATATGGGGTTTATAAGGGCACCTGGGTGGCTCAGTTGGTTAAGCGTCCGACTTCGGCTCAGGTCATGATTTCATGGTTTGTGTTCGAGCCACGTGTCAGGCTCTGTGCTGAGAGCTCAGAGCCCGGAGCCTACTTTGGATCTGTGTCTCCCTCTCTCTTTCCTCTTCCCCTGCTCACGCTCTGTCACTGCCTCTCTCTCTCTCTCTCTCTCTCAAAAATAAATAAACATTAAAAATTTTTTTAGGGGCGCCTGGGTGGCTTCGTCGGTTAAGTGTCCGACTTTCGCTTAGGTCATGATCTCGCGGTTCATGGGTTCGAGGCCCGTGTTGGGCTCTGTGCTGACTCCCAGCTCAGAGCCTGGAGCCTGTTTCAGAGTCTGTCACTCCCTTTCTCTCTGACCCTCCCCTGCTCACGCTGTCTCTCTCTCTCTCTCTCTCCTAGAAATAAATAAAACATTAAAAAAATTAAAAAAAATTTTTTAAAAACCCTATAAAATATGGGGTTTATATTTGAGAGCTGTTGACATTCATTAACGAACATAAAATGATTCTAGAGAATTTTAACTACCAAGGTTCATTTGTTTAGTATTTATTTTTAATGTGTTTTATTATATTTGAGGCTTTTGAAAACTGGCAGTTTTATTAATCAAAATATTCAGTTAAGTAGAGCTTGCTGTTTAACAGCCATGTCTGTCTACTCAGTATCTTCAGGGAGTTCCTCTGGTACTCGTTCCTCTGAAAGTCTCGATCTGGCTCGGTGGGTGGGATACGAACATGATGCCGCCTGTGACCGAGGGAAGGCGTTTCAGGCTCCAGCTGCCATGATTCCTCTGGCAGGTGCGAGGACTTCAGCAGCCAGCCGGCATGTGGAGCACTCACGTTCTCTCAGCAGTCGTGTGAGGCGGACACGATTGACCTCCTTCTAGCCATGAAAAACCTGAGGTACAGATAGTGAGCTTGTCCTGGATACCCTCGTAGTAAGCGTCTGGGCTGGGGCTCCAACCCTGGCGGACCCTCCCTTCTTCGCTTTCACGGCCGCTGCCTTCCCCACGGTTGTGGGGCCCGAGGGCTGTCCACTCAGTCCTCACCATGTGCGCCCTCCCTTAGAATATTCATTTCAGGCGGGCTCAGGCGGACAACCGAGCCGTGGCGTCACGGAGACAGCGGAACAAACAGCCTGTCCTCACTTCAGCCAGCAGAGACTGGGGGGTCGGGGGGCCGGGAGCGGATGACAGAAGCCCCTGTGCAGCCCTGTTGGCTTCTGCCGCTGTGCCTGCTTGTTACATCGCTGCAGTGCTGTGGTGTTCCCGCCGTGTGAGTAACCTAAAGTACTGCCCGTGTCCTGCGTATTGCTCTTGAGATCATTTTTATGACTAAATACTTCCCCATTCTACTCCTTTGTGACTATTAAACTCTTGCCCTGATACTGATTCGTGTATTTTTCAGGTGAAACATTCTCAGGCTGGTGTTGTTAGTCCCTCCTGATGTGTTTAACTAGCTTGCGGAGTGGGTTTTTTCTTCCTCATCAAATCTGTATCGAATTTTCTGTACTCACGTGTGTGTGGCCAGCCTGTGCTCCCTGTCTGGCTCGACTAGATCTTCTGCAGTCTCTGTGAGCGTCACTGGATTACCATGCACACTTCGTTGTGAGGTCTGGAATTCTTTCTCATTTTCCGGCCTTTGGGAGTTATACTTGCTTGAATCTTCAAATCTGGTCAGCTAGAGACACGTAGAGCCACCGCCTTTGGGAATTGACGTAAGTCTTGGAAATGTAAAACCCGGGCACCTCTAAACACAGAACCCAATTTGATATACAGATTGTCCATTTGCTGTCTGGAGCTTCCTCGTGAGTGGCAGACAGAGATTTGGAGTCAGTTTAGTTAGCTGCCTGTGTCCCCAGGGTCTCTTCAGTCATACGTCAGTTGTGATTAAATGAAGCAAAATGATGCTTTTCTTACAGTCAGATGCTCTAGAATCCAGATGCTTAGATTAGCATTACCAATCCAGAATGTTAGACTGGACGTGTGTGTGTCTCTCTCTCTTCCCCTGTATTTATGTGTATAAAGTGTGAGCCTGTGAATACAGGAGTGAATGGTACGGATGAGTCTTGCCTGCTGGGTTTATATGCTATTAGTGGGACAGTAATACTAATCTCTGACAGTAATGCTAATAACGAACACTTGAATGCTTCCTATGTGTCGGATACTAAGCATTTTACATGCGTTGAGGTGGTACTGTCCTTTGACCTTATTACTTCGCATGTGGGAAATGAGGCCAGAGAAGTTGAGAAATTTTCTCAGGTGTACAGAGCCAGTAAATGGCTGAGCTGGGATTTGAACTCAAGCAGTCTGGCTCCAGAGTCGTGCTCTGAAAGTGGTGATGAGTACATTGAAGGCAAAGAAAACCCAGGGTGATTTGACAGAGGTGGGAGTAGGGGCTACTCTAGGGTAGGCAGGGAAACTAATCTCAAATCTTAGAGGGGAAATTTGACTAAAAACTTACTCCTAAAATGCGGAGTAAGACACTCGGCGAAGCTGGAGTACGTTTGTTGTGGGCAGAGAGGAGGGCAGGTGTCCGGCTGTCAGGCTGGGAGGGGTCGGGTGGGTGTGTTTGCGGACAGAAGGGAGGCTAACGCATCTGGGACATCCTGGCAGAGAGATGGCTGGGGGCCCCGCCCTAGGAGGGTCCCTGCCGGCTGCGGTCAGGGGTTTGGGCTTTATTCCAGGGACTGTGGGAAGCCATCGGGGGGTATTAAGCAGGGGCAGGACATGGTTTGATTCGGTGTTTATGGAGAACAAGTTATAGGGGTTCGAGGGTAGAAGCAGGGAGACCAGACTAGGGGGAGACAGAGTCGTGTTTTGGACAAGTTAGGTTTGAGTGGACCTTTTCGTATCTTCGTTTGCTTATTTACCAGAATGTAAATGAAATATTTTAATGCTTGAAGAAAACGATGAGAAACAAGCTTGGTTTTATCCCCAGGCAAATGCCGGTCCTCACTCCTGGCCTTGCCTCTGGCTGCCCCTGTGCCCGGAGTGTCCACACGCCCTCAGCGTCTGCGATGTCCCCTTCCCGAGTCCCCTTCCGCCGCCGCCTCAACGTTGCCACCCGCTGCCCGCCTCCTTGTCTTCCCGGCCCCGCCCGCAGCGCTTCTCCCCTTCCACCCCCGTCGGCCTGCCCCTCTGCCAGGGTCTGTCACGTGTCTGCAGGCTGAGTGCGGAGCCTTTTCGAGCTGGGACTGTCCCCTCCACTGCAGTAGTGTCTTGTCTATGGAAATGGCACCATTTTGAAAAGTGAAAACTAATGAAGGTATGCAGTTTGAGGCATAATTTTCCTTTGTCTGAATTTGATTTTGACTTTTTTTGGTTTATGGTTATTAAGGCTTTTCATAATTTCTCCTTTCAGATATCATCCAGAATTTTTAAAGACTTCAGAGGTTATTTGGATGTTAACATAGTGGTAGCGATAGTGAGGAATAAATCATATGTGTGTGTATGTGTGCGTCCTACGTCCTAGGCGTGTCCAGTAATCATCGCCGTTTGTAATGTGTACACTGTCTGCCAAACACTGCTAAGTGCTCTCCAGACAGCATTTTGGATTTTACAATAAATACCCCTCAAGGTTTCCGGCACCACAGCCAGCTTTTAGATGAGAAAACTGAGTCCCAGAGAGAAGTTAAAGTAACTTGTCCAGGGTTACACAATTAGTTACTCTCATTTGGCCTTGATCAGACCCTAGACACACACTAGGCTGCTGCTGTCTGCCAGTGATTCCCTGTGTGCTGAGCCTTCTCCTTTTCTTTAAAAAAATTTTTTTTTAATGTTTTATTTATTTTTGAGAGAGAGAGAAACAGCACGAGCAGAGAGGGACAGAAAGAGAGGGAGACACAGGATCTGAAGACAGCCTCCAGGCTCTGAGCTGGAGCACAGAGCCGGTTGTGGGGCTCGAACCCATGAACCGTGAGATCATGACCTGAGCCAAAGCCAGATGCTTAACTGACTGAGCCACGCACGCGCCCCACCTTCTCCTTTTCTGAGCCTCAGGTTTCCTGCTTTTAAACTGAAGGGGGTCAGGGGCACCTGGGGGACTCAGTTGGTTAAGCTTCTGACTTGGTCTCAGGTCATGATCTCGCGGTTCATGAGTTCAAGCCCCACGTCGGGCTTTGTGCTGACAACTCAAAGCCTGCAGCCTGCTTCAGATTCTGTGTGTGTGTCTCTCTCTCTGCCCCTCTCCAGTTCATGCTTGGTTTCCCTCTGTCTCTCAAAAATAAATAAACGTTAAAAAAATTTATAAAATGAAGGGGTCAGATTTAAGGGGTCTACTACGGAGACCTTTACAACATCGAGTCAGAAAGACTGTAAGGTCCTCACGTCTGCTCTGCTGCCTCCTGACTCCTCAGGCTGACACACTTACGGAGCCCCTCCTGTGCACCAGATAGGGTGAGACGCCGTTAGGCCACGGGAGTTCAGAAAGCCTGGCCTGTCTCTCGCCATTAGCAAGTGGGGCCACGTTCCCCTAACAGCTGCAGGCTTCAAGGCCAGTGCGATAGCAGGCCTCTTCTTTAGCGCCAAGCCTTGCCCGCCCTTCTCCAGCACCCAGGGGACGTGCATTGGATCTGTTTGCGTCTTAGAGAAGGAAGTGCCCTTTGGTACCACGAGGGCAGGAACTCCAGGACTTTTGGCAAGTTGGAAGTCATGGCTGCAAAGTAGAACCAATATGGATTTAAAGAAATACACCATTTTAATCAGCCAGTACTGCTGTAAAGAAGTAATTCAGTTATAGATGATTCTGATAAGAACAGAATCATTTTGGAGGAGAGACTGGGAGGGGCTCATTTAACCCTTTACGTTGTCAACTCTGTTCTTGTGGTCTCTTCTCAGGGTGAGACATTCGCTTAGAACTCACACTTTATCACCTGTACAGTCAGGACTGAGACTTATAACAGTGTATATTAAACTATAAAACCGGGAACAAATGTTTGGTATCATCATGCTGCTGGAAATACAATGTACTGTGTACTCTGTTCATTATATATATTTTTAAGAAATTTTAATGCTTTTTATTTATTTCTGAGAGAGAGAGAGAGGCAGTGTGAGCAGGGAAGGGTCAGAGAGAGAGGGAGATACAGAATCCGAAGCAGCTCCAGGCTCTGAGCTGTCAGCACAGAGCCTAACACGGGGCTCGAACTCACAAACTGAGATCATGACCTGAGCCGAAGTCAGATCCTTAACCTACTGAGCCCCCCAGGTGTCCCTATGAATTACAATTAAAAAAAAAAAAAAAATATATATATATATATATATATATATAAGCAGTAAAGACTCTCCTGCATCTGTGTCCTCCCTCTATCCAGGTCCTTCTCACTTCTTACAAGTACAAGGGAACCACCACTTTGTTTCTTGTGTATTCCTCTTTCATTTCTTTATGCAAATACAGGCAAATGCAGGTATTGTTTTATCTCTCCTCTCCCCCATGAAAAGCCACCACACATACATCATTCTTTGCATTTTGCCTTTTTCACTTGACAGTATATTCTTATTCTTGTGAGAATTAGACCGTCTACAAACTTGTGTGCTCATAATTATAGCGTAAAGGTTTTCATTTTCCATCAGCGGGCATAATTACATTTCAGAGAATATACTTTTGGCAGAATTTCCCTTAGGCTTATGCTTGTGATTTTAAGTACTTCCTGACTAGCTCCAAAGAGGAAAACCTGGCACGGTTTTCCGAAGTCCCAGAGTTAATAAAGGCGCTCGCAGCTCGACTTCGCGTGTGCAGAATATGCATTTCTTAGTGCGCTTGGCACTTGGGCCTCCGTCTGTGAGCCCTAGCTGACGATCTTCAAAGTCCCCTTTTATCGTTTGTCTTTCACAGGAACCAATTACTTCACAAATAGGAACATTTAGTTACTGACCATTATGTTCTGAAAAAACTGTTTGTTTTTGTGGTCAGTATGTTTAATCTTTCATATAACCTTGCCAGACTTCCCCACCTTCTTCCCCCCCAGAAAGAGAAACAGAAATCCAGCTCAGACCCTTAGTGATTAGTAAGCCACTCTCATAGAATGAAATCCAGGAAGACTTTTGTTTCAGTAAAACTCCATTACTTCAATAAAAATATAGTGAAAACTAAAAATAGTAATTGAAGGACAGTAATAGGATCATGAAGGAGCAAAAATAGAGAAAGTCGTAGGCACTACCAGAGGATGTGCCAGAGGATGAAGTTAAGTTTTGCCCTTGATTAAATGTGCTGGTTCAGGGCACATGGCTTAGAGTTGTGCATCAGAATAGTAATGGCTATGGAGACTCCGCTGTGGAGTGGGGGTTATTTGTTAAATTGTGAGGCACCGTATTTAGAAATTTTTCTCCCAGATTCCTCTCTTGAAATCTGAATTGCAGTTTCCTTTGTGGGATTTCTTATTTTTTTCTTTTTTTAATTAAAAAAAATTTTTTTTTACATTTATTTATTTTTGAGAGACAAAGTGTGAGCAGGGTTGGGGCAGAGAGAGAAGGGGAGGCAGAATCTGAAGCAGGCTCCAGGCTCTGAGCTGTCAGCACAGGGCCCGATATGGGCCTTGAACTCATGAATCATGAGATCATGACCTGAGCCAAAGTCAGAAGCTCAACCGACAGAGCCACCCAGGAGCCTCATGTTCTCGAAAAACATTTGTTTGGGGCGCGCAGCTGTTCAGTAGGTGGAACTTACAACTCTTGATCTTGGGGTTATGAGTTTGAGCCCCATGTTGGAGATAGAGATTACTCAAAAAATAGAATCTTCTAAAAAAGGAAAAAAAAAGCACTTGTTTGAGAGTAAACTCATCAACATGAGCACATGTGCCATCGGAAAGTGCTGGATGTCACGTTAAAATTTTTCTGGGCGAAAGCAAAGTTTGTGAAATCACCGGTGGAGGATGACTTTGTATTTCTTCACCGTTCATGCGCTGAACAGATCTTTACTGAGGCCTGTTCTGTGCGGAGCGGCAGGGAGAGAGTGCTCTGCTTTCCTGCCCTTGGCCAGTGTTCAGCTTTCACTTCTTGTACAGCAGGTGAGGGATGAGTTCGGCATTTGGACCGAGTGGTCTTGGGTCCACAGCCTGACTTGACCCTTTATTTGTCTTGAAGTGTCAGGAACTTGAAAGTCAGAGTCCGTTTTTCACCTGCAAATGAGGAGCTCTCACAGGGTTGTTCAAGTGGGCGGAGCTGGGTGGGGGCACGGCGCTCTGCGGGGGGGCCTTTGGCGCTGCCCTAAAGTCCCTGCGCTTCCTAGGTGCTTGTCCTCAGCTGGATTAGAACAATCAGGTGTGGAGTTTGAGAGTCATAGAAATGATAATTATTTCTCTATCTCATTTTCTCATTTCCCCCCAAGGTGCTTTAGGCTGCATTGTCTCATTTGATTCATTACGTTAGGGAGATATTTCCACTTTATGGATGAGGACTTGGTCCTTGTTGAAGTTCTGCAGTGGAAGGAGTGGGACTGACCACTGACGTCTGGTCCAGGGGCTTGGCCACTGCCTGGGCGGAGGGCCCCGTCGTCAGCATGTGACTACAGGCTCCAAACCGTAGTCTTACTTTCAAATTCTTGTTTTACCTTTTATGGCTCTGCACCCTTAAACAAGCAACTAGACTCTGTAATAGTACCCCATAGGATTGATTAAGAAACTATAGTTAGGGGCGCCGGGGTGGCTCAGTTCTACTCTTGATTTTGGCAGGTCATGATCTCACAGTCGTGAGATTGAGCCCTGCGTTGAGCGTCGAGCTCCGTGCCGAGCATGAAGCCTGCTTAAGAGTCTCTCTCCCTCTCTGCTCTTCTTCCTGCTAGCTCTCTCTGTCTCTCAAAATAAAGAAATAAACATTAAAAAAGAGAGGAAGCTTTAAAGAAACCATAGTTAAAAGAACAACAGCTGGTATATATGACTGTATACAAAAATGAAATAAACCGTGGAAGATTTAGGCTGGGAACTTGTTGATTAAGCATTCATCGTCAGGGGAGAGAGGCCCAGGATGACCCACCCATATCATTTCCTGACTAAAAGGAGCATAAATGTGGGCCACAAGGCTGGGAAGCATTGCTTTGATTCAATTTTACTTTTTATTTTTTTCTTTCTTTTCTAATTTGATCTGTGCTGGGACGACATGTGGGCGGGGTTAGTGTGTGGTGTCTGGAGCAGCCGCTCTGGAGCCGGCAGTTGGAGTTGATGCTGTCACCTTGTGCTGGCTACTTCCCTGCTTTGTGCCTCTGTAATCTCATCTGCGGGAACGCATGAGTTCATACGTGTACAATTGAAGTTTAAGTCAGCACTTAACCAAATAGTAAGCAGTGATTATTTTAAAGGGGACTTTTGAGCAGTTTCATCAGCAAGGGGACATCCGGAGACACAGGAATAGAAGTGATCCGATCAGAGTTATTAAAGGCTTTTACTTAGCATCGAGGTCCCTTGCGGGGCACGACACTCAGTCAGCCGGAACCGGTGGAGAAGAATCTCACACACAAGGTGGGTGTTTGCCTGCTACGGGAGTGGAGAGCGAGGCTGGTACTGTGGGCGGTGAGGGCTTCTCACTCACTATGCTCGTGTCTGTTTTATTTGGTAGAGTGCACCCACGTTGGACTCCCTCCTGCCAGGAGATACTAGGGACTCCTCTTTCGTTGGCTGGCATCAGACTTGGAGGGTTCCAGACTTGTAGGTTTCTAAGAGCTTATCGAGAATTTTTGGCCCTGGATTTTGTGTCTGCTTTCCCAGCCCCGGTGCCAGCCAGGATGTGCACTGTCCGCACAGCACTGTCCCGGCCCTTTGCCTGAGCTTAGCCTTCAGTGTCAGCTCCTCCTGTTCAAAAGCTTGTCACTCTTTGGGGTGCCTGGGTTGGTTCAGCGACTGGCTCTTGGTTTTGGCTCAGCTCATGACCTCATGGTTCATGAGTTTAAGCCCCGAGTCAGGCTCTATGCTGACAGTGCAGAGCCTGCTTGAGATTCTCTCTCTCTGCCCCTTTCCCTGCTTGATAGATACCGTCCACCAGGTGACTGCTCCCTGCCCTGAGCCTCCTGGAAGCTACTGCTTAGTTCTAAATGCGTCTCTTCCATGAGGCTTTCCTCACAGCCTCTGTGTTAGTTTCTTGGGGCTATGACACAGAGCACCATCGCCTGGGTGGCCCAGACCGTGGAGATTCGTTGTGCCTCAGCTCTGGAGGCCGGAAATGCAAGATTGAGGTGTCGGTGCGCTTGGTTCCTTCTGAGGCCGTGAGGATAAATCTGTTCCAGGCCTTTCTGCTTGCTGCTGGTGACTTGCTGGCAGTCTTAGCTGTTCCTTGGCTTGTATATGCCTCAGCTGACCCCTACCTTCCTCACATGGCGTTCTTCCTGTGTTCAAGTCTGTATCTAAATGTCCTCATTGATAAGGACACCAGTCATACTGGACTAGGGGCCCAAACTGTTCAATTATGGCCTTGTTTTACCTAATTACATCTGCAGTGACCCTAATTTCCAAAAAAAAAAAAAAGAATTTTAGGGGGACACAGTTGAGCCCTTACCACCCTCATGCTGCTCTTTCTACCTGCCACGGTCGGACACTTCTCCCTTGCTGATATGTAAGCAGGTTTCTGTCGTGGCATCAGGAGTGTTTGGTTACATTTATTTGTCCATCATCTACTTACTTTCTAACTTTTGATCTCTAGTGCCTCGCACATAGTGAGGAAAGTAGCTGTAGTGGAGACCTGTTAAGCACCAGGACATAATAGAAGTAAAGGAAGGTACTGCAGAGGTCACTTCTTTTCTTGTTCTCCTGGTGACAGTTCCAAAGGCTGTCTGGAGTTAGGTGTCAGATGGTCAAGGACACCTGCAGAAAGTACCCCTTTTATCACCACGTGAGCATTTTCAATACTCCTGATTTATTTTCCGTGGAGAAGTTCATTATCACCTGGCAGTCGTTACGGTTCCTGAGAAATGTTTTAAGGATAATTAGAAACTGACGTGACTTCCTAGCAGACACTTTATCCAGAGAATTTGGTTAACGGCCACCTTCTTGTTTCAGCCTTTGGTTTGAGTGTTCTGCCTTTAGAGACTCAGAAATAAACCCAGTGAACGGTTGGAATAGGCGGCCATTAGCAAAAGGTCTGTGCCAGGAATAACTGAGTCTGCCCACAAGCTTTAGAATGAGCCCAAAGATATTTTAGAGAAGTCAAAATTTGTCTGGTTTCTGATCTTAGGGTTAGAATATCTTTGGTAAGAATGAATATTCCAGGGCATACTTTGTCTTTTCCAGATCAGTAAATAATGCATGAGGCAGAGTGGCAGCTTGTGGGACATTAGACAAGGGAGGTTAATCTTAAAATATCCTTTCGTCCCAGTATCAGTGATTTCTGTGTGAAGGAACTTGCTGAAATGTGTTCATCTGAAGGCCGGCAGAGACCAGCTTTACGTAAGGTTTTGAGAGGTGCTTTATTCTAAGAGCAAGGAAAATTATGGAGCCTTTCAGACCATACAGAATATGTAGTGAATCCTGCTTTATCCTCCATCCAGCTTCGACAGTTACTAGCTCCGGACCAGTCTTGTTTGTTTTGCGTAAGCTTTACTCTTCCTCCCCACAGAGAAGCTTTAAGCAAATTCTGATGTTATGTTATTTCATCTATAAGTATTTCTATGTGCGTCTTACGTAGCTACTATAACCATAATAAGGTCACACCTCAATTTTTAACAATTTCTTAATGCCATCCAAGACTGGTTGATGTTCAAATGTAAGTGTTTCAGATGTCATTTTTAGATTTAGATCAGGATTCAGATAAAGACCTTTTATTAGCCATCAGGTTTTAAGCAGGGGGATTTGCAACTCTCTGGTTTCGCTGGGGGAATGGGTTGGAGTGGGGATTATTGGGAGACAGGAAGTAGGGAAACTAATTAGGAGGCAGTTGTGTGTCCAGGAGTGACATGGGCAGGGGTGGGTGCGAGATGTCACGCGGGCAAGCCAAGCTTGGTAGTCAAGATTCATCCAGACCTTTGGGTTCTGTTGAGTGCGATTGTGTATTTGAATGGATTGTTCCCAGAGATTTCATCGATTTTAAGTATCAACATATGAAGATTAGTGAAATCTTCAACTTTTTTTTTTTTTTTTTTTTTTAATTTTTTTTTTTAATGTTTTTATTTATTTCTAGGAGAGAGAGAGACAGCGTGAGCAGGGGAGGGTCAGAGAGAGAGGGAGTCACAGACTGAAACAGGCTCCAGGCTCTGAGCTGGCAGTCAGCACAGAGCCCGACGCGGGGCCCGAACCCACGAACCGCGAGATCATGACCTAAGCGAAAGTCGGACGCTTAACCGACTAAGCCACCCAGGCGCCCCTTCAACTTTTTACACAGGTAAAATTAGAGCAACTTGATAGAGTATTGAGATAGAGAAATGGTGATCCATTCTTGTCTTTTATCAATTTACTCAGCTCTAGTGCAGCTCATTTGCTATTGCGGCATCTTGTCTGTGTGATCATAATTATAGTATTGATGAATTTATATATAGAATAGAAAAATGTACAGGTTTTCACTTAAATGGTATAATCTCTCATGCCAAAGAATCTATAGTTTCATAATATTATATTGAGCAGATTTTAATATTTATGTTATAACCATTCATCTATTGTTAGACATTAACAACTATTGGGCTTGTTACTACCTTTTAAATTATTATTTTATTAATTAATTATTTTTATTTATTTCTAGGAGAGAGAGAGACAGCGTGAGCAGGGGAGGGTCAGAGAGAGAGGGAGATATTTTTTTGCATCTGTATTTCCCAATTTCTTTTCTTTTAAATTTGGATTAAGTAATAACTTAGTTGTAGAGACCTTCCTAGAAAAATTTGCTGTCTTAACATGCTTCTAAAAGCTAAGCTGATGAAACTTGAGGGCATAATTGACAAAAATAGGTTTGTGCTTTAATAATGGAATTATGTTCGGGACGCCTGGATGGCTCAGTCAGTTAAGGGTCCGACTTTGGCTCAGGTCGTGGGCTGGTGGTTCATGAGTTCGAACCCCATGTCGGGCTCCGTGCTGACAGCTTGGAGCCTGGAGCCTGCTTGAGATTCTGTCTGTCTGTGTATGTGTCTCTCTCTCTTCCCCTCCCCCACTCATGCTCTGTGGCTCTCTCAAAAACAAACATTAAAAATTATTTAAAAAATGGAATCATGTTTATTCTTATTAGGCTCAGAATATGTATACTTTGGTTTTGATTTAAATTTATAGACTTCCCTGTTGAAGGAAAGGAACACACGCATATCTGGTCTGCACTCTGTGTCTTACTCCATTCGCATGGCAATTTGTAGTAAAAAGAGAGCAGTCTCGGCCTCATCTGTAACGTGTTTTTCAGAGATTCGGTGATTTGCTCTGGGAACCAAGCACCAGTGAAGGTTGCCCCTAAAATGTGGCCTGTGTCTTTATTAATTGGTGAAAATGTCTTCAAATTGGGACTCATTTAGTAACAGAGAAGTAACAATACTGCATATTCTTCTTTCTCTTTTTTTAATCCTTGAAGTAGAATCTTTGTTTCATTGGCTCAGAACGTCCAGCTTCATTTACATCTAATGAAGAAACCTTAGACGACTGTTATTTTGTTCTTTGCGTCATTATTTTAGAACAAACTAGGTTAAAGTAAACAGATTAAACTAAAAATGTAAAGGATACCTTTAGAGACGAGTAAGTTTTAAAGACTACATTCAGGTCCTGGGTTTATTTATTGTGTGTTGATTTTTAGTCCCTGATTGTTTTTATACCTTGTCTTGGAGTCTTTGAAAGGTGTCACTTTAAGCATACTGTTATTTCTGTCCTATCTTTAGGTTTCATTCAGAAGAATAATATTTAAGTTGATCTCTGTCTTGAAGAAAAAGTTTTCTCCAACTGATTCTTTGGCTGTTTATACCATAAGATTTTTTTCATATAAACTTCTCTTTAAAGCCTCGCTGTTCACATTGTAGTCTAGGGTCAGTGCCACTGGTCTGACTCCTGAGACACGTAGCATCTCACACTGTTGATTTCATTCCTTCTCATCCCTTTGGGGACATTGTCCCCCCCACTGCTGCCTCTGTCCCCGCCCACGGTCTGGTCGTCCTCATTACGTGCGGTGTGGCTTAGAGGTGAAGCACAAAAGCCCTGCAGCAGATGGCCTGCGGTTTGAATCCCAGCCCTGCTCCTTCTCTTTTGAGTGGCCTGAGTTCCCTTGTCTACAAAGTGAGGAAAACTGTAGTGTCTCAGCAAATAGGGACGGGTGCCGGGCTGGCTTGGTCGGTGGAGCTTGTGACCCTTGATCTGGGGGCTGTAAGTTCAAGCCCCATGTTAGGCATAGAGATTACTTAAAATTAAAGTCTTTAAAAAACCCAACACCACCAAATAGGGGAGTTGAGAGGATCATGTACAAGCGCAAACCGGTGTCTGGCACACACTCCTTCCCTGAGCGCCGTGATGTCAGTGACAAGCTGTCCTGGGTCTTTGCAGCTTAAAGGAATTATCTTCTTATTCGTGGCTCATGATTTTGTGGACCAGGAATGAGGCACTCATGGCCGCTCAGTTCTTGTGCTCTTTGGGCTGTGCCACTGAGGTCACTTGATGACTTTCAAGTTTTTTTAAATTATTTTAATTATTACGTTGGTAAGAGTTATGTATTCTGGATGTAAATCTCTTCACAGATACATGATTTTCAAGTATTTTCTCCGTTCTGTGAGCTGTCTTTTTACTTTCTTATGTGTCCTTTGAAGCCCAAATATTTTTAGGTTTGAGGAAGCCCAGGTTATCTTTTCTTCTTTTTGTTGCTTCTCCTCTTCTCCTTTGCCTAACCTGGCGCCTCGCGGATTTACTCTCGTGTTTTCTTCTAGGAGTTGGACAGATTCTGCTGTTACATTTAGGTCTGTGTTCCATTTGGGATGAATTTTGTGTGTAGCGTGTAAGGAACGGGCACCAGTTACATCTCACTTGCTAATTTAACTAACTCTGAAAGCTCTGCCTTGCTTGTCCCGCGTGGCTTGAGGAGCTGGGTCCGCTCCCCATCACCTCTGCCCGCGGCTCCCGAGTCTGTTTCTCACCCCGTCTCTTCCTTTCCTTCTTGTTCTTAATTTATTAAAAAAAACTTTTATTTATATACAGCCCAATGCTGGGACTGTTCTAGGCGCTGGTTCTGCCCCTTGTGTGCACATTGTGTTCTGCTAGCCGGTGTCCCCTCCTCCCTGGCTTTAACTGCCGTCCCTGTGCTGGTGACTTCTGAATCTGCTTTCCTTTCTCAGTGAGTCTGTGACTGCAGCTTCCCCAAGGTGAGGACAGTGTCCGATTAATTTTGGTGCTTAGCACAATGGCTAGACCTAATAGGTGCTCAGTGAATACTGTGTACGTGTAGTTAAGTGGTCATTCAGTGTCTTATACAAACAATAGTAATTTAACTGGTTAGTAAAGGGTGCTGTGTAGAGACTTAGTGAAGGATATGATTTAGTATTTGAACCTCATTTCAAATAGAAAGATTGGGATTAAAAAGTGTAAATAAGTAGTCACAATAACAGATTTTTAAATTTGAGTCATTTGGGCATCTTCTAGGTTAGTCACAGATTAGGGCACGTTGACATTTTCAGGATCTGCCTTCTTTGAACTGTCAGGTGATGTTGACGAGGAACATTTCCCATTTGCGTGAATACAAATGTGTTTGGAGATCCTTTGCATAATCACTACTGACATAATTTTGGAAAAATACCATAAATCAGATCTCTTCAGAAATGAACTCTGCTGTTGGTAGGTCCCATCTGGGTGGGACACGCTTAAACCGTCTTGTCACAGTTTAACATCGAGTTCCTTGTCACTTTGACAGAAGACATAATAATTGCTTTGTGAGGTGGTTCTGTCGTGTGTGAAGAACAGTGGCAAGGACAGAGCGCGCCCTGGGTTAGCAGAAGGGCGGGAGGCGGCCGAGCAGCCGTGTGCCCCAGGCCACAAAGAAGCCTCACACGCCAGGGCTCTGATTCCACGGGTCACTGCGCTGCCGCGCTGGGGACTGGGTTCGTCAGGCTGGCGTGCTTGCCGTGAAGTGCTGCTGGACATTGACCCTGACACAACACTGTCTTGTGTGTTGATTCTGTAGGAGCCGAGAAAGACTGTACGATGAATGGTGACACACGGGCCGCGGTGGTGACCTCGCCACCCCCGACCACAGCGCCTCACAAGGAGAGGTACTTCGACAGGGTGGACGAGAACAACCCAGAGTACCTGCGGGAGAGGAACATGGCGCCAGACCTGCGCCAGGACTTCAATATGATGGAGCAGAAAAAGAGGGTGTCCATGATCCTGCAGAGCCCTGTAAGAGAGGCTCCTCCCTGCCCAGTGCCCTCCTCCCCCTCCTCTCTCCGCACCAGTGCTCCCCTCCCCCTCCTCTCCTCTCCGCACCAGTGCCCTCCTCCCCCTCCTCTCCTCTCCGCACCAGTGCCCTCCTCCCCCTCCTCTCCTC